>NW_027507861.1:4639721-5066932 GCF_037356315.1 Lithobates pipiens
GAAGTGAGGTCATCCAAACACACTGCTGGTTTGTCTTCAGCTTCCTGCGATTCCCACATCTGCTCTTGTGATCCGTGACTCAGAGTGCCTCATCAACCTCGCTGATCTTCTCCTGACCCGACCTCTGGCTTGACCTTGGACTCCCGCTTTATGAACATGTTTGACCCTCAGCCTGCATCTGGACTTACCTGCTCTCTCCTATGTTCGACCCCTGGCTTGTCTTTGGATTACCCTTCTGCCTCAGCGTTCCTGGTACTTGTTGTCTTCTGATCTTGACTGTGTTTGACCCGACCGGCCTGCCTCCTGGATTCTGCCTTTGCCTTACGGACTTGCTACCATTGCTTCTGGACCTTCCCACAAGACATCACCTTTCAGCTCTGCTCAAGCTACCTGCTGATCTACTAGCAAGTGACTTGTCCTACTGGTAGCTTGTGCCTCTTGGTTGCCAACCACCCTCTGTGCCACCTTCAGGGGTGGTCTGCGCCGAGTCGCAACAGCGACCGCTCTCGGCATCTTGACCTCGGTGAGTACATTTATATGATACTACCATAATGCCGCGTACACACGACCGGACTTTCCGGCAGACCAGGTCCGACGGTCTTCCCGACGGACCTTCGGCGGAGTTCCGACATCTTTCTGAACGAACGGACTAAGCCCTTGTACACACGGTTGGAGATTCCGACGGAATGTGTCCGATCGGAGCGTTTTGTTGGATATTCCGACTGTGTGTGGTCTGCATCGGACTGTTTCCTTCAAAATATTTATCGGACCCAATTTACCAACTTCCCGGAAATATTTTACGACAAACTGCTCCGATCGGACATACTCCGATCATGTGTAGAGGATTCCGACCGGACAAAGTGTCACGCATGCTCAGATCAAATTCCTACACCAAAGCTATTGGCTACTAGTGTGAACGTAGTCCCGTCGTAACGAAATAACGTCATCACGTCGGATTTTCCGATAACTTTGTCCGAACGTGTGTATGCAACAGTTTCGGACAAAATCCGGCAGATTTGGTTGTCGGAATCTCCGACCGTGTGTACAAGGGCTAAGTCCCTTCGAAAGTCCGTTCATTTTGAACGTGATGACGTCAGGCGGGACTAAAAAAGGAAGTTCAATAGCCGGTAGCCAATAGCTGCCCTTGCGTTGTGTTTGGTCCATCGGACCGGCACACAGACGAACGGTTTTCCCGATAGGTATTGAGTCCGTCGGACTGATTTGAAACATGTTCTATTTCTAAGTCTGTCGGATTTTTTTTAAAGAAAAACAATCAGATCAGCCCACACACGATTGGATTGATTCCGTCTGGAACCTAGTCTGCCGGAAAGTCCGGTCGTGTGTACGCGCAATGAGGCAGCACACATAACAGTCACAACATAACGCGCACGTAGAGAATGCTTTGTGTTATTGAATGTGCGCTGCACTGTGGAAGGCCATTATCACAAGATTGCTATTTTTTTTTTTATTAAAAAATAAATAAAATAAAGTGGATAATAACAAGAACTGATCCAGAATAGGTGAATGTGGCTTCTATAACCCTCAGGAGATATTGAAAGCTTTTTCCACCCTTAACCTCTTCCCGCCCATGGTATAGCCGGATGACGGCTACAGTGCAGACCTACTTTGCCGGGAGGGCATCAATAGACGTCCTCCCGTGCCCGAGCTGCCTGTGCGCCCCCTTCAGGGAGCATGCGGCGTGCTCTGTGCTCAGCGAGTCTATGAGATTCGGTTGATCACAGATCGGAGTAAGGGGTCGATCCAGACCCCTTACCGTGTGATCAGCTGTCAGCCAATGACAGCTGATCATGTGATGTAAGCAGAGCCGATAATCAGCTATTTTTTCTCGTCACGCTGATAGCTGTGAGAGGGACATCAGTCCTGATCGTGGAAAGCCTCTGCAGAGTCATCTGTGCCCACCTGTGCCACCTGCCAGTGACACCTGCCAGTGCCCACAGTGTTACCTATCAGTGCTAACAGTGCCACCTATAAATCTAACCAATCAGTGCCTCATCACTAGTGCTGCCTATCAATGCCACCTACCAGTGCCCATCAGTGCCCTTACAGCCCATTCGTTCCACCGATCAGTGCCACTCATCACCAGTGCTGCCCATCAGTGCCACCTATCAGTGAGACCTATCAGTGCCCTTACGTGTCCATCAGTGCCACCTATCAGGGTCCATCAGTGCCATCTTATCAGTGTCCATCAGTGCTGTCTTATCAGTCTTATCAGTGCCTATCAAAGCAGCCCATCAGGGTCCATCAGTACCCATCAGTGCAGCCTATCATTGCCCATCAGTGCAGCCTCACCAGCGAATCTCAATGAATGAAAAAAATTACCTGTTTGCAAAATTTTATAACAATGAAATATGTTGTTTTGTTTTTTCAAAAATTTCTGTCTTATTTTGTTTGTTTAGCAAAAAATAAAAACCCAAATGGTTATTAACCACTTGACCACTGGGCGCTTAAACACCCTTAATAACCAGACCAATTTTCAGCTTTCGGTGCTCTCACATTTTGAATGACAATTACTCAGTCATGCAACACTATACCCATATGAAATTTTTGTCCTTTTTTTCACACAAATGGAGCTTTCTTTTGGTGATATTTAATCACCGCTCGGTTTTTTATTTTTTGTGCTATAAAAGAAAAAATACAGAAAATTCGGTAAAAAAATGAATTTTTCTTTGTTTCTGTTATAAAATTTTGCAGATTAGTAATTTTTTCTTCATACATTTTGGCCAAAATTTATACTACTACATATCTTTGGTAAAAATAAGTACAAATTGGTGGATATTATTTGGTCTTTGTGAAAGTTATAGAGTCCACAACTATGGTGCCAATATCTGAAAATTGATCACACCTGAAGGACTGACGGCCTATCGTATTTATTGAGACCCTAACAAGCCAGAAAAGTACAAATACCCCCCAAATGACCCCTTTTTGGAAAGAAGACATTCCAAGGTATTTAGTAAGAGGCATGATGAGTTTTTTGAAGTTGTAATTTTTTCCCACAATTCTTTGCAATATCAAGATTTTTTTTACTTTTTTTTTTTTTTTCACAAAATTGTCATATTATCAGTTTATTTCTCACACACAGCATATGCATACCACAAATTACACCCCAAAACACATTCTGCTATTACTCCCGAGTACGGCGATACCACATGTGTGAGACTTTTACACAGTGTGGCCACATACAGAGGCTCAACATGCATGGAGCGCCATCAGGTGTTCTGGAGCACCCAGGACAATTCTGAAATTTCTCTCCTACATGTAAAAATCATCATTTATTTGCTAGAAAATTACATAGAACCCCAAAACATTATATATGTTTTTTTAGCAAACACCCTGGAGAATACAATGGTGGTCATTGCAACTTTTTATCTCGCATGATATTTGCGCAGCAATTTTTCGAATGCTTTTTTTGGAAAAAAAAACAGTTTTGTGCTTAAAAAAAAAAAAAACAGTAAAGTTAGCCCAATTTTTGCATAATGTGAAAGATGAAGTTACGCTGAGTAAATAGATACCTAACATGTCACTCTTCAAAATTGCAAACGCTCGTGGAATGGCGCCAAACGTCGCTACTTAAAAATCCCCAAATGTGGTTTTTTTTTTACTGGTTATATGTTTTGAGTTACAGAGGAGGTCTAGGGCTAGAATTATTGCTCTCGCTCTAACGTTCGCAGCGATATCTCACATGTGTGGTTTGAACACCGTTTTCATATGTGGGCGGGACTTACATATGCGTTCACTTCTGCATGCGAGCACATGGGGACAGGGGCGTTTAAAAAAAATAAAAAATTATTGTTCATTTTACTTTATTTATTTTAGTTTGACATTTTTTTTACCCAAAAATAAATTTTTTGATCACTTTTATTCCTATTACAAGGAATGTAAACATCCCTTGTAATAGGAATATGGCATGACAGGTCCTCTTTACAGTGAGATATGGGGTCAATAAGACCCCGCATCTCACCTCTAGGCTGGGAAGCCTGAAAAAAAAAAATATTCTGGCTTTGATCGTATTGGCGAGTCGGTAGAAGCACCAGAGGGCGGCGGGAAGGGGGGGTGTCTATGGCTGGGTATTGCAGGGTATCACCAACTATGGCTGGGTATCTCAGAGTATGGCTGGGTATCTCAGAGTATGGTGTTGCAGAGTATTGCGTTGCAGAGCATTGCAGGGTATTGGCGGGTGTTGCAGAGCATTGCAGAGTGTTGCAGGGTATTGGAGGGTGTTGCAGAGCATTGCAGAGTGTTGCAGGGTATTGGCGGGTGTTGCAGAGCATTGCAGAGTGTTGCAGGGTATTGGCGGGTGTTGCAGAGCATTGTAGGGTATTGGCGGGTGTTGCAGGGCATTGCAGAGTGTTTCAGGGCATTGCAGAGTGTTGCAGGACATTGCAGGGTGTTGCAGGGTATTGCAGAGTGTTGCAGAGTGTTGCAGAGTGTTGCAGAGTATTGCAGAGTAATGGCAGGGTATTGCAAGGTATTGCAGGGTATTGCAGGGTATTGCAGAGTAATGGCAGGGTATTGCAGAGTATTGCAGAGTATTAGCTGGCATTGCAGAGTATTGGCAGGGAATTGAGGGGTTAATTTTCGGTGAGCAGCGATGTGGGCACTGCAGATGCAGCCCACATCGCTGCTGACACCGATCTCTTCCCTCTCCGCTGTTCCGATCGGTACAGAGAGGGGGAGGGAGGAACTGGCGTCATAACATGTTTATTTGACGGAGCGATCACGTGGTAAATGGCCGCGATGAGCGGCCGTTTACCGTGATCTGTGATGCGCCGGGTCCTGTGGACCCGGCAGTCATGGATGAATGAATGAATGAATGAATGAATGAAATACTTGTATAGCGCACAATGTGAACTGAATCGCCTCTAGGCGCTGTGGCGAGCTTTGATCATCTGCTAAAAGAGGAAGGTCTTGAGTTTTTTTCCTAAAAGCCAGGTGATTTTCTTCCAGGCGGATGTTGATTTGGTAGAGCATTCCATAGCCGAGGCCCTTGGACAGCGAATCTCCGATCCCCCTTGGATTTATACCGGGCTTTGGGCACGAGGAGGAGGTTTTTGTTGGCTGATCGAAGGCTGCGGTTTGGTGTGTAATGACTCGGATGCTCTCGAGTACGCGCCCCAGGGGGGCGCGCGAGAGAGGAATTCAGGGAGGACGTCATATGACGGCCTCCCAGATTTAAACAACCGCCCTGTAGCCGTCATTCGGCTATGGGCCGGTTGTTAAGCGGTTAAATACCACCAAAAGAAAGCTCCATTTGTGTGAAAAAAAATGATAAAAATTTCATTTGGGTACAGTGTTGTATGACCGCGCAATTGTCATTCAAAGTGCGACAGCGCTGAAAGCTGAAAATTGGTCTGGGCAGGAAGGGGGGTTTAAGTGTCCAGTAAGCAAGTGGTTAAAAACGACCAAAACCACTTTATTTCCGACCTCATGTTGACGCCAATGTATTTAACCAAAATGGCAAGATTTTGCAGATTTCTTCAGATTTCAGGGGAAATGAAAACTCGCAGTTTGTCTCCTCCTACTTCTTTCAGTTGTGTGTTATAAGAGCGGTAGGGATGAGCTTCGAGTTCTACACGAACATTGCCTGTTCAGCGAACAGTGAACAATTTGGGCTGTTCGCAGCAAATTTGAAAAGCCGGAACACCCTATACAAGTCTATGGGAGAAATCTAAAGTGCTCATTTTAAAGGGTAATATGCAGATTACTGTCATAAAAAGTGTTTGGGGACCCGGGTCCTGCCCCAGGGGACATGGATCAATGCAAAAAAAAGTTTTAAAAACGGCCGTTTTTTCAGGAGCAGTGATTTTAATAATGATTAAAGTGAAACAATAAAAGTGTAATATTCCTTTAAATTTCGTAGCTGGGGGGTATCTATAGTATGCCTATGAAGGGGCGCATGTTTCCCGTGCTTAGAACTGTCCCTGCACAAAGTGTCATTTCTGCAGGAAAAAAGTCATTTAAAATCACTTGTGGCTATTGTCGGGTCCCGTAATACAGAGAACACTCAATGAGTGTTCTCTGCATTAGCCGACAATTCATTCATTCATTGATTAAAAAAAAAAAAAGTGTGGGGGTTCCCCTAAATTCAATTACCAGGCCCTTCAAGTCTGACATGGATATTAAGGGGAACCCCGTGTCAAATAAAAAAAAAAAATTGACGTGGGGGTCCCCCTAAATATCCATATCAGACCCTTCAGACCCTGATGAGTTTACTTGCTCTTTGATTCCCTGCAAAGGTAAAGCATAATGGACTACTATGCATCGCATTGCATCGCATTGCATTGCATCGCATAGTAGTCCATTATGTGTCACTTACCTGACACAGGAGCCAGCGAAGTCACCGCTGTCCCCTGTAGTCCGAAGCGTCCATCGTCTTGGTGGGTCTTGTTGCATGCGCACTCGCAGCATATCACCGTTGACAGCGGCGTGCTCAGTGCGCCTGCGTGCCGCTGTCTACGTCGCGTGTGACGTAGACAGCGATGCCTGTCTTTCGGCAAATATCTCCTAAACTGTGTAGGTTTAGGAGGTATTTCTTGGACCTACAGGTAAGCCTTAATCTAGGCTTACCTGTAGGTAAGGCTTACCCCTGCGGAACATACCAGCACATGCCAAACCGAAAAAACAGGCGGATTAGCCGCTCCAAACACACTACAAACTACCTTTTAACTATGGAGAAGTCCCAGGCTAAAAAGCTCCAAGATGGCGCCGGCTCCTCCGTGATCTCCGGCCTCCCCACGCCGGCACAGCAAACAGCTCCTAACAGTGAGTACAATTCTCCTCTCTCCAAGGCTGACCTAGATGAAAGCTTAACAGCTATCTATGAAAAACTAGCTGACAAAATACAACATGAACTGCATAAAAGTACCAGTGCTCTGACACAAGAAATTGCTAACATAGGCAGCCGCACTGACATTTTAGAAACAAAACATGACGAACTCTCTCTCTCTCCCATAATGATCTCGGGAAAGATTATGAGACCCTGGCTGACAGCTTTGCATTTATGCAGGCTCAAATGGAAGATTTAGACAACAGAAACAGGCGCAACAATATTAGGGTTCGCGGTATCCCTGATTCGGTCACCAACCTCGCACCTGCTATCTCCAAACTCTTCCATAATCTACTACCAGATAAACAAATATCTGTATTTACCTATGAAAGAATTCACAGGGCCCTCCGCCCTAAACCAACACCTGACAAACCTCCACGTGATATCATCATGTGTATGAAGGACTTCCTACTAAAAGAAGAGATCATGCGTGCTTCCGGAAATACCCCAAATATTGTTTTTGAGGGTCACGGGATACAGATTTACCCAGACATATCTCCAGCTACAGCTAGGAGACGCAGGAAGAAAGAGGTCACTTCAATCCTACAAGCCGCTAGAATAAGATATCGCTGGGGTTTCCTCTTTAAATTGTCAATATTGCACAATGGCTCAACCTACTCCATCTACAACATCATTGAAGGAAAATAACTCTTAAGCCCCGTACACACGAGCGGACTTTTCAACATCCAAAGTCCGACGGACTGATTCCGTCAGACTATTCGATCGTGTGTGGGCTGCAACGGACTTTTGATTCACCAAAGTCTGACGGACTTTAGAATATAGAACATGCTTCAAATTTTCCCGACGGAACTCCGCCGGACCCGGTCCCTTCGAAAAATGTGTATGCTATTCCGACGGACTAAAACCAACGCTAGGGCAGCTATTGGCTACTGGCTATGAACTTCCTTATTCGAATCCAGTCGTACGTCATCACGTTCGAATCCGTCGGAGTTTAGTGTGATTGTGTGTGGCCAAGTCCGCTCAGCCGAAAAGTCCGTCAGAACTCTGTCGGAACTCTGGCAGAACTCCGGCGGAACTCCTTCGGAAGTCTGTCGGACATAAGTCCTCTCGTGTGTACGGGGCTCTAGTCAAACTGGGCCTTCTGGACCCTGAGCCCCCCCCCCGTCAGACCTATCTCCACCCCACGTTCTTCGCCTATCTGGTCAACACCTGCTTCACGCCGTACTCAACGGGGCCAAGTAAGATGGCGTCAGTCCCCCCAGGACTAACCCTTCTCTTCATTTGAGAGTTGTCAATCTCTTACTTTATCCATGGATGCAGTTGAAATCTCGACCAAGTTAACTAAAGTTCTCTGCTGGTTTTTACCTATACTTAAAAACTGATAGAGGAAAAAGTCAAGTCATCCCCCCTTCTATCTTTTTTTAATTTAAAAGGGGGGTAATATTTTATTTTTTTTTCCCTTTTCATAACCTGAACACTACTCAGGTAGCATCATAATCACCAGAACATGATATTGAACTCCCACATTTCAACTCCCTCCTCTTGTGTCACTAAACCACTTTAAAAACATATTTTTTTTTTGGTTACTTTTTTACATACAAAGCTCGTCCAGCCACCTGCTGAGGTGGTGGCTCCAACGTATGGGAACGACTATTATACCCCCCCCCCTCCTCTGCTTTTTTTTACCCCCCCCCTTTTTTTTTTTCTTTTTGGAGATGAGAGTTGTTGTTGCCTATCACTTTCATTGATATATATATGTCTTCCTCCTCTTACTTATTATTACTTTAATAATGTCATTTAAATGTTATATATGTTGACTTCAGTCTGATTATGCTGAAAATTATTTTAGCATTAGATGGATTGAGGGTTTGGGGAAAGGGGGGGAGAGAATTTTTCTTTTTTTTTTCTCTCTCTCTCTCCCTTTCTTCTCCTTCTCCTCTATTTAAAGAGAAGAGGGAGGAAAGGAAAAAAAAGGAAAAAATAGAAAAAAAAGAAAAAAAATGTTTCTATGCGCTTGGCTTATCCGCCGTCGCTGGTTTGTCCCCTTACCCGCCCCCGTGCATGACGACTGCACCCTTCTATAGGGGGTGCCCTGTTGGGCCCCGTGGACGGGTTCAGGACTTTATAGTCCTTCTAGTCTTATTTTTAGGTCAATTGGCCTTTTGCCATCTGACCCCCTTTTTTTTTTTTTTTCAAATAATCTATGTTTCTTATTTTGTTGTTATTTGGCCCCTACGGACCAGTTTTAAAAAATGTACTAGTATTGTTAGTAGCTTTACATTGGTACAATATTTCCACCTTACCATGATTTCTGTGATACTTCCCAACCACATCTCATACCACACTATCCCAAAGAATGACAAAGCAGTGGTAGTTGGAACAATCATTAATTCCCGACTGGACTACGCAAACTCGCTTTACATAGGATTACCACAATATCAACTTGTGTGATTACAACTGATCCAAAACACGGCGGCAAGGCTGATAACAGGAAAAAACCCTGGGAATCCATTTCTCCTTCACTGAGGAGCTTACATTGGCTAATCGTAAAAAATCGGATCACGTTCAAGACCCTTTGCCTCACCCACAAATGCGTGCATAGAGAAGCTCCGCAATACCTAATGGAGAAAATAAATCATTACACACCAAACCGCAGTCTTCCATCAGCCAACAAAAACCTCCTCCTCCTGCCCAAAGCCCGGTATAAATCCAAGGGGGATCGGAGATTCGCTGTCCAAGGGCCTCGGCTATGGAATGCTCTACCAATCAACATCCGCCTGGAAGAAAATCACCTGGCTTTTAGGAAAAAACTCAAGACCTTCCTCTTTTAGCAGATGATCAAAGCTCGCCACAGCGCCTAGAGGCGATTCAGTTCGCATTGTGCACTATATAAGTATTTCATTCATTCATTCATTCAACACACGCACAAGATCCATCTCATCGGAGTGCGCATGCGCGGGACTTCCGGGAAGACGCTCTGAACGGGAGCTCCGCACCGCTCCGGCCTTCCGCGGCACTTTCCCGGTGCTCTTTTTAGCGGACACCTTCGGGGAGACCATCCCCGTGCTCCGGAACATTTGGGGCAACTTTTTGAATGCCGGGGAAGACGTCTAGGAAAGACGTAAGCCGCAAACTTCACTTCGGCCTGACGGACACTCAGCCTCCCAAGATGGCGGCGGCTAAAGCAACGCGCGGCGAGGCCGCAATCCCCTCACTTGGGACAACTTCGGGGACATCTCCTTCTGCTCCAGTGAGTAACCCTCAGCATCTCTCCCCCTCTCCTGCATCCACAGAATCTCTCCTGGGCAGGCTGCAGTCGGAAAACCCTTTCTCCCCGCTTTCCAACCCACCCAGCTGCTTGGCTGAGTCTCCTCAAGCTTCCCCCATTCAGCTCAACTATCCCCCTGATGTGTCTCAGCTATTGAACAGTTTCTCTGACATGCTGGCAGTGGGTCTGGCCCCGAATGCTGCTCAGATTACAGCAGCTATTAAGGCTGACATCCAGAGCTTGGGGAGCAGAATTGATTTAATTGAGCAGACAATGGATGACAATGCAGCCCGCACCAATCAGAACTCTGCTTGTATCCAGACGCTACAAGATCAATTGGACACTGCCCTCTCGAAAATCGATGATTTAGAGAACAGGAGCAGACGTTATAACTTTCGCATCAGAGGGATCCCGGAATCGCAAGAGGATATACATGACACTGTTAAAACCATGATTAAAATCCTTATCCCTGACATCCCGGACCAGAGGCTGGAATTAGACAGAGCTCACAGAGTCCTGCAACTTCCCCGTAAAGACGGCCTTCCTCGGGACATCGTGGTCAAGCCACACTACTATGAGATCAAGGAGGAAATAATGAAAAGGTCACGAAACAAGGATGATATCTTTTTTAATGGCGTCAAAATCCAAATCTTTGCAGACATTTCCCCCACAACAATCCAAAAAAGGAGGGCTCTAAAACCTTTACTTGATACTCTCTCCCAGAAGATGATTAAATACAGATGGGCCTTCCCCTTCCGCCTACAATTTCATTATAAGGAAAAGTCGCACAGCTTCACGGATTTCCAGAGTGGCGAACGCTTGCTCCTCCACTTAGGACTCATCTCCCAGGACTCTTCTTCCGAACAAATGGAAACACGCCCGGCCTCTTCCAAAAGACCTCCTCCATCGAGCCCTCTGACCCCCCTCTGGGTCAAGCAGCAACCCAAGAGACAGCGTGACACGGTCCCCCCAAGATGAACGTCTTCCACCTCTGACCCTTAAGGGTCTGCTTGCTTCTTTATATCCTAACCGGATCCTTTGGAAGTGATGTCCTCACGTCCTTGACTTTTGAGTCACCTCGGACTGACTTCTTCCACTTCCCCCCCCCCCCCCTCCTGTTTTTTTTTTCCTTTTTTTTTTTTTTTGGATAACTTTCTTTTTCTATTACAGGCCAGGTGAACTTGAGGGTCCCCCCAACTTATTTCTCCTGAAGGGCCACAGTGTCCCTACCTGGCCCACGCCCCCCCCTCCTTCTACCCCCCCTTCCCTTCCATAGAGGTTGTCCACAGGCCCCTGAATGCCTGTTTTGCAACAAAGTCTCACTGTTAGTGTTCTTCATTTTGCCCGCAGGGCACGAGTGTCTCTTTCCTAGGGGCCTTCCCCCACACTAGGTTTACTAAGTGTATGTTAAAGTTGTCACACCTACATGTTATTCCAGTTGTTAATGTTTATAACGTTGTGGTTTTTTTTCCTGCTATAGGTGTCATTTTATTGTTATCTTTTTATTGGCGAGTGCCGCACGGCCGGAGCGGGCCTGCTTGCCACTCCACCTGCTGTTACCCTGGGGCCTATCCCCCCCTTGGTAACACCAGGACCGCAACCCAGATCCGGGTTGCCCTCCTTCCGATCCCTGCCACTCAGAGGGAATTGGAGCAGGTTTGGACCTGCAACCCCCCCTACCTCTCCTGGGGAATCCAGACATCTTTTCCGTCTGGACTCTCCATCTTTCTTCTCCTTTCTCTTCTCTCTTTTCCTCTGTCCCTTCCTTCTGCCTGGTACTTACGGTTCTCTTCCCACTCAGGTGCCTCCAAGGAGAGCGAGCTGGTTTACACCCTTTAGGATACTGGGTCATGATCGGATCCCACAAGTCGGGACCATTGATCGCTTGGTTCAGGTAAGCAGAGCCGGCATGCACTCGCACTTTTTCCCTCACACCCATGGCTGATGACGACCCCAAACCACAACCACTAAGGATCGCATCTCATAATACACAGGGCCTAAACTCTCCCATGAAAAGGCGCAAAACCCTGCACAGCTACCATTCCAAGAGCCTGGATATCATCCTCATTCAAGAGACGCATTTTCCTAAAAGCTTTAACCCCTCCTTCCTGCACCGAAACTACCCTACCTTTTTTCTGGCCAATGCAGAGGACAAGAAGAGGGGAGTAGCTGTCCTCATTTCAAAAGGCACCCCTTTCACACTGTCCCAAGTTATTAGGGATGGGGAGGGAAGATATATTTTAGTCAAGGTACATATCAATGGATCCCTCTTCTCTTTTGTGTCTTATTATGCTCCCAACAAGGGTCAATCTCAATTCTTTTCCTCCATGCTAACCTTTCTTTCCCCTCATTTGGAAGGGAAGGTTCTCATGGGTGGTGACTCTAACGTCGCCTTTGATCATGTGCTAGACAAGTCTGCCCCTAATACAGCCCTCCTGAAAAGACCTCCCAAACAGAGTCTCCGCATTGCTAGACTCTTTCATGCCTTGGGCATGATCGACTCCTGGAGGGAACTCAATCCCTCGTCCCAGGACTACACCCACTATTCAGCTCCACATAGGACATACGCACGTATAGACCATATTTTCCTACATTCCTCAGATATCCACAATGCGCTTCACGCTACTATTGTTGATGTGCCTTGGTCGGATCATTCCTTGGTTATTCTGAAAATCTCGGGCTGCCTTTCCCAATCACATACTCCACAATGGCGGCTGAAGGAAACATTGCTTTCCAACTCTGCTCATCGTACTGCCCTTGAATGTGACATCAAGGAATACTTTCACACCAACGATATTGAAGACATATCCCCCGGGGTGTTATGGGGGGCACATAAAGCGGTGATGAGGGGCAAGTTTATACAACTTGCCTCGCGTCTTAAGCGAGAAAAACACATCGACATTCTTAACCTAGAGAAAAATTTCCGGGCCTTAAGTAAAGCACACAAGCAGCATCCCACGGCCTCTTCCCTGGCTATGCTGGATGCAGCCAAAATTGCCCTCAACACTGCACTTACCTCTAGCGCCGAAAGACATTTGCATTGGATGCAGGGCAGATTTTATCTTAATTCGGACAAATTCGGTCCTCTCCTTGCAGCAAAGCTGTCCCCTAAATTTAGAACCCAGGCCCTCCCTAAAATCAAATCTCTTTCAGGCTCGCTCACACAAAACCCAAAACATATTCTGAATGCGTTCCATGCATTCTATTCGAAGCTCTATTCCAGCCCTGACCCTGACAACACTCAGTCATCTAACACCTTTATGGATAACATTCCCCTCCCCAAGATTTCGGAAGCACACCGAACAATGATGGAAGCCCCCATCTCTGAAGCTGAAATTAAAGCAGTCATTAAGACTCTTAAGAACAACTCCGCCCCTGGTCCTGATGGGTTCTCCACATCTTACTACAAGACCTACTCTGAGATCCTGTCCCCTTATCTGGCCCGGTTCTTCAATTCCCTGAACAAAGCGTCACCCTTGGACCCTGAAGCCAACTTAGCGTACATCTCGGTCATCCCAAAACCGGGGAAAGACCAGAGCCTGGTCAGCAATTACAGACCTATCTCGTTGATTAATAACGATCTAAAAATAATGACTAAAATTCTCTCGAACCGTTTGGGCTCCTTTATTGGAACATATGTCCATAAGGACCAGGTTGGCTTCATCCCAGGAAGGCAGGGACCGGACCAGATAAGAAGGGCGGTTGATATTATTTCTCTACTTAAGTCAGGTTGGGACGGGGGACCCTCACAGGAAGGCTTCCTCCTCTCTATAGATTTACAAAAGGCTTTCGATACTATCACTTGGTCATACCTTTTTAGTGTGCTAGAAAGATGGGGCTTTGGCCCACACTTCCTTCATCTCCTGGGAGCCCTTTATTCCCAACCCAAGGCAAGAATCAGACTCCAGGGCCACCTTTCCGAACCCTTTCTGATTCGGAAAGGTACTAGACAGGGGTGCCCGCTCTCCCCCCTCCTCTTCGCCATTGGCATTGAAACCTTAGCTATCTCCATTAGGAACCACCCAGACATTCAGGGAGTTAAATGCGGAACGGTAACACATAAATGCGCTCTGTTTGCGGACGATGTCCTCCTCTTTATAACCTCTCCCCTCACCTCGACTCCTAACATTCTCCAACTCCTCCGAAAATTTGGGGAGGTATCGGGGTTGCAAGTTAATATGGCCAAATCGACAGCCCTCACTGTTTCTGTCCCCTCAGACCTTGTTAACAGGCTCAAGGAGCATTTCCCATTCTCCTGGAGCACCCCGTCCATTACCTATCTAGGGGTCCAGCTTACGCACACCATCGAACACTTATATAAACATAACTACCCACCCATGTTTAAGAAACTCAAACAGGACCTGGAGCAGTGGTCCCTCCACAAGCTGTCATGGATTGGGAGGATCAATGCGGTCAAGATGACTCTTCTCCCTAGACTATTATATCTCTTCCGATCATTGCCGATACCTGTCCCCAAATCCCACATCCAATCCCTACAGTCAGTGATCATTAGATTCACCTGGGGCAAATCCAACCACAGACTCCCCAAGACAACGCTATTTAGACCTAGACGGAAAGGCGGCCTTGGGCTGCCTAACCTTTGGAGGTACTACCAAGCAGCACAACTCTGCCAGATTTCGAATGTATTTTCCAGAGGACCAAAGCCTGATTGGCTCCTAATGGAGAGACAAGCCATCCCCAAACACACTATTGATTACCTGCTGTGGCGCCCCCCGAAATCTAGACCTCTCCCATTCCTTTGCTCTTTGCGACACGCTTTACAAGACCAACACTCTCACTTCAGAATGGCGGCCTCTTACACATCTCTTCAATAACCCCTCGTTCCCACCTGGGAGGGATGTTAGAGCTTTCCAGTGGTGGATAGATAAAGGCCTTTATAGAATAGGGCACTTTCTCAACCAGTCTGGGCCACTCAAACTTGGGCATTGCATATCTAAACTGGAGATGCCAGATTCGGAAAGATTTCGATTCCGCCAAATTGCCCATTTCCTACACACTCTGATCTCCCATCATCCCCTCCCCCTTTCTATTTCCCCATATGAACTTTGGTGCTCGTCAGCCATGGACGTGAGGGGGGGCATTTCCCTGATTTACTCTGCTTTGGTCGATCCAAAGGAAAAAGCGAGTTACATGCTGAGCTGGGAACGCGACCTAGATATTGATTGGGACCTGGACACTTGGCACTCCTGTTTCTCGAGTGCCTTCAGGGGGATCCTTAACATTTCTCTGATGGAGGCAGACGTCAAAGTCTTCTCGCGCTGGTATCTGGTCCCGACTCGTCTGGCCAAATATTACCCCCAATCCTCGCCCCTATGTTTTAGGGGCTGCGGCCATCTAGGGTCACTCCTCCATATCCTATGGGAGTGCCCCAGGATTAGAAGCTTCTGGAACAAGACCTTTGGCCTTATTCGTAGGGTCACTGGTCTCGTTATTCCGCAATCCCCTGCAATTGCCCTTCTGAATCAAACGATACCCCTAACCACTAAACATAGCCGAGTTCTGATTCATTTTTTCTTTATCGGTGCTAAAATGACGATAGCCAGGTCTTGGAAGTCCCCCAGGGTCTCCTTCCCATTACTTAAACAAAAAATTACTTGGATTATGTTCAACGAAAAAACTTCTCATTCAATTTTGGACAAAATAGACAAATTTAAGCGGGTTATACCATGTTATCCACGGTCTCTCCTTGGTCCAGGCACCCCTCTCTGTACACCTATCTCTCTCTCTCTTTTTCCCCTTTCTCTTTACTATTCTTTCCTTTCTCTACCTCGTCCACATCCTCTCCCTCTCCATGCCCTGCTCAGCCGGGTTTTGGGGATTTTTAGGACTCAGGGCAGGTCATAGCAGTTTTTTATTTATTTTATTTTCTATTTACTGCTCTATCACCTTGTGACCTTAGACTCACTAGCTTCGCAATGTTGGTCCCACTACTCCATTGCTATGGGGGTGCAACCACCAGTGGGGTGACACCATCAAGGTTCTGCCAAGCCCCCTATCAGTGTAGTGTGACGGCATTCTCCTTTCCATGCTCAGTCCAGCAGAGAACTCAGAGGCGCTGTGACAGGAGAAAGGCGAGCTGCGGGCTATCAGGTTTCCCCCAGTCACCCCCCCCCTTTCTCCTGTCAGGGAGAAGAGACGACGGCTCTCACCAGGTTCCTCACCCAGCTTCCTGCCCGCTCTGTTCCTTCCCTATTGGCCATAACTGAGGGCCAATCAAAGGAGACTAGGAGAGGAGAGAATCATGGGACATGTAGTGCCAAAGATTGGCGGCCCCATTTTCCACAGGGAGGAGGATACAGCTCGATCGAGAGAGATTGAGAGACTGCAGTCTGGAAAAAAGCTGAGGGAGAGAGTGCTACAGGAAAAAGAACAAGGAGTGCACTGGGCAGAAGGCAGATAGAGCCACACTGCCCAGTGCCACCAGAGAGAGAACCACACTGCCCCGCTCCACCAGAGAGAGCCATACTGTCCAGCACCACCAGAGAGCCATGCTGCCCAGCAGCGCCAGAGAGAGAAAGACTGAGTCACTGCCAGGATACAGACATGCTACACTACTGACCAGAGTCGCCCACGAGAAGAGTGAGCGATCGTCCAGCCAGAGGGATCACTGGTGTTGTTTCGCTGGGTCTGGCAAGAGGGCCTGTTGGCCATTATCCATTACTTATCTTAAAGAGTGTACTACGTCTGCAGTCTCTGACCATGATAATGTGATAATGACATTATCGAAAAGGGGCCACGCATGGGTGACCCTAAAATTATGCCCCCCCCTGAAAAAAGTTCTGCGGACACTCATGCCTGCACTGTTCCCGAGATTACAAACATCATCAAATCCCTCAAAATGACCACGGCCCCAGGACCTGATGGCTACACATCCTCCTACTACAAAAAGTTTTCTCCCCTCTTAGCCCCCAAACTAACCAATTTATTCAATTATATTCTCCAGTAGTGATGGCCGAACGGTTCGCCCGGCGGTCGTTTCGCGGCGAATTTCGGTCGTTCGCGGTCCGCTCGTTCGCTCGCCTTTTGCCGTCGTTTGCCCCGGCGGACTTACGTGTTTAATGTGTAAAAGAACTTTGACCTATGATGACACGTCTATCATGGGGTACAGGACAGCCAATTGAGACATTACAGCACATGGACACGTGGACATTCCCCCTAACCTATAAATACACCCGATCCGGCGGCCATTTTACATTCTTTCTTCTGTCACTATAGGGAGAGGTTGCTGTGTGGAGTAGGGAGAGATAAATCGCTAGCTATTTGGTACACAAAAGTTCTTTTCAGGACTGGTATAGGTGTTAGGTGTATATAGGTTTGCTGTGCTACTGATTGTTGCAGCAGCCTGAGTGTCTTTTGTCAGTTTAGAGAAAAGGAAAGGACGGTGTGTGCTACAGGGACAGCCAGATTAGTCGTCATCATCATCATCATCATTAGGGATGAGCCGAACACCCCCCTGTTCGGTTCGCACCAGAACCTGCGAACAGACCTAAACTTCGTGTGAACTTTAGAACCCTATTAAAGTCTATGGGACTCGAACGTTCACAATCTAAAGTGTCCTAAAAAGTGTTTGGGGACCCGGGTCCTGCCCCAGGGGACATGGATCGATGCAAAAACAAAGTTTTAAAAACGGCCGTTTTTTCAGGAGCAGTGATTTTAATAATGATTAAAGTGAAACAATAAAAGTGTAATATTCCTTTAAATTTCGTAGCTGGGGGGTATCTATAGTATGCCTCTGAAGGGGCGCATGTTTCTGGGGCTTAGAACTGTCGCTGCACAAAGGGTCATTTGTGCAGGAAAAAAAGTCTTTTAAAATCACTTGCGGCTAAATTGTCGGGTCCCGTAGTACAGAGAGCAGTCAGTGAGTGTTCTCTGCATTAGCCGACAATTCATTCATTCATTGATAAAAAAAAAAAAAAAAGCGTGGGGGTTCCCCTAAATTCAATTACCAGGCCCTTCAGGTCTGACATGGATATTAAGGGGAACCCCGTGTCAAATTAAAAAAAAAAAATTGACGTGGGGGTCCCCCTAAATATCCATACCAGACCCTTTATCTGAGCACGCAACCTGGCAGGCCGCAGGAAAAGAGGGGGGGACGAGAGAGCGGCCCCCCTCCCTCCTGAACCGTACCAGGCCACATACCCTCAACATTGGGAGGATGCTTTGGGGGTCTGTGACCCCTCAAAGCACCTTGTCCCCATGTTGATGAAGACAAGGGCCTCATCCTCACAACCCTGGCCGTTGGTTGTGAGGGTCTGCGGGCGGGGGGCTTATCAGAATCTGGAAGCCCCCTTTAACAAGGGGACCCCCAGATCCCGCCCCCCCCCTGTTTGAAATGGTAAGGGGGTACAAAAGTACCCCTACCATTTCACAAAGAAAGTGTCAAAATGGTTAAATAAGACAAACACACTTTTGAAAAATTCCTTTATTAAAAATAAAAAAAATAAAAAAAAGATTCCAGCGGTGCTAATCCACTCTTGCTATCCAGCGATGGGTCTCCGGGGTCCAGCGATGGATGATCATATCCAGCGACGGGGGATCTCTCAGTCCAGCGCTGTCCATGCATCCTTCTTCTGTCTCCACTCCGGAGACACTGCAGAGAGCCCAGCGCTGACGTTTCTTATATTAGGAGGGCGGGGCCACCCGCCACCTGACCCCGCCCCTCTGACGCTGGAGAGGGAAGCCAGGGTTTCCCCAGTGACGTGTGGGTGACCCCGCCCCCCTCTGATGTAACGGAAACCAGCGTTACATCAGAGGGGGCGGGGTCACCCGCCTGGTACGGTTCAGGAGGGAGGGGGGGCGCTCTCTCGCCCCCCCCCTCTTTTCCTGCAGCCTGCCAGGTTGCGTGCTCGGATAAAGGGTCTGATATGGATTTTTAGGGGGACCCCACGTCAATTTTTTTTTAAATTTAATGCGGGGTTCCCCTTAATATCCATATCAGACCTGAAGGGTCTGGTTATGGATATTTAGGGGGACCCCCACGTCAATTTTTTTTTTAAATTTGACACGGGGTTCCCCTTAATATCCATGTCAGACCTGAAGGGCCTGGTAATTGAATTTAGGGGAACCCCCACGCTTTTTTTTTTTTTTTTTTATCAATGAATGAATGAATTGTCGGCTAATGCAGAGAACACTCATTGAGTGTTCTCTGTATTACGGGACCCGACAATAGCCGCAAGTGATTTTAAAAGACTTTTTTTCCTGCACAAATGACACTTTGTGCAGCGACAGTTCTAAGCACGGGAAACATGCGCCCCTTCACAGGCATACTATAGACACCCCCCAGGTACGAAATTTAAAGGAATATTACACTTTTATTGTTTCACTTTAATCATTATTAAAATCACTGCTCCTGAAAAAACGGCCGTTTTTAAAACTTTTTTTTGCATTGATCCATGTCCCCTGGGGCAGGACCCGGGTCCCCAAACACTTTTTTAGGACAGTAACCTGCATATTAGCCTTTAAAATGAGCACTTTAGATTTCTCCCATAGACTTGTATAGGGTGTTCTGGCTTTTCGAATTTGTTGCGAACAGCCCAAATTGTTCACTGTTCGCTGAACAGGCAAACAGGCAAAGTTCGAGTAGAACATGAGTTTGACTCGAACTCGAAGCTCATCCCTAGTCATCATCATTAGCTGTTACTATCAGGTCCACAAAAGAGCTATTCCAGTAACCACTAATCGTTCCAGTCTCCTCTTTTTTGCCACTTTGTATAGGGACAGGAAGGAAGCAGTGTGTCAGGCAGTGAGGGTCAGTTTAAAGACTTGCTGTTACTATTAGTTCCACAAAAGTTCTTTTCAGGACTGGTATCAGTGGTACGGTAATAGGCTTGTACACGTATAATATTCTTTCTTCCAAATATAGAAAGAATATTATACTTGACTGCTGCCCTTCTGCTGCAGTCTGCTAATCATTCACAACTCACTTGTTCCACAAAGCTCTTTATCAGGACTGGTAACTTGGTCTGTGTAGGGTGCTACAGTACATAGGGTTGAGTGCGGTACAGTCTGCTGTTCTGTAAGGACCGCTATCGGTCCACAATAGATAGGGTTGAGGTGCACCACTGCTGACCAATGCCCTATACTGCAGCAGTCCTTCATTGGTATAGGGACTGAAGTACAGTCTGCTAATCACTAACACACAACCTGCTTGGTCCATAAAAGTTCTTATAAGGACTGGTAACTTGGTCTAGGGTGCTAGTGCTACAGTACATAGAGTTGAGTGAGGTACAGTCTGCTGTTCTGTAAGGACCACTATCGGTCCACAATAGATAGAGTTGAGGTGCACCACTGCTGACCGCTGCCCTATACTGCAGCAGTCCTTCATTGGTATAGGGACTGAAGTACAGTCTGCTAATCACTAACACACAACCTGCTTGGTCCACAAAAGTTCCTATAAGGACTGGTAACTTGGTCTAGGGTGCTACAGTACATAGGGTTGAGTGCGGTACAGTCTGCTGTTCTGTAAGGACCACTATCGGTCCACAATAGATAGGGTTGAGGTGCACCACTGCTGACCGCTGCCCTATACTGCAGCAGTCCTTCATTGGTATAGGGACTGAAGTACAGTCTGCTAATCACTAACACACAACCTGCTTGGTCCATAAAAGTTCTTATAAGGACTGGTAACTTGGTCTAGGGTGCTACAGTACATAGGGTTGAGTGAGGTACAGTCTGCTGTCCTGTAAGGACCACTATCGGTCCACAATAGATAGGGTTGAGGTGCACCACTGCTGACCGCTGCCCTATACTGCAGCAGTCCTTCATTGGTATAGGGACTGAAGTACAGTCTGCTAATCACTAACACACAACCTGCTTGGTCCACAAAAGTTCCTATAAGGACTGGTAACTTGGTCTAGGGTGCTACAGTACATAGGGTTGAGTGAGGTACAGTCTGCTGTTCTGTAAGGACCACTATCGGTCCACAATAGATAGGGTTGAGGTGCACCACTGCTGACCGCTGCCCTATACTGCAGCAGTCCTTCATTGGTATAGGGACTGAAGTACAGTCTGCTAATCACTAACACACAACCTGCTTGGTCCACAAAAGTTCCTATAAGGACTGGTAACTTGGTCTAGGGTGCTACAGTACATAGGGTTCACACCATCCCTGTGCTGTGCTGAGTTTCTCCTGGGCCTGCTTACTATGAGGGGATCACACCATCCCTGTGCTGTGCTGACTTCCTCCTGGGGCTGCTTACGGTGCTGCTGTCAGTGCTGTATATCACGGTGCTGATGTCAGTGCTTAATGTCACGCTTCTGATGTCAGTACTCTCTATCACGGTGTTGCTGTCAATGCTGTATGTCACGGTGCTGGTGTTAATGCTTAATGTCACGCTTCTGATGTCAGTACTCTCTATCACGGTGCTGCTGTCAGTGCTGTATATCACTGTGCTGATGTCAGTGCTGTATGTCACGCTTCTGATGTCAGTGCCCTCTATCACGGTGCTGCTGTCAGTGCTGTATGTCACGGTGCTGATGTCAGTGCTTAATGTCACGCTTCTGATGTCAGTACTCTCTATCACGGCGCTGCTGTCAGTGCTGTATATCACTGTGCTGATGTCAGTGCTGTATGTCACGCTTCTGATGTCAGTGCCCTCTATCACGGTGCTGCTGTCAGTGCTGTATATCACGGTGCTGATGTCAGTGCTGTATGTCACGCTTCTGATGTCAGTGCCCTCTATCACGGTGCTGTTGTCAGATGCCTCTATCACGGTGCATGTGTCATTGCTGTATGTCACGCTTCTGATGTCAGTGCTCTCTATCACGGTGCTGCTGTCAGTGCTGTATATCACGGTGCTGATGTCAGTGCTGTATGTCACGCTTCTGATGTCAGTGCTCTCTATCACGGTGCTGTTGTCAGATGACTCTATCACGGTGCAGGTGTCATTGCTGTATGTCACGCTGCTGGTGATCATCTCCTGCACCCTCTTCTTTGCCTACCCTGACCTTCCCTCTCCTCCATTGCCTTCATGCTCTCCACAGTCCTGAATTGTCAGAACAATTTCCCATATAAAAAAAGAATGCTTGTAGTTATCGATCCCAAATTCACCTCATACATGTGTTATGTCATTGGCCATGTGGTGGGACTATGTTTTCCCTGCTAATAATTACCTCGTGGCTGCAAATTCGACCTAAAGGTTTGAAACGTTCGCCTCCCATTGAAGTCAATGGGGCCTGCCGCGAACGTTCGGTTTCGCGAACGGTCGGCCTCGTTCGCGGTCCGCGTTCATGAAACGTCCCGTCGGAGTTTCGGGCCATCACTATTCTCCAGGGTAACCAGTTTCCTGAAGAAATGCTCCTAGCCAACATGTCATTGATCCCCAAGCCACACAAAGACCACACCATTCCACAGAACTTTCGTCCAATATCTGTTCTAAACAACAACCTAAAATTTTTTGGCAGACTGTTGGCCGATAGGCTTGCAGCAGTCATCAACAATCTCATTCATATAGACCAGACTGGATTTATTCCTAACCGGCAAATAGTCGACAACATAAGACTTGTCACCAATATCATCCAAGATGCCAACCTCCACTCTAAACCAGTTTGTCTCCTTAGCCTAGACATTCATAAGGCATTTGATAGCATCAACTGGCCCTACCTTAATTATCTCCTCCCCAAATTTGGAATCCCTGACAAATTCCTACACGGCTTTAATGCTCTCTATCATTCCCCATATACTAGGATCAAAATACCTGGTATGAACTCCAAATTTTTCCCTCTTAGTAGGGGCACTAGACAGGGCTGCCCTTTATCCCCCCTTTTATTCGCCTTAGCAATAGAACCCCTTGCCCAAGCATTAAGAAATAACATCAACATTAAAGGGTACACCAAAGGCCCCCATGATTTTAAGATAAGTTTATACGCTGACGATGCCTTATTATTTCTAACCGACCCTCTCATTTCTATACCTAACCTTCTCTCTAAAACTAAAGAACTTCCAAAAACTCTTGGGTTTAGGTATCAATTTCAGCAAGTGTTCAGCCCTACCCATTAACATCCCCCAAAACATTTTACATCTTCTACAACAAAACTTCCCATTCTCGTGGAACACAAGTTCCTTCAGGTACCTCAGTATCCATATCTCTCCCTCATTCAAATCCCTTTACAAGGAGAACTACCCCCCATTATTTTCCCACATTAGCTCCCCACTCAATAAATGGTCCACCTACCATATCTCCTTCCTAGGCAGAATCTGTGCCATCAAGATGTCCATAGTCCCTAAACTTTTATATTATTTCAGAGCCCTCCCCATAAACATTCCCAAAACTAGAATACAATCCCTCCAAAGAGAATTAAACAAATTTATAGGGGCAAACAAAAAAACTAGATGTAGCAACTCCCTTATGCACAGACCACAATGCTTTGGCGGTCTAGGCCTTCCAAACATTTGGCACTACTTCCTCGCTGCCAAGCTCTCACAAATTTTCCCAAATGGCATGCCCCTGCCTATAATATCCCTTGGAAAACATTTGAATCCTCTTCAATCTTCCCTCTATACATACAAGGCATTTTATGGTCCGATCAATGCAATTATCGCAATTTAAACAAAGCCAACATGATTGTCGCTCAATTGTTTCAAATTTTGGGCAAAGATCAAGGTTCCATTTAATCTAGCCTCTGCCACTCCTCCACTAGCCTCATATTTAGGGGACATTAGATTTTCACAATCAAGTGATATTCATAATCAATTTGCATTATGGACTAATAATAACCTTACCACATTGGGTTCTTTTATCTATAAATCAACTTTTCCGACATTTAACACACTTCAATTAAAATATAAACTACCCCATTCTGAACTTATACATTATAATCAAATAAAACAATTTTTTTTTCCCTTCACTACACTTTACAATCCCTCTCTTCAGAGACACTCTTTGAACATATCTGCATACACTCCTCACGAGTAGGCATGTGCAATTCGTTTCGTAACGAATCGAAAATTCGGCCGAATTTTGCATCTTTCGGACATTCAGATGCATCCGAATGTCCGAATAAAAAAATAACAAATTAAAATGAATACGAAAGAAATATAACAAATTAATTCGAATGAATTCGACATGATTCCAAATTATTTCAACTGCATTCGAAATGATTTCAACATGATTCATTATTTCAACCGCATTCAAAAATATTTTGTGATCCGATTTTAGGGCCATGTATCTCGGGGTCACTTGGTGCTAGACACTTCAAATTCAGATATGTTGTAGTGCTAGTACTATTGTGTTTGCATACCAAATTTGGGGTTTCTAGCTATAAGTAACCCCGAGATATGTGGCCCCAAAATCGGGTCGTAAAATGTCATTCTCTGCTCTAATAACTAATAACATTTTGCGATCCGATTTTGGGGCCACATATCTCGGGGTCACTTATAGCTAGAAACCCCAAATTTGGTATGCAAATACAATAGTACTATCACTATAACATATCCAAATTTAAAGGTTCTAGCACTAAGTGACCCCGAGATACATGGCCCTAAAGTCGGGTCACAAAATATTTTCGAATGTGGTTGAAATAATGTCGAATCATGTTGAAATCATTTCGAATCCGGTAGAAATATTTTCGAATGTGGCCGATTTTTCGAATTCGGTAGAAAACTAAACGAAATCCGAAAATGAATTTAAGGAAGTTAACGAATATAACAAAACGAAATTAATGAATTAACGAATTAAAACGAAACTAAACTAAACAAATTTTTTCCTTTTGCACATGTCTACTCACGAGACAGAGGTCTCATCTCACAACTCTATAGCCTTTTAAACTCCATCTCTATCCCGGGAAAAAATCTGCCCCGATGTTACACTGGGAAGAGGAATTTAACTGTACATTTACCCCTGAGTTATGGAACGATATGATTGGTAATCTCTACGAAAAAGCAATAGTGTGATTGCCTTTAGAGAAACCCCTCTCAAGCTATTTTCAAGATGGTATATGACCCCTACCAAAATTCACTCCTTTTACCCCGAAGCATCCCCTGACTGTTTTAGAGGATGCACGGAACAAGGCACATTTACACACATTTTTTAGAGTTGCTGCCATCTCAAACCCATCTGGCAAGAAGCTACTGCCAGATTGGAATTATCCTCCAAACACAAAATCGCCCTTACACCACAAATATGCATTGTATATGCCAATGTTCCAAACACTCCAATACCCTGTACTAGACTGCTTCATTCATTAACCACTTGCTTACTGGGCACTTAAACCCCCCTCCTGCCCAGACCAATTTTCAGCTTTCAGCACTGATGCACTTTGAATGACAATTACGCGGGCATACAACACTGTACCCAAATGAAATTTTTATCATTTTTTTCCCACAAATAGAGCTTTCTTTTGGGGTATTTAATTACAGCTGAGAGTTTTATTTTTTGCTAAACAAACAAAAAAAGATGCAAAAAAAAAAAAATCATGTTTAATAGTTTGTTATAAAATTTTGCAAACAGGTCATTTTTCTCCTTCATTGAAGTGCGCTGATGAGGCGGCACTGATAGGCTGCACTGGTGGGCACTGATGGGCTGCATTGGTGGGCACTGATAGGCTGCATTGGTGGGCACTGATAGGCTGCACTGGTGGGCACTGATAGGCATAGTTAAGGCGGCACTAATAGGCACAGATAAGGCGGCACCGATGGGCACAGATAAGGCGGCACTGATGGGCAAAGACGGGCACAGATAAGATGGCACGGATGGGTGGCACAGATGGGTGGCATGGATGGGTGGCACTAAGGGGCACTGATAGGTACCACTGATAGATGGGACTGATGGGCACTGATAGGTGGCACTGATAGGTGGCTCTGATAGGTGGCACTGTTGGGCACTGATGGGCAGCACTGCTGGGCACTGATGGGCACTGATGGACGGCACTGCTGGGCACGGATATGTGGCACTGGGGTGCAGCACCTTTGTTGAGGCAGACTGTGGGCACTGCTGGGTGGCACTGTGGGCACTGCTGGGTGGCACTATGGGCACTGCTGGGTGGCACTGACAGGGGGGACACATTTTTTATTCAGGCAGGCAAAGCAGGGGGCAGGTGGGCACTGGGAGGGCTGGCCGTGATCAGGACTGATGTCCCGATCACGGCCGCCGGTGATCGGCTTTTTTTTTTTCTCCTCGCGCTGTCAGCGCGAGGAGGAATAATAGCCGATTACCGGCTCCGTTATATCACATGATCAGCTGTCATTGACTGACAGATGATCACGTGATAAGGGGTCGGGATCGACCCCTTGCACGGATCGGTGATCAGGCGAGTCTCGTAGACTCGCCGATCACAGAGCGCTCCGCGCGCGCCCCTCAGGGGGCGCGCAGGCCGCTTGTGCACGGGACTACGTCAATAGACGTAGTCCCGGAAAAGGAGATCCGCGCTGTAGCCGTCATTCGGCTATAGCGTGGGTCTCAAGTGGTTAATTAGCTCAATACAATGGATTATAGCACTCAATTGGAGAACTAGTTCTCTATCATGATAAAAGTGGTCAGCCTTCGCGCCGCTAAGTGGTAATAAGTGACTAAAGTGGAACAAAATCCAAAATCAGATATAATGAAACACAGATGCTGTGAAAAAGAGCCTGAGTGATATAAAGTGCAAATGCTAGCTAAAAAATGCAGCAGGACAAAATAGTGAGCACAAACTATCAAATAATGAATATAAAGGGGTGGGTCCTGCGCAAATCGTGCCACTCAAATAAAATACACAAATTCAAAATAATATAAATATGTGCATACATACAATGCCGTGAAAAAAAATATAGTCCAAAAAACAAGCACAATCAGGAAGAGGGTATAATGACAACTTCCTCCCGCCTTACTCTACTTCCGGTTCGTCCTCTGGCCAATCCCTACGCGTTACGTCATGTGACTTCTTCATGGGGATCAAAGGAAGGAAGTTGTCATTATACCCTCTTCCTGATTGTGCTTGTTTTTGCAATTAAAATGTGAGAGTCTTTACTGCTTTTTAATAAATCTACCTGCCGTTTTTTAAACTACTACACTATGGAAGTCTCCTGTTTCTCTCTCTCCCCCTCCTCTCTCTTATTTTGAGCCATACACTGTGAAATAGAAGTGAAGATCCATTTCACCTGTTCTGGAAGCTGGGACTGGCCCTCTAGTGGCGGAATTGTATCATTGCATCCCTCCTTTGGATTTCCTGATGGCTATTATTTATTATTTATGAATGAAATAAGAGAATCCTGGAGTTTGTTTGATTTGCTTATTCACTTCGTTTAAAGGTGAGAGTTCTGGGAGCCTTGAGTAGCGGACATTTTATTATTGTTCTATCATTAAACCTTTTTTCCATTTTTTTATATATTTTTTATATATTTTTATGCGTGCTGTTTTTTGGACTATATTTTTTTTCACGGCATTGTATGTATGCACATATTTATATTATTTTGAATTTGTGTATTTTATTTGAGTGGCACGATTTGCGCAGGACCCACCCCTTTATAGTTCTCTATCATGGCTGCAGGTTTTGAATCGGATGGAGATGCTCAAAATCTCAGAAAGGATCTACCACACTCTACATGATAGCATATATATATCTTTAACAATAAGTGGAAATGCTGGTCCTTGCCCTAATTACTTATTATTATTCCACCTTAATATTGCCGTCTGTGGGTTAACACTGGTATTCTGGGCATCCTTTCTAGGTACCCACCATAGATTTGCAAATCTCTCACCTGTATCACCTAATCTACTTTATTTAAGAACTGTACCATTCGCTTCTCATTTAAATCCCAAACTGTACCGTTATTTTTATTTTTTTGCTCTATTCATTTTGAAACTCTATATTTTGCATTATATTTGTATATTCTAACTGTCAAATAAAACTTTTGTAAACAAAAAAGTTGGTTGTAAGGGTTTACAACCACTTTAAAGAAAGTGCACAATACAAACAGGAGGTGCAGCAAGCATTGTGTGAACTTACCTTGCAGCAAGACAGGCCGCTAACAGAAAATCCAGTCCAGCCCGTGTTATTGGGAAGAGGACAGGCTGAGGTCAGATTATTATCATTATACAGCAATAATGGAGAGGGCAGATCACAGTCACCTCACCAGTGTACGGCTCACACAGCACATAGTGCCATCCTGCTGACTCCTTTTATTAGAGATTAATGTTAATTGTCTCCCTCGAGGTTTGTGTCCAGAAATACCCCTCAGAGAACAGTACTGAGACTAAGAGAGGATGACATTCCACCTGGAATTCTCCCAAGATGGAGCCATGTACAGAAAACCTCACAGAGCACAGCACTGAGACGTGTACACACAATCAGACTATCCGGCGGACTTAGTCTGGCGGACAAACCGCCATAAAGTCCGCCGGACTGTCCGAACGAGCGGACCTGCCCACACACGTGACTTTTCCCGCAGACTAGGTCAAGCGGATTATCCGCCGTACTTTTGAAATGAACGGACTTGCCCACACACGCGGAGAAAAGTCGGTTCAATTTGAGCGCAGCTCCAGGTAGCCGGGACCAGCGAAGGAAGCGGCGCTGGCCCCATCACCTGGTATGGAGTTAAAGGGGAATCCCTATGCTGAAAAAACGGCGTGGGGGTCCCCCTCTAGGTCCATATCAGACCCTTATCCGAGCACGCTACCCGGCCGGCCAGGAAAGGGAGTGGGGACGAGCGAGGGCCCCCCCTCCTGAGCCGTACCAGGCCGCGTGCCCTCAACATGGGGGGTGCTTTGGAGAAGGGGGGGGCCCTGCGGACCCCAAAGCACCTTGTCCCCATGTAGATGAGGACAAGGGCCTCTTCCTGACAACCCTGGCCGTTGGTTGTCGGTGGCCTAAGGGGGGGCTTATCGGAATCTGGGAGCCCCCTTTAATAAGGGAGCCCCCGGATACCGGCCCCCCACCCGATGTGAATGAGTATGGGGTACAATGTACCCCTACCCATTCACCTGAGAAAAAAATGTAAAAAAAACACAACACACAAGGGTTAAAAATAGTTATTGCACAGCTCCGGGGGTCTTCTTCCGTCTTGGGGGGTCTTCTCGCCGGACTCCTCCGCTATCTTCTTCTAGCTCTTTTACTAGCAGAGGAGCCCGGCTTTCTTCTCCATCGCTGCCCTCTTCTTTCGACTTTGGGGGTCTTGTCCCCCTCTTTGGTTCTTCTTGTCGGGCCTCCGCGCCTTCTTCTAGCTCTTTTATCGGTCTTCTATCGCCGCTGTCTTCGTCGTCACCGCCTTCTGTTCTTCTGTTCTTCTATTCTTCTGTTCTTCTCTTCTTGAGCTGTTGCCTCGTCGCTGTCTCTGGCCACAATGACAGAGCTAGCAAAAGAGCAGAAGATAGCGGAGGAGTCAGGCGAGAAGACCCCCAAAGACGGAAGAAGACCCCCGGAGCTGTGCAATAAACTATTTTAACCCTTGTGTGTTGTGTGTTTTTTTTATTCACATAGGGTGGGGGGCTGGGATTCCGATAAGCCCCCCGCCCGCAGACCCCGACAACCAATGGCCAGGGTTGTTAGGAAGAGGCCCTTGTCCTCATCAACATGGGGACAAGGTGCTTTGGGGTGGGGGGGTGCACAGCTCTCATTCCCCAAAGCACCCCCCCATGTTGAGGGCACGCGGCCTGGTACGGCTCGGGGGGGGGGGGGGGCGCTCGTTCGTCCCCACCCCTTTTCCTGACCGGCCGGGTTGCGTGCTCGGTTAAGGGTCTGATATGGACCTGGGGGGACCCCACGCCATTTTTTCAGCGTAGGGCTTCCCCTTTAACTCCATACCAGGTGACAGGGCCAGTGACACTTCCTTCGCTGGTCCCGGCTACCTGGAGCCGCTCACTAAATGAACTGACTTTTCTCCGTGCGGGAAAAGTCAGTTCGTTTTAAAAGTATGGCAGACTAGCACACACACAGCCGTAATACTTTCTTAGTCCGCCGGACTTTTGAGTAAAAAAAGTCCGCCGGAGTTCTCACACGGGGGGGGACTTTTCCACCGGATTGTTTGATCGTGTATACGCAGTATAAGAGAGGGTGACACTCCACCTGGAATCCTCCCTAGATGGAGCCATGTACTGAAAACCCCACAGAGCCAGCACTGAAACTAAGAGGGGTTGACACGCCACCTGGGTAAGCTTTGACTCCAATGTAGGATTGGGCAGCGGGTGCACAGCGAGCTGTGATAGCATCGACCAGAGAAAACGTGGATGGCAATATCAGAGGGGGTCTCTGAGCCCCTCGGCCAATGCAGTCAGCTGTGTAGATGAGCATATGATAAAAGATGCGCGGTGTCACTGAACCTCCCATACTATCAGAGATGGGTCTGAGGACGGATGCTGGTGTGAGGCTGGAATGCTGCAGCTGTGAGCAAAATGGCAACGCCTGACCGACCTCTTAGATGTCCCCGGGCCAAGAGAGCCAGCCCGCCAGTCACGGTCAAATTTATAGACTATCCCAGAATCCCTTGTTGGTACAGCTCACTGGGATTTGTAGTTCCAAATTGGCCTCAGGATTCAATAAATGTTAATTGGAGGACTACAGGCCCCAAGATCATCTGTTCTTTGGACAGGAAGAGCGATCTCCCTCTAGAGGCAGGAGATGATACAACAATGGGAATGAACAGTCTATGATTTTTTTTTGTGCAGTGTCTCCTCTCCTCCATTTTTTAAGAGCCCGCAGCTGGCTACATTTTATAATCACTACATTGTATTTCTGTAAATCTACTGACACTGCATATGTTTATTTTAAGATTCAGCCTCACCATTTGTTCTATTAAAGTGCTATAAGATAAGATATTACTGTCCAAGCAATATCAAATATTTGTGGTTACTTTCTCTCAGATAAGGCACTCTATTTTTATTTTTATTTAAATATTGTATTTTTTGTATATATATATATAATTTTTTTTTTTATTATTTATTTATTGTTATTATTATTATTATTATTATTATTATTATATTTATTTTTTATTTTTATTTTATTTATTTTTTTAATCAGCATGTTCTGATCCAGAGAGAAAGAACTGCAGTATATCAAAGCAAATAAACCCGAATAATTAATAAGGGCCCATTTACAACAGATGCAGTTGGATGCATAAGTCCAAAATCAAATAGTTAATAATGATAATGAATATTAATTTCATCTAGTACCGAAGGGGTACTCAGTGGGGGGAGAAGGGGAGTACTGGTGTACTCAGTGGGGGGGGGGGGTGGAGGGAGGGAATAGTGATTAGTAACGGAAGGTGGGGACACTGGTGTTCAAAGGGGGTGACAAGAAGGGACAAAGGTGCTCAGTGAGGGCAGGTGTGGCCAAGGTGGTCAGTAAGGGGGACAAAGAGAGGTATTGGTCTCAATGGGATGACATGGAGGGGGCATTGTGTGGGAAGAGAGGGAGCACTGATGCTCGTGGGGGCAGAGGGGGAACACTGGTGCTTAGTGGGAGGAGATGTGGAGCACTGAAGCTCACTGGCTGCTCATGGGGTCAATGGCATCAGTAGATGCAGAGTGGGTACTGGAGCTTACTGGCTAGCTGCTGAGAAGGCACTGGTGCTCAGTGTGGGCAGGTAGGGAGCACTTGAGCCCAGTGGCATTGGGACTCATTGGGGGCAGAATGAAAGCACTGCCACTCTGTAGGGGTAGAGCGGAAGCACTGAAGCTTACTGGGTGTTGAGTGAGTTACTGGTGCTCAGTTGGAGCAGAGGGGAAGCACTGAAGCTCACTGGGTGTTGAGTGGGGTACTGGTGTTCAGTGGAGGTAGAGGGGAGCACTAGTACTCAGTGGGGGGGGGGGGTCACTGGTGCTCAGTGGGGGCAGATTGGGAGCACTACTAGCACTCAGTGGGGTGGAGGGACACTGGTGCTTGGTGGCAGCAATGGGGAGCACTGGTGCTCAGATGGGAGACTGGTGCTCAGCGGGGGATGGGAAGGGCATTGGCTCTCTGTGGGAGGAGAGGGGGGAATTGGTGCTCAATACTACCACTTGGCTCCTTGATACTATCTGTGGATAGATTCTCGCCTCTCTCTCTCTCACTGTTTTTGTCTATGTCTCTTGTTTCCACCTACAAGTGCAGTATTATCTCAGATGATCACGGCTGTCACTTTTTAACAAAGAGCCGGCAGCAAAAATGACTTCCACCACTCACTTTCTCTGCTGGGCTCTGAAAGAGGACGGTATCCAATGTAGAGCTTGGATGAGGAAGCGAGTCATGGAAGTCTTCCATTGCTGATGGCTCTTTATTAACAAATGGCAGCCGCAATCATCTGAACTGTCAATGTGTCCACACTGAGCATGAAGGTGTCCTCCAATCCTTGTGCCTGCTCCATATTATAGAAGTAGTTCCACCAATAAGTGTGAGGTATGCCTCATGCTATGTTACCAAGATAGAAATTGGAACACAGACAGGGCAAGACAACATCGGGGCATGTGGCCTAGTATGGTTCAGGAGAGGGCATGCTCATCCTGCAGTCCCACCCTTTAATGGCCAGCCAAGCTGCACCCTTGGATCAGGTTCTGGTATGGATTTTCTGGACTTTTTTTCTTGTTTTGTTTGCCTAGAGTTCCCCCCCAAAATCCACTCAAGGAACCCTGGCTAGGAAAGGCTGGACTAGGCAGTAATATATATTCTCTCCCCCTTGGTGGTAGTGGAGATGACCCATCTTTAAAGTGGTTGTAAACCCTTACAACACACTTTGACCTACAGGCAAGCCTAGATTAAGGCTTACCTGTAGGTCCAAGGAATATCTCCTGAACCTACACGGTTTAGGAGATATTTGCCGAAAGACAGGCACCGCTGTCTACGGCGCATGCGCCGTAGACAGCGGCGCACAGGCGCACTGAGCGCGGCACCTGTCAATGCCGATATGCCGCGCATGGCAGCTCCCGTGCGAGTGACGTCATTGCGGCTTCGCCGAATGACAGCGGTGGAGCAGCGAGACCCACCGAGAAGATGGATGCGCCGGACTACAGGGGACAGCGGTGACTTCGCTGGCTGCTGTGTCAGGTAAGTGACACATAATGTGATGCGATGCAATGCATAGTAGTCCATTATGTTTTACCTTTGCAGGGAATGAAAGAGGAAGTAAACCCATCAGGGTTTACTTCCTCTTTAAGGCTATACAGTACATACACACACAGCACACGGCCGTGTTCACACTACGAGATGTTTCTCGGGGCTGCAGTTCCTCTGAGCTCCACAAGGCGGTGATCTCACTTATACTGAGATAGGAAGTCCCTATGGTAGACAGGAAGTGATGTCAGGTACAGACAGGAAGTGATGTCAGATATAAATAGGAAGATCAAGGTGAGAGGTGTGTCAGGAGGAAGTAGAGACTGAGGACACATTGCTGGAAGTGGCAGCAGAGTAGGTAAGAAGATATTATTTTTTTTTCATTTACACCCAGTAAACCCCTGTCATGTCCGTCATCTTCCTCCACAGTCATTGTGACATCTCCAGCAGATGATGATACATATATATATATATATATATAGTGTGTGTAAATGTAGATTAACCCCTTCAGGGTCAGAACATTTCCTCACTTACAGGACCGGAACATTCTATTCATTTTGGAGTTCTATTCTAGTAATATGGTCCTCCAAACCAACAGCACTGACAATAAATAAGAAAGACAATGACCATCCTGGCAATACATAGCAATTATTACACTACACAGGCAGCAAATGGGCAATCATTACAATATGCAGATGTAGCACCCTCTAGTGTATGCTAGAAGTTAGTACAGTGTGTGTTAGAATTTAGAGTGGGCCAAATATAGTTTGACTCAGAGCTAAGTCTGAGCCATGGAATCTGGGTCAGGGTTCAGTAAGGTTAAGGGCTGGATGACTCATCCCGGTGCCTCCCTCTGTTCTAGAAGGTTGGAGAACCTTCTGAAATTAGTGAGTGGAGGTTATTAGGAGAAGCTGCCTTGAATATTTATGGAGCCTCAGCCAATCCTCAGAGGTTGGAAAGGCAGGGATGCTGTTCTCCTTTAGCCTGAAAAATGTCAAAACACTACAACAGCATGTCAATGGCTATGTCAAGGTTAGACAGAAATCAGGTGACTAGAGTGGTCTGTCCATTAATATTTAATGCATAGTCATCTTTGCTATGTGTCTCCGCTTATATACTTCACATTAGGCGATTTACATCTCATATTGCATCTGCATGCACAGCCATGATTGACACCTCCCCTGTATAATCCGTTTTACGGGGAGGGACGGCTGAAAGAAGGACAGCGAGTGGCATCCCTAGGAGATGGAGGTGAGGCTCGATATTATGCGCAACGGGCACAATGCACTTCCGGCTTGTTGCGGGCCAAGGGAGTTGGCATGTGTTCCAGGGACTGCACCAAGATATAGCCTTTACATCTCATAGATTAAGGAAGTAAACACCGGAAGAAAACAAGACACTTACAAGAAGTTTTAAAGGTACGCTATAGTATATCCTAGTGGTAATACGAAGAACGTTGCTTGTGGATAAGGCTCATGTTATCAGGTGTGATGATGGACAAAGCTCTATCTTTCGATGGTTGCCAATCAATCTCCCATGCTCTTGATTTTTTTTTTTTTTTTATGGTGCTGCCCTGTGCAGCTGTTGCAGGGGAGAGGTCCTGGCTTTGTATCAGTATATAAATGGTGGCCTTATTCAGTTGGATCAACTCTGAGAAGGGAGTGTGTCTCCTGGCTAGGGATGAGCTCGGTGTTCGACCCGAACACCAACCGTTCGTCTGTTCGGCAAATTCAGAACTTATAATTCGTGTGGCACAAATGGCCCACAATGCACTACACCATCGCAGTGCTTTTCTGGCTCATGATTGGCCAAGCATGCACTGTGACCCCGCATGCTTGGCCAATCACAGCGCCGGCAGCGAGGAGAGACATAATTGGCCACAGGCAGGATGCCTGTGGCCAATTTATAGTTCAGGAGGTTTAGTACACACCCCACACTATATAAGGCCGTCAGCGCAGCGGCCTTGTGTAGTGTGTTCCGGTGTGCAGGGAAAGAGCTAGATAGGCAGGGACAGTGTGTTCTTTCCTCAGGCATCTTAAAGTTAAAGTGGGTGTTGTGTGCCTCCAGCACAGTATACACCTGTATCTAACCTTTATTGCTGGTGTTCTATAATAAAGGCATCTGCAGGAGTTAGTGGGTGTTGTGTGCCGCCAGCACAGCACAGTATACACCTGTATCTACCCTTTATTGCTGGTGTTCTCTAATCTCTAATACAGCCATCTGCAGGAGTTAGTGGGTGTTGTGTGCCTCCAGCACAGTATACACCTGTATCTACCCTTTATTGCTGGTGTTCTCTAATTTCTAATACAGCCATCTGCAGGAGTTAGTGGGTGTTGTGTGCCTCCAGCACAGTATACACCTGAATATACCCCTTATTGCTGGTGTTGTCTTTTGCATATCTTGCATATTAGCCTTTAAAATTAGCACTTTTGATTTTGAACGTTCGAGTCCCATAGACTTTTTAATAGGGTTCTAAAGTTCGTACGAATTTTAGGTCCGTTCGAAGGTTCTGGTGCGAACCAAACCAGGGGGGGGTCTTCGGCTCATCCCTACTCCTGGGACACATCAGCTTTCCAACCATAGAAGTGTGATATCCCTGTCACTGGAGTTTTGCGTTCGATATGCATTTTATCTTCTCATGTTTGTGAGTGTGACTTTGACAATTTTAATAAATGTAATTGGTGTTAAAGGTAATGCACTAGGCATTTGTTCCCTCCTTTTTTCTTTGTAGCACTCCTTAAGTAGATATGGTCCATGCCAGCAGGGGCGGTCAGGTGGTAGAAGGAGATATAGTGTTGAGGAGGCTGTCAGTGGCCCTCAGGGGTATGCCCTAATCTGGGGGGAGGGGGTGTCCTGCCTTGGGCTGGTACTCGGTTGCTGGAAGGATCCTTCTAAAACCCACGGGAGGAGGCTTCCCTGGAGACATGGGAACAAGAGAGGACAGAGTGAGTAGCAACACTGTTGGGGAGTAACAAGGGGGGAGACCGACACATATAGCCAGTCTCCCTGAAGACAGCAGTGTGCTAAAGTCTTCATCCTTCTCAGATTCAGCCAGGAGGGTTGGTATGAGAGTTAGCCTGGAGGGCTAGTGATAGGGGCAGCTGCAGCCAAGTGGGTTGGCAGTGCCTGAAGATGTGGTGATGAGATCAGTGGCCTCAGAAGAGAAGTTACAAGCTGTCTCACTACATTTTTGCTTCACAACAAGGGGCTGCGAGTTCCTGCCTGTAAAGGGCTATTTCTAAAATCTTGCTGGGAGCCTGTCAGATTATCCTACAGCAATTTGGGTGAAGCACGCAAGTGGGTGCAAGAGGCAAGTGAAGGAGACTGTATATAGGAAGATGTCCCTGAAGTTATGCTGAAAGTTTTGCTGAAGTCAAGTGGGCATCCCCTAACCTCCCATCCATATCCAAGTTATTAAAGAGGAAGAAAGCCTTAATAAAAATAGACCCTGCAAGGCAAAGGCATAATGAGCTAGTATGTATAGCATGCTAGCTCATTATGAATAACTTACCTGAATGAATGACTTGTATAGCGCTACAAATGCCAACTGAATCGCCTCAAGGCGCTTGATCCGCCCTGTGCTTCCTGTTCTTTAGAAGAGGTTGGTCTTGAGTTTTTTTTTCTGAAGGCCCGATGGTTTTCTTCCATGCGGATGCTAGTGGGTAGAGCGTTCCATAGCCATGGTCCTTGGAATGCGAATCTTCATTCTCCCTTTGCTTTGTGGCGGGACTTCGGGATGAGGAGGAGGTTTTGGTTAGTTGATCAGAGATTGCGATTTGGTGTGTAATGTTTTTTTTTTTTTTTTTTTGTCGCATAGATATTGAGGAGCGTTTCCTTCTTGTGTGCATTTGTGGGTGAGGCAGAGGGTCTTAAACGTGATCCAAACCTGAGATGGAAGCCCCCAAAGTGACCCTCGTTGTCCTCCTCCGACGCTGCCATGATACCCAGAGTGACTTCCGGGTATTGCGGCTTCCGGTGCTGTGACTGGCTGGAGCCGCAATGACGTCACACCCATGCATGCACGCGGGAGCCGCCACTAATGCCATGATTGCCGTTAGCAGCAGCATGCTCAGTGTGCCTGCGCGCCGCTGTCTGCGTCACACGCGCTGTAGACAGCGGTGCCTGTCTTTCTGCAAATATCTCCTAAACCGTGTAGGTTTAGGAGATATTTGTTGGACCTGCAAGTAAGCCTTAATCTAGGCTTACCTGTAGGTCAAAGTGGTCTGTAAGGGTTTATAAGCATTTTAACCCTCAATAAATAACAAAAACAAAGTTACAGACTGTTCTCAGACTCTGGTTGCTTGTGAAAATTCAGTGTGCTTGGCTGTGCAGGAGTTGGGCATCCAAGTTCATCAGCAGTCCCTACGAGGGTGTGCTACACAGACAATGATGAAGTGCAGGGGTAGGGAGTATGAAGCATACCCTCTTATATTGCTGGTCAGGAGGAAGAAAACATTCCCCAGTCTGCCATGAAGAATATGTTCCCTCATTGGTGTCAGAGGGAGGAAAATAATGATGGTTCTGGAATGGAGAGTCCTTTGGGGGGGTAATGGGGCTTAAGTACTACTAAGGGACCTTAATGGGGTACTCGAGCTTTAGGGATTTGAGGGAAGAGGAGACTCTAGAGCTCAGGGGGTGGGAGGTGGTCTCTAGGTCTGCGATGGTCCTCCTCTTATTTTTAGACCTTACAGAATTGGTACCTGCCAGTGAAGGAGGGGAAGACGAAATTCGCCTTCTCACCATATCACTTTTTGAAGTGATATGTTCTAGGATGCCAAGTGGCATGAAGAAGGGGAAGTCCTTTGCCCCTTGGTGGGCACTCAATCTCAGAGGTGGTCTGTTTGCAACGCAAACCACTTCATAAACAAAACAAACCCAACATGTATTTTGGAAGGCCAAGAGGGTCCGGAGTCATACAAAAATGTAGCAGACACTAAACAGTCCAGACAATGTGCTCCCATGATGGTGGTACTTAAATGTTCAACAAACCTACTGTTACCCCCTCTCACATCCACATCATATTATTCTATGACTAACCAAATAACTTACTTTCTTTTACCAAAGTTCTCTGTCTACAAGGAAACCTGCATAGATCAAATCACGGCATGAATGAGGATGGAGAAGGACCGGAGTCACATGACTGAGAGGATACTAAACCTCACCCTGGAGATCATCTACCTGCTGACCGGAGAGGTGAGGAGAATTCTGGGAGGTCACATGACATCACTCTTATCTCTATTAATAAAACGCAGACCTGACCGGAGAGGTGAGGAGGATTCTGGGAGGTCACATGACATCACTCTCATCTATATTAATAAAACACAGACCTGACCGGAGAGGTGAGGAGGATTCTGGGAGGTCACATGACATCACTCTCATCTCTATTAATAAAACACAGACCTGACCGGAGAGGTGAGGAGGATTCTGGGAGGTCACATGACATCACTCTCATCTCTATTAATAAAACACAGACCTGGTCGGACAGGTGAGGAGGATTCTGGGAGGTCACATGACATCACTCTCATCTATATTAATAAAACACAGACCTGACCGGAGAGGTGAGGAGGATTCTGGGAGGTCACATGACATCACTCTCATCTCTATTAATAAAACACAGACCTGGTCGGACAGGTGAGGAGGATTCTAGGAGGTCACATGACATCACTCTCATCTCTATTAATAAAACACAGACCTGGTCGGACAGGTGAGGAGGATTCAGGGAGGTCACATGACATCACACTCATCTCTATTAATAAAACACAGACCTGACCGGAGAGTTGAGGAGGATTCTGGGAAGTCACATGACATCACTTTTATCTCTATTAATAAAACCCAGACCTGGCCGTAGAGGTGAGGAGGATTCTGGGAGGTCACATGACATCACTCCTATCTCTATTAATAGAGCTCAGACCTGACCGTAGAGGTGAGGAGGATTCTGGGATTACAATAGCTCTTCTTTTTGATATACAAGGGTAGCCCTGACTCCCGAAGGCGCGGCTGAATTTAATGGGCTTACCGTTACCTTCTTTTGCTCGCTTTTTGTGTCTAGGGGTTTCCCGTGGTAGATGGACCAGAAAGTTTAGAGATTGACGGCAGATCCGCTTAAAGGGATTTTTATTTGCTAAAACGTAGTTAACAACAGTCTCTCAGTATAGGATCAGAGGGTTTAGGTGAAAAGTCCAGGTACTCTTAGTGTCAAAGTCAGTAATAAAGAACTTTCTTACTTTGAATCAATCCAGAGAATAGTCATTCACAGCTGGATGTTCCCTCTAGTTGGACAGTCCCTCTCTCACAAGGCCTATCAGCCAACAGGGTGTTTGAGTCAAGAACAAGTCTCTGCCACACTTTGTTGTAGAACATGATCAAGGAAACTAGAAACTAGTTTCGCGTGACACCAGTATATTGCAGCCCGTCCGGCGATACCGCGTGAGATTGGATTTTCTTAGGTCCTTCAGCTTTACCAGGCTCTTGCTAAGAAGCCAACCCTTGCGTGGCCTTCTTCTAAAGAGTCCTCCCCTGGATAACTACAAAGTTGCTGGACCTCTCCACAACTTGAGATGACCACAGACCACTTCCGAATCCCTTCCTTTGTTTCCCCGCCTTGGGCTAGCCAGCCCCGAGACGTAAAGTCGAGTGGATCCACACGCCAGGCCATAGGCCTCCTGGAGGCTGGTCAGGAGGACCAGGACCATGGAGTCAGAACATACTTCTGGACCAGGACCTCGAACCACGAGACATCTGCATATTAAGTATCCTCTCCCAGAAAGCACAGCAAGAATGACGCTCCCACTGGGCGGGCTCCGAGAGAAAGTAACCTTAAAGCACCCAACCAGACTGTGGTTCCATGCCTGCCAGAAGAGACAGCACCCCCCTATGGCCAGGCCGAGCACTCTACAGTCCAGTCAGACTGATGCTGAGGTCAAAATTTAGAATAATTATACCCAAACCAAACTTCAGTTTAGGTGTAACATTACATTTCAAAAACACATAGCGCATGTCCTTCAGGAGCCAGCGCTACACAAGATAACAGTCTAAGTTTTTAGATATGAGTTTTATTTACTCGTTATCCAACAGTTCTTCGACTGCCCTCTGTAACTATCCCCCCCAGTCTATAGCTCTCCCTCTGTTTTATCTCACTATGCCAGTTTTATTACCATTGCCATGTACATTTTGTGTGTTTTTTGTTCTACTTGGACATTGAAGATGAGGAAATACCCCAAAAGCTTGTCCTGAAAAACTGTATGTTAGTGCAAATAAAGTACACTAATACGGCTACAATCATCTCAAGGGGGATTCTTACATGATGTTCCTATTGGTTCCTCAATACAGAGATTTCCTCTTGTAAAGTCCGGTGATCATATGACCATCACAGTGCCTCCATGTGACTCCCTAAAATCTGAGAGACACAACATGGAGAAGATTCTAGAAGTCACCAAGAAGATGATGGAGCTGCTGACAGGAGAGGTGAGGAGGATTCTGGGAATTCTGGGACATTATCCAGTAACAGACAAGGGATGTGTCTGGATGGTGACTGTATCATTGTGTGTGTCAGGTTCCTATAAGGTGTCAGGATGTCACTGTCTATTTCTCCATGGAGGAGTGGGAGTATTTAGAAGGACACAAGGATCTCTACAAGGACGTCATGATGGACAATCAGCCGCCCCTCACATCACCGGGTAAGAGGAGACTTTATTGCAAAGGAGAGAGCAGTACGGAGGCTCCACCTAGATCCCCCATCATCTGATAAACACATAGAAACAATGTATTCAGTCAGTGTGTGTGTTTCCTACAGATGGATCCAGTAATGGGAACCCACCAGAGAGATGTCCCCGTCCTCTGTATTCCCGGGATTCCAGACAGGTCAATATTAAAGAAGAGATAAAAGAGGAGGATGATGAGTATGGGGTTATGGAGGAGTCAGGGTTTGCAAAAGAACAGAAAGATCTGTACCAGGACACCATGGTGGAGACATCCAGCTACAAAAACCCCCCAGAGAGATGTCACCATCCTCTGTATTCCTGGGATTCCACACAGGAAGATCTCACCATCCCTCATTATTACAAGGTTGGTGGGATGGAGCATCTAGAACATGGACTTGTGGAGGTGATGTGTGGATTTTATAGATGTGATGTCACAATAATAAAGATTATGATTTACAGATGATATTTTCCCAAGTGTTATTCCAGGACAGCCCTTGAGAGATGGAGCTCCTCCCATCGACACGGGAAACACATTGCCACAGTTCAAAAGGCGGTCCCTCAGGTCCCTGGTCAGTCATTTGTGTTTCCTCCGTCGGAGGAACATGTTGCCAGGAACCTGAAGGCCCCTCTCAGGGGCTGCCTGAGAACCTGTTAGCCATAAGGGACCGGGTCCTGTTTTTTGGCTACAGTATTGGGTCCATACCTTTCTTTGTGGCTCAGGTACCGTCCAGCTGATTCGGAGCAGACCCGTTACCCTCCTCCTTCCAGTGCCGAGGTGGCCAGGGGCAGAATGGCGCGGTTTCCCCCAGGAGCGGTGAGTGGAACCTTCCATCTTTGCTCCTTGTTGCAGGGGGTCGGAGACTCCGAGCGTCACTTCCGGCGGAACCGCGTCATCACTGCGTGCCGAGACTTCCGGTTCCGGGTCTCTAAGGGTACAAGGAGGAGAGGGAGAGCCAGCGCTGTGCCTGTGAAGCCCGACCAGCGTCCAGCTATACCGGATTAGCGGCGGGATTCGGAGCGTCAGAGGGGGACCATGGAGGCTATTCCCCAGGATACTCCGGCGGAGACAGGCACCAGCCAAACCCAGGTAGGCTGCTGGGCATGCTATTACTCTGGTGGAGTGGTGGTGTTTGTAGGCTGGGCCCTGTAGTGCCCCACGGTGGCGGTTTACTCACAGTGAGGTTGTTTGTTAGTGGTGATTCTAGGAGGGACATGGTGCTGACGCTAAGAAATCCTTTGTCTTCTTATTTTCAGGCTAAAGAGATGCCAAGGGAAGACAAGACAGGCCGCAAAAAGTGCCCTAATTGTGGGAATAGGTTGTCCTCTGGCTCTAACAAAGCCCTATGCAAGCAATGCATTGCAAGCTTGCTTAAATCTGAGGCAGATTCCCCTTTAGCTAAGTTTTTGGGCTCCTTTAAAGAGGAAATGGCGTCGACCTTTAAGTCCCTCCGGGAGTTAATCACTGACGTGGGGTCAGCTGCAGCTGCCTCCACGAGTAAAACAACTATAATCTCCTCCTCACCATGCTTTACAACACCCAGCTCAGGGGAGCCCCGTATGTTCAGGGAGCCTAGCCCCACGTTGATTAGCCCCGATTCCTCTGACACTGATTCCGATCAGGAAGAGGATCAAGCAACATCCAAAGCCTCAAAATATAGATTATCTCTCGAGGAAGTAGATGAGCTAATGGGCGCTATCTATGACACGCTGGAAATTGAGGAGGAAGAAACTCAGTTATCCAGACATGATCAAATGTATGAGGCTCTGGGAAAAAGAAAGCAAGGGTTTTCCCTATACATAAGGTGCTTTCTGACCTTGTCCTTAAGGAGTGGTCTGAACCAGACAAAAAGGTTTTCTTTCCTAAATCCCTTAAGAGAAGGTTCCCTTTTGATGAGAGCCCAGAGGCGGTCTGGAATAAAAATCCTAAACTAGATGCCCCTCTGTCCAAAATCTCAAAGCAGGCTGACCTGGCCTTTGAGGATATGGGCCACCTGAAAGATCCCATGGACAGGAGAACAGACATTGTCTTAAAGAGGGCCTGGGATGCCTCTATGGCAGGCTTAAAACCAGCTCTAGCCACTTCTTGTGTAGCTAGAAACCTGGAGTTCTGGTTATCGCAACTACAAGAACACTTAAAAGCAGGCACTCCTAGGGGGGAGCTTTTGAAATCCTTCCCTATGCTTTTTAAGGCCACCAGTTTCATCTCTGACGCCTCCACGGACTCCGTAAAATTTACGGCTAAATCTGCAGCACTTTCAGTGGCAGCAAGGAGGTCAGTATGGATGAAAACCTGGGGGGGAGACACGGCGTCTAAAACCCGCCTGTGCAGCGTCCCTTTTACAGGAGACTTAGTCTTCGGGCCTGAATTAGACTCCGCCTTAGAAAGGACGGCGGACAAAAAGAAAACCTTTCCCGCAAAAAAGAAAAATTTTCAAAGAAAATTTTTTCGTCCCTTTAACCTCCTTAGCGGTAATCCCGAGTCTGGCTCGGGTTGGGAATTTCATTACAATAGCGGTAACCCCGAGCCAGACTCGGGCTTGCACCGCTCGATGCAGGGGAGGACACGGGTAACGTCACTTACCTTGTCCCCTGGATCCAGCGATGTCCGCCGCGCTGTGTGATCGAGCCGTCCTGCGCTCGATTCACAGTGCCGAATGCCGCCGAGCTCCGTTCCCTGCGACGTTACGGCGCACGGGAGCGGAGAACGGCGGCAAATTCAAAAATGTAAAAAGACACAAAAGACACACAGCACTGTAATCTTACAGATTACAGTGCTGTAGTAAAAAATACACACCCCCTTTGTCCCTAGTGGTCTGTACAATGCCCTGCATGCACTTTTATGTTATAAATACTGTTTTTTACTGCTTGTAATTTGGAGATTGTCCATAGCAACCAAAACATGTCCCTTTTTCATTTTTTTGGGGATTTGATTACATTATTGAATAATTTTTATTATTCTTTATTATATTATAAACTTTATCATACCCGGGATGTCCGCTAGACTCTGGTTTGAAGAGATTTCAGAGCGTTATTCCTAAGAATTACAGGACTACAAAATAAAAGCCAGATTTCCATGCAAAATAATTGTACCGCTTTCAGCACCTTATTCCAGACTGAATCATACCGCCAGGGAGGTTAAGGAACCCTCTAAACCAGAGAAGAGTTCAACCCCCAAAAAACATTGGTCGGGACATAAAGGGAAAGGAAAAGGGGGCATACTGTTTAGCCGCCCCAATCAGGATCCCAAACCCCAGTGACGTCAGGGTTCCTGTGGGAGGAAGATTAAGCAAATTTCTTCCACAATGGGAAGAGACAACCTCGAACGAGTTTGTCTTAAATATAATAAAAAGGGGTCATACGCTGGAATTTCACAGCAACCCTCCTTCCAAATTTCTGGTGACAGCTTCCAAGTCACTCAGAAAAGGCCAGGGCCTTACCTTTACTAATAGGGGAAATGGTAGATAAAGAAGTATTGACACCAGTCCCTATTCAGGAACAAGGGGACGGTTTTTACTCGCACATTTTTGTGGTAAGAAAACCGTCAGGGAGATTCAGACTAATTATGAACCTCCGTCCACTGAATCGCTCCATCCGTTACAAGAGATTTCGGATGGAGTCCATTTATTCCATAAAGAATCTCCTGCAGAAAGAGACATTTATGGCAACCCTGGACCTAAGGGATGCTTATCTGCATATTCCAATAAGGGAGGAATGCCAGAAATTCCTTTGGATGGCAGTGCAGATAGACACAAAGGTTTACCACTTTCAGTGCAGAGCACTTCCCTTCGGTCTATCATCCTCTCCGAGAATCTTTACCAAGGTTCTCGGAGAGGCTTTAGTTCCACTGAGGCTTCAATCAGTCTCAATTATCCCCTACCTAGACGATCTGCTCCTAACAGCCCACTCAGAGAGTCGTCTTTCTCAGGACCTGGAATTGACTCAACTCAACCTGAGTCGATTAGGGTGGATTGTCAGTCAGGAGAAATCCAAGACAACCCCAACACAGGAGATCCTGTATCTGGGGTACTGGATCAAGTCTGTAGATCAGAAAATTATACTGCCGGAAGAAAAGATTTTGAATCTGTGGCAGAGAATATCTTTTCTTCAATGCAGCCCCAAATGTACGGTGAGGGAAGTAATGTCGGCCTTAGGTCTTATGACGGCAGCCATTCCAGCCGTACAATGGGCCAGGTTCCATCAAAGAGAACTTCAGGGTTTTCTGTTAGAACAATTAAGAGGCAGAGATCTGGAGGAGGAGGTATCGATCCCCTCAAGGGTAAAACGCTCCCTCTGGTGGTGGAAGGACAGGGAGAACCTAAACAAAGGGGTTCATTGGGTCCTTCCTATCACTTCAACACTAACAACGGATGCAAGCAGTTGGGGCTGGGGAGCCCACCTAGGCTCAAGCTGGGTCCAGGACAAGTGGACCCCGGAGGAGAAATGTTTCTCTTCCAATTGGAAAGAACTAACAGCAATCCTGAGAGCTGTTCTAGCTTTTCACCCCGCAATACAGGGTCACCATCTACAAGTCCGTTCAGACAATACGACGGCTGTAGCATACATAAACAAACAAGGAGGAACCAGAAATCCTCGTTTGATGTTGGTAGCCAGACGCATTCTCCAGTGGGCAGAAGCCAATCTGGAATCCATTTCTGCAGTTCACCTGAAAGGGGAGCTGAACAACACGGCGGACTTCTTGAGTCGACAAAAGATTTCGAACCAAGAATGGTCCTTTACACCCAGAGGCATTCAATCTCATAACAGCTCACTGGGGAAAACCAGAGGTAGACCTTTTTGCGAGCAAGAAAAATGCAAAGGTTCCCAATTTTTTCTCGCTAAACCCAGGAGATCAACCCCTGGCGGTAGATGCCTTGCAAACTCCATGGACTTTCAGTCTGGCGTATGCATTTCCCCCTCTTCATCTCATTCCGAGGGTCCTAGCAAGATTCCTCAAGGAGAAAACCTGTTTGATTCTAGTAGCACCTTTTTGGCCCAGGAGACCGTGGTTCACAACGTTGCTACAATTGACAGATTGTCCGCCTCTAAGACTTCCCTACAGACAGGACCTCCTGTCGCAGGGACCTCTTTACCATCCGCAGGTCGCCACACTGAAGCTGTCAGCGTGGTTACTGAAGAGGAAATCTTAAAGAGTAAGGGCCTGACAGATGAGGTAATTGCGACCTTACTACAGAGTCGCAAACCAGTCACGAGGGCTATTTACAAAAAAGTCTGGAAAAAATTTAATAGCTGGCTGAATAGCCGTGACATAAATACGGCTAATATTCTACAGTTTTTACAGGAAGGTGTAAACAAGGGTTTAACCCTAAGTACTATTAAGGTACAGATAGCTGCCTTAAGTGTGTACCTAGATGAACGCTTACAGGAAAATCCTTTTGTCGCTAGATTCTGTAAGGCAGTCGCTAGACGCAAGCCAGTCAGAATCACCAAAGTCCCATCCTGGGATTTAGCAGTTGTGCTAAAAGCTTTCTTGGGGTCACCCTTTGAGCCTATCTCAGAGGCCTCCCTAAGGCTTATTACCTTTAAGACAGTTCTCCTGGTGGCAATCACTTCAGCCCGTAGGGTCAGTGAAATCCAAGCCCTTTCCATCAGGGAACCTTTTCTACAGATCCTAGAAGACAGAGTCATACTAAAGACAGACCCTGGGTTCTTACCAAAGGTAGCATCTAGCTTCCATAGGTCCCAAGATATTGTCCTCCCTTCATTTTGTCAAAATGCAGCAAATGAGAAAGAGGAATGTTTTCATTTATTGGATGTGAGGAGGTGTATTCTAGAATACCTTAAAGTAACAAATCCATTCAGAATTTCAGACTCCCTTTTTGTCCTTTTTTCCGGACAGCGTAGGGGACAGAAAGCTTCAAAAGTAACCATAGCTAGATGGATTAGGCTAGCTATAGCAGAGGGGTATAAGGCCTTGAATAGAGATCCTCCTGAGGGTGTTAAAGCTCACTCCACAAGAGCGTTGTCTGCATCCTGGGCAGAAAGAGCTGGTGCCACCCCGGAGCAGGTATATAAAGCAGCCACATGGTCAAGCTTTTCCACCTTTACAAGGCATTACCGACTGGACTTAATGTCTAGTCAGGATCAGGCCTTTGGGAGGAAAGTCCTCCAGGCCGTGGTCCCCCCCTAATCTGGTAAGTACTTGGGGATCCTCTCAAGGGCTGTCCTGGAAGAACACTTGGGAAAACTGGAGTTAGTACTTACCGGTAACTCCTTTTCCGGTGGTCTTCCAGGACAGCACGATCCCACCCTTTATTTGATTGTAGTGATGTACTAATGTTATTACCTGTTATGGTTTATATGTTTTTCAGTTCCATCCTTCGGTTCTTGGTGAATGACTGACCAGGGACCTGAGGGACCGCCTTTTGAACTGTGGCAATGTGTTTCCTGTGTCGATGGGAGGAGCTCCATCTCTCAAGGGCTGTCCTGGAAGACCACCGGAAAAGGAGTTACCGGTAAGTACTAACTCCAGTTTTCTCTCATTTTCTTGGTTTAGAGTGGAGATCCAATCGATATAGAATTTGAGGTGAAATCAGAAGAAGAAGAGAGGTATGTGAGGGATGATCAGCAGTCTATGGAGGAGGATGGAATAACGGGGACACTTATAGAGGAGGACACTCCTACAGAGATCAGCACAGGTGGGTCATTAACACTAAATACATTCCTCCACCCATACTGCTCACTGATTGGTCCAGAGTAGGGCCGGGGCTGGGTGATATCAGCCTGTAATCCCCTGGTCACTTTCCTGAGCTGTGTTCCCCGTCCTGTATTCCTGGATTTCTCTCGGATAATCTTCCTTCTCTGCTGCAGACACAGTTCATGTATCTAGGATGAATTTATGGAGATTCGGGGGGTTCAGCTGGCAGCAAAATGTTGATTTTCACCATAGGCGTTGCTTGACCTAGGTAACTGGCGCATGTGCCTTGGGTCTTCGGCCCCATGCTCCTGGTCTATCAAGATCCCTGACGGAGCAATTCTTCTAATGCCTCATACACACAATCGGACTATGCAGCGGACTTAGTCCAGCGGACCACCCACCGGACTTTACAGCGGAGGCCCGCCAAACTTTTCAGAGTGGCTCTGCCCACACACGACCGGACCTTTCCTGGAGGACTAGGTCCGGGGAATAACCCGCCGGACTATGGCGGGAGTCCGCCGGACTTTTGAAATGAACGCCCACACATGGAGAAAAGTCAGTTCATTTTGAACGTGTCTCCAGGTAGACAGGATTAGCGAAGGAAGTCAATGTCGTCGCCTCCATCGGCCAGATTGACACCTCGCTAGACCCGTCACCTGGTATGGACTTAAAGGGGAAGCCCTATGCCAATAAAACAGCGTGGGGGCCCCCCCCAAGGTCCATTACAGACCCTTATCCGAGCACGCAGCCCGGCCGGTCAGGGAAGGGGGTGGGGATGAGTGAGCTCCCCCCCCCTCCAGGCTGCGTTCCCTCAACATGGGGGGGGGTGCTTTGGGGAAGGGTGGCCCTGCGGCCCCCCACCCCAAAGCACCTTGTCCCCATGTTAATGAGGACAAGGGCCTCTTCACGACAACCCTGGCCGTTGGTTGTCAGTTCTGTGGGCGGGTGGCTTATCAGAATCCAGGAGCCCCCTTTAATAAGGGGGCCCCCAGATACCGGCCCCCCACCCTACATGAATAAGTATAGGGTACGATGTACCCCTACCCATTCCCCTGGTGAAAAAAGTGTAAATAAAAAAACAACACAAGTTTTTTTTAAAAAATAATTTATTAGACAGCTCCAGTGGTCTTCCGTCTTGGGGGGGGGGGGGGGGTCTTCTCGCCGGACTCCTCCGCTATCTTCTGCTCTTTTACTAGCGAAGGAGCCCAGCTTTCTTCTTCGTAGCCGCCGGCGTCAGGGGGTCTTCTTCTGACTTCGGGGTCTTGTCCCACTCTTCTGGGGTCTTGTCCCACTCTTCAGTTCTTCTTGCCGGGCCTCTGCTATCTTCTTATAGCTCTTTTACTAGCGTTGGCCCGGTCTTCTGTCACTGTCGCCTTCTTCTCCTCCTCCTTCCTCCTTCCTCCTTTTTTCTTCCTCCTTTTTTCTTCTTTCTTTTTTCCCCTTCTTCTCCTTCTTCACCTTCTTCTCCCCCCTCCTCCTCCTCCTCCTCTCCCCGATGTTGACACGACGCTCTCTCTGGCCACAATGGCAGGGACGCATTGTGCGGCGACTTATATAGGGACAAGGGGCGGGGTCACTGGGTGATGTCACATGTTGACCCCACCCCTTGTCCCTATATAAGTCACCACACAATGCGTCCCTGCCACTGTGGCCAGAGAGAGTGTTGTGTCAACATCGCAAGGAAGAAGAGAAGAAGGTGGCGGCAGCAGCGACAGCGGCAGAAGATCGGGCAACACTAGCAGAAGATAGCAGAGGCCCGGCAGAAGAAACAAAGAGGGGAACAAGACCCCCGAACAGCGGGACAAGACCCTGAAGTCGGAAGAAGACCCCCGGATGGCAGCGATGACGAAGAAGAAAGCCGGGCTCCTCCGCTATAAAAAGAGCTAGCAGAAGATAGCAGAGGAGTCCGGTGAGAAGACCCCCCCCCCCCCCCCAAGACTAAAGAAGAGAAGACCACTGGAGCTGTCCAATAAATTTAAAAACTTTTTTATTTATTTACACTTTTTTTCACCAGGTGAATGGGTAGGGGTACATCGTACCCCATATTCATTCACATAGGGTAAGGGGCCCCCTTATAAAAGGGGCTCCTAGATTCTGATAAGCCCCCTGCCCGCAGACCCCGACAACCAACGGCCAGGGTTGTTGGGAAGAGGCCCTTGTCCTCATCAACATGGGGACAAGGTGCTTTGGGGTTGGGGGGCGCAGGGCCCCCCTTCCCCAAAGCACCCCCCATGTTGAGGGCACATGGCCTGGTATGGTTCAGGAGGGGGGGCATTCGCTCGTCCCCACCCCTTTTCCTGACCGGCCGGGCTGCATTCTTGGATAAGGGTCTGTAATGGACTTTGGGGGGACCCCCACGCTGCTTTTTCGGCATAGGGCTTCCCCTTTAAGTCCATACCAGGTGAAGGGCTAGCGACGTGTCAATCTCTCTGATGGAGGCGGCGAAATTGACTTCCTGCGCTAGTCCCGTCTACCTGGAGCCGCGTTCAAAATGAACAGACTTTTTTTTTACGTGTGTGGGCAAGTCCGTTCATTTCAAAAGTCCAGCGAACTAGCACACAGACGTGCAGATTGTCCACCTGACTGCCGAGTCCGGCGGACAATTTTGAGTCAAAACTTCTTTATAAGTCCGCTGGACTTTTGGGGGAAAAAAAAATCAGCCGGAGCCCACACACGGGCGGATTGTCTGGTGGGCTCTGGTCCGCCGGATAGTCCGATCGTGTGTACGGGGCATAAGGCTTACTTGAACTTTGTTTTGCTGGCAGAGGTGGAGAGCTATGTCTTTACATTCTCAAACCCAAGTCAAGAGATGGGAGGCAGTGGTGTAGGTGTAGTCTTGACCCCTGCACTATAAACTCTCTATCTGAAAGATAGATGTTTCCAGAGCTTAGGGAGAGGATTTATATTTCAATCTTTTTACTGAAAAGTTTTTAGAAATAATGTCAACAAGTACATTTAGATCAGTCTCCAGATATTCATAATGACAAAATTGGAGATATTCAGAGTATAATTAACCACTAGAGATCCGCGCTATAGCCGAATGACGGCTACAGCGCGGACCTGCTTTGCCCGGGACGACGTCTATTGACGTCGTCCCGTGCACAAGCGGCCTGCGCCCCCCCCCCCCCCCCCCGAGGGGCACGCGCGGCGCGCTCTGTGATCAGCGAGTCTATGAGACTCGCCTGATCACGGATCGGAGCAAGGGGTCGATCCCGACCGCTTACCACGTGATCAGCTGTCAGCCAATGACAGCTGATCATGTGACACAACAGAGCCGGTAATCGGCTATTTTTCCTCCTCGCGCTCAGCGCGAGGAGAGAAAAAAAAAAGCTGATCACCAGCGGACTTGAGAGGGAGTTCAGTCCCGATCACGGCCAGCTCATCAGTGCCCATCTGCCACCTGCCAGTGCCACCCAGATATTAAAAAGTGCCACCCATCAGTGACCACAGTGCCACCTATCAGTGACCACAGTGCCACCTATCAGTGCCCACAATCTGCCTCAACAGTGCTGCACCTCAGTGCCACATATCCGTGCCCATCAGTGTCATCTACCAGTGCCCAGCAGTGCCGCCCATCAGTGCCCAGCAGTGCCACCTATCAGTGCCCATCAGTCCCATCTATCAGTGATACCTATCCGTGCCCATCCGTGCCACCCATCCATGCCATCTTATCTGTGCCCATCTTTTCTCATCAGTGCTGCCTTATTTGTGCCCATTAGTGCTGCCTTATCTGCGCCTATCAGTACCACCTTATCTGTGCCTATCGGTGCCCACCAGTGCAGCCTATCATTGCTCACCAGTGCCGCCTCATCAGCGCATTTCAATGAAGGAGAAAAATTACCTGTTTGCAAAATTTTATAACAAACTATTAACCACTTTCAGACCGGACCATTTTGCTGGTCAATGACCAGAGGTCTTTTTACAATTTGGCACTGCGCTGCTTTAACTGGTAATTGTGCGGTCATGCAATGTTGTACCCAAACGAAATTTGCATCCTTTTTTTCCCACAAATAGAGCTTTCTTTTAAAGGTATTTGATTGCCTCTGCGATTTTTATTTTTTGCGATATAAACGTAAAAAGACCGCAAATTTTGAAAAAAGATATTTTCATCTTTTTGTTATTAGAAAAATCCAATAAACTCAATTTTAGTCATACATTTAGGGCAAAATGTATTCAGCCACATGTCTTTGGTAAACATAAAGTCAATAACTGTATATTTATTGGTTTGCGCAAAAGTTGTCACATCTACAAACTGAGGTAAGTTTTCTGGAATTTACGCAGCTTTTAGTTTATGACTGCCTATCTCATTTCTTGAGTTGCTAAAATGGCAGGGCAGTACAAAACCCCCCCAAATGACCCCATTTTGGAAAGTAGACACCCTAAGGAAATTGATAAGAGGCATGTTGAGCCCATTGAATATTTTATTTTCTTGCCTCAAGCGATTGAATAATGACAAAAATTTTTTTTTTTTTTTTTTTTACACAAAGTTGTCACTAAATGATATATTGCTCACACATGCCATGGTTATATGTGGAATTGTACCCCAAAATACATTCTGCTGCTTCTCCTGAGTACGGGGATACCACATGTGGTCGACTTTTTGGAAGCCTAGCCGCGTACGGGGCCCCGAAAACCAAGCACCAATCCTTCAGGATTTCTAAGGGCGTACATTTGTAATTTCACTCCTCACTACCCGTACCTATCACAGTTTTGAAAGCCATAAAATGCCAAGATGGCACAAAACCCCCACAAATGACCCCATTTTAGAAAGTAGACACCCCAAGCTATTTGCTGAGAGGCATGTTGAGTCCATGGAATATTTTATATTTTGCCACAAGTTGCGGGAATATTACAAACTTTTTTTTTTCACAAAGTTGTCACTAAATGATATATTGCTCACACATGCCATGGTTATATGTGAAATGATACCCCAAAATAAATTCTGCTGCTTCTCCTGAGTACGGGGATACCACATGTGTGGGATTTTTTGGGAGTCTAGCCGCATACGGGGCCCCGAAAACCAAGCACTGCTTTCAGGCTTTCTAAGGGTGTAAATTTTTGATTTAACTCCTCACTACCTATCGCAGTTTTGAAGGCCATAAAATGCCAAGATGGCACAACCCCCCCCCCCCAAATGACCCCATTTTGGAAAGTAGACACCCCTAAATTTAGGGGTACACTAGTGAGACTCACAGGTAAAAAAGCACCTAGGCTGTCAGCGACTGTATCAAAACGCTACAAGAAAAACTGTTAGCGATCGCAGGGATCAGGCCTGACTCTGCGAACGCTGCAGTTATGTGTGTTGTGTTTTGTAAGTGACAGTGATCGATCGATACTGCACTTGGGTGGGCTGGTCTGGGCTTGGCGGAGGGGCTAAACGCAGGTGCTAGCAGGTATCTGGGCTGATCCCGCTAACAATGCGTTTTGGGAAACCTAAACTGCTGGCGACGCTAATATAGATCTGATCAGATACTATATTACTAAGGGAGGTGTATGCCTTGCGTGTGGGTGTTAGCGGTACTGGCACTAACCTAGCGCTGCCTGGGGCGACGCAGACCTTATCTGACCCTCAAACTTATATCACCCGCCGGGTGATTAGGGGGTTAAACCTTTATTAGGTAATAAATGGCGGGTGCCCTGAAACTATAAAAAAATAACTAACCAACCAGCGTCACCTGTAATGCCCCGTACACACGAGCGGACTTTTCGACATCCAAACTCCGACGGACTGAGTCCGGCGGACTATCCGATCGTGTGTGGGCTGCAACGGACTTTAGCGAAGCTAAAGTCTGACGGACTTTAGAAATGAAGCATGCTTTAAATTTTCCCGACGGAACTCCGCCGGACCCGGTCCCCTTTGAAAAATCCGCTCGTGTGTGTGCTACTCCGACGGACTAAAACCGACGCTAGGGCAGCTATTGGCTACTGTCTAGGAACTTCCTACGTCGAATCCAGTCGTACGTCATCACGTTCGACTCCGTCGGAGTTTGGTGTGATGGTGTGTGGTCAAGTCCGTTCGGTCGAAAAGTCCGCCAGAACTCCGTCGGAACTCCGGCGGAACTCCGGCGGAACTCCTTTGGAGGTCTGTCAGACTTAATCCCTCTCGTGTGTACGGGGCATTACAGTTATATGGTGATCACTGGTGAAAGGGTTAACTAGGGGGCAATCAGGGGGCTTTATGCGGTAGTATATGGGGGTCCCTGGCGCTATAAAAAGCTGCGGCGAACCTAAATACCTACCTGCCTAACTAGCGTCACCTGTGACACTAATACAGCGATCAGAAAAACAATCGCTTATTAGGCTGGGTTCACACTGGAGCGATGCGGGAACGCCACGAATCCGCGGCGGGTTCCTACATCGCATGCCTCCCGGCGGCAGTTCACACTGCCCTATGCGAACTGCTGGGAGTGTCATCGAAACTTTAATGACACCAAGATCAGTTCGCATATCGCAGTGCGATCTGCAAACTCGGACAGGAATCGGATCGCATGGTGTGAACACCCATGCGATCCGATTCTGCTGCTGACCAAAAAAAGGGTCCCGTGCGAGTTTGCGGCGGGTGCGATGCGAATTCAGCCATACTATCTGTATGGCTGAACTCGAATCGCACAGAGATCGGATGTGATTTGCACTGCAGTGCGGTGCGAATCACATCCGTTCTCATAAACCGCTGCAATGTGAACCCAGCCTTAGTGACACTGGCGACGGGGGGTGATCACGGGGTTAAACCTTTATTGGGGGGGTTAGGGGGGTACATTAGAACTAAAGGGGGCTAACCCTAACTGTCCTAACAGTTATTACAGTCACAAATGACACCAATGCAAAAAAAAAAATGCAATTGGTGTCACTGTGACTGGGGGGGGGGGCAGGGGTGATTGGGGGGGTGAGAGTGTGCCTGGCATGTTCTACTGTATTGTGTAGTGTTGGTGCAACTCACCGATCCTCTCTCCTCGGTGCCGGAACGAAAAATACAGACACGGAGGAGAGATTACATCACTTCCTCTGCCCGTGTTTACATTACAGGAGAGGAAGTGATGTCACGCTGCACTTCCATTCGTCAGGAGCGATCGCGAGGGGGTGGCCATGAACTAATGGCCGCCCCCTCATCCCGGATCGCTCCTGAACGGATACCGACCGCCGCTGGCACCAGGGGGGGGGGAGCCCGATCGGGCCCCCCACCCGCGGGAAGGCAGGGACGTACATGTACGCCCATATGCCTGCCCGTGCCATTCTGTCGACGTACATCGTCGTGCGGCGGTCGGCAAGTGGTTAAACATGATTTTTTTTATTTTGCATCTTTTTTTGTTCGTTTAGCAAAAAAATAAAACTCCCAGCTGTAATTAAATACCACCAAAAGAAAGCTCTATTTGTGGGGAAAAAATGATAAAAATGTCATTTGGGTACAGTGTTGTATGACCGCGTAATTGTCATTCAAGGTGCATCAGCGCTGAAAGCTGAAAATTGGTCTGGGCAGGAGGGGGGTTTAAGTGCCCAGTAAGCAAGTGGTTAACCAAAGTATTGCATAGTCTATTAATATGACATCACAAATGGTAATCGCAGGGTAATTTCAGGTAAATCTACTATTTAACAAAAGGTGATTCCAGTATGCGTTGTAATTAACTAACTAACTAAACCCCCTTTAATATAGTTTTCTAAACAGTGGGGGATAGTTGGCTTTATAGGGAGTCTGGATGGTAGGTGTTAATTGGATCCCTAAATATGAAAGGGAATGTGATGCCCATTGAAAATCATAATTTTCCCGAAGACTCTGTACTATTGAGTGGGGAAGTGAAACATTAAGGGCTGTTTTACGAGGGATCAAAGAGAGGCCAGAGAGCTGAGAAAACTGTTCTAGTAGAGATAGCAAGTGGGGTAAAATGACCCGAGGGTTTGTAATATACATAAGGACATGGACGGCAAATAACGTGCATTTATGCACCTGTTGCCCGCAATTGATGCCAGATATACTAGGATGATTCCTAATTGCCATCGCCAAAGGCTCGATAGCTAATACAAAAAAAGTAAGGGAGATAAAGGGCATCCCTGCCTTGTACCAGGTTTGATAGTAAATGCAGGTCATCTGTAACCCTGTATGGAGACCTGAGCTGACAGAGATCCATATTTTCAATAGGGATAGAAAGCTGGGACCAAATCCTAAAGCCTCTAGCGTAGTGAATAAGTAATTCCAATTTACGCTATCAAACGCCTTGTGAAGGTCTAATGATAGAAGGAGCTCCCGAGAAACGGAGGCATCCCAATTAGTACGTACAGCTGAAATCGGGCTAATAGTTCTACGGATTTGGTCTATTGTTTTGCGCCCAGCGATGAATCCTGATTGGTCCTTATGTATATAGTCTGCCAGAAATGAGCTAAGATGTAGAGCCATGAGTTTTGTTAGAATTTTCGGGTCACAATTAGTGAGATCGGACGATAATTAAGGACATCGGTATTATCTTTATTAGGTTTAGGGATGACCCTAATATAGGCCTAATTCTCATCTGGGGGGGGCTGCGCCTCCACTCCACAAGGAATTGAAATAAAGAGCCATATGTGGGACCAACTGTTCTGAGAATTTTTTGTAATAAATATTGGTGAGACCATCTGGTCCAGGTGATTTGTGAAGCGGTAACAGTTTGATAGTATTACTAATCTCTTCACAGGTAAAGGGTTGGTCCATTAGTTCTCTATGTGCCTCCTCGATAGAGAGAACAGGCAGGTTCTTCAGAAATTCCCCGATAGATGAAGACGCTGCCTCCCGAGGCTGTCCATATAGGTCAGCATAAAAGTTATGGAATTCTTTATAGGATCTTTTGAGGATTTTGGGAGATTTGGCCTCCTGTGAGTCTAATTTTGGGTAATGCTGAGTGAGTATATCTCGGAGTGAGCTTATATGCCGGTAGAGATCCTGCAAGATCACGCCATGTGAAAAACCTATGTTTGGACCAGCGTAATTGCTTCTTTAGCTCTTGTGGTGAGACAAATATTGAGTTATAAGCAAGCTTGTTCGAGTCTAGTTAATAGATCGGGGGATGGTGAATTTTTATGTTTGGATGCTAGAGATTCGTATTCCCTAGTTTTGGCGTCAATCAACTCGTTTCGTGCTTTTTTAAGCCTCGAGGACAGTTGAATGAGGGACCCCCTAACAGATGTTTTATGCGCAGCCCAAATGATTGCGGGTTCTTCTTCCTTATTAATTTCAAAATAAGTCTTCAAATGAGTAGAAGCCTCAAGGCAGTATGCTTCAAATTATTATGAGACATTGAAAGACCCTGACCATCACAGGCATGACTCCTAGAGGCAGAGGCATGATGGGATTTGTAGTTTCACCAAAGCTGGAGTGCTGAGGTTGCCTACTCCTGCTCTATGGTGTACATTATATAGTCCTGACCCCTGCACTATATACTATATGTTGTACCTTACATAGTCCTGACCCCTGCACTATACACTGCTCTCTGCACATTTTACCAATCTTCTCAATGGTTCCAACGGGGATCATGAGATTGATATATCCGGATCCAAGCCAACAGCTAAAGAGCATGGTTCACCGATCCTGCACAGGACATGGAAGCAACGGGGGGATGGCCTGTAATGTTGCTGGTTGGCATTGGACTCTGCGTATACTGGACGCTGAGCAATGCTATATTACTTGGTTCTTCCAGAGGGGTGCTATACAGGTCCAGTGCAGTGGACCCCAACTGGCAGGATGGAGTCCCTGAAGGTCCTTAGGGCCCATGATAGGTGAAGATTAGGACCACCTGGGAAGGGTGTTGGGGGAGTGTCATGTCTGCAGCCATCTCCCTAACGGTACTCAAAGCTCAAAGGCGGCAGAGTATAGTGGCAAGTGATGGTGTAAAGGAGAAGTGGGATACAGAGCTACATGAGCAGTCCCAATGCTATACTGTCACATGGAGCACAATCGTGAACCAGTGGGATGCACAACAAATATACGATGAGCCCATGCAAACACATTTGGCGGTAGTGGTGGTGGGGCATTGACAATAAGGGGGTCCCATCTCTCTAGGCAACCAGTGCACCTGTGTAGCAACATAGTGCCCAACTCAACTGACTAGGGACTGTTTTTTGCCTATCCTGACTAGGGACAACAGTCGCTGGTTTTTCATGTGGGGGGGGGGGGGGGTGTATGGTGGTCACATGGTATCCCACAAAAAAAGAGTAACCCTACAATACTTTGGAACTCCAGATGATTTGCCTTGCTCTTCTGCATTGTATATGCCGATGCAGGGTCATTTTGTGAGGATTCTGTCCAACAATACCAAGGCTGTGACATCCAAAAATCATTTAGAAGAGTCAGGTGGCCTGGGGGGAGGGGGGGGGGCAGACTTTGTTCATCCAGTCTGGGCAGAGTGCTACAGTCCAGCTCTGTCGCTATTATTATTATTATTATTATTCAGAGGTGAATATTTGGCTGGTGGACTTTTTCAGCCGGTTACAATTGTATCCAGTAGAGTGGCTTTTTCACTGCAGGTATTTGAGATGATTTGTCATTTGGTAAGGCACTTCAGATGTCAATCTTTGGGCATTCAGGTTCACTATCAACCTGAATAAATTTCTCTGTGGAGCCGGGGGTTCCCTGGGCATTGTGGTGGGTGCTCTGCTGACACCTGGCGACCAATTCTCCTTGCTTCTCCCTTTTCTCCACTTCAGCCTTCTCCATGTCTTCTTCGCAGGATTCGGTGTAGGATATACCAGTTATTTGTTACTTCAGCTTAGCCTAGGGCAGTGATGGCGAACCTTGGCACCCCAGATGTTTTGGAACTACATTTCCCATAATGCTTATGCACTATGCAGTGTAGTGGAGCATCATGGGAAATGTAGTTTCAAAACATCTGGGGTGCCATGATTCGCCATCACTTACCTAGGGGGCATGTGGTATTCTGACATCGTGAATACTGTATATCAGAGGTCAGTCTTGGCCCTTTCCAGGCTGTGTGGCCTGGACTCCTAATCTCCTTTATGGTGGTTGTCTTTAATGGCTAGGCTAAGTTGCTAGTCTTGCAAGACGGTGGAGTTTTGGACTCTGTTATTCATCTTTGAAAGGCTAGGCAGGCCATTCAAGGAAGATTTTCACATAAACCGTGAATCCTTTATATACCTTGGTGTGAAGCATGAACTCTTTTTTATCCACTCCAGTTTGTTGTGAGCCATATTTTGGCATATTTGGCCCAGGGTTTGAGATAACTCTGACCTGGAGTGCAATCGGAGGTCTGACTTTGGTCTTGGCGGTTGCTTTCAGTGGCCAGCTACCTCTCATTCCTTGGTACATGTCTTTGTACAGAGGTAACGTAGATTGACCCTCTGGTTAGGACACTCCTGACTACATGGGATCTCAGTTCATCTTTTTCTATATTCATACTTCTCTGAGACATTCACTTGGTCCGTTTAGCTAGGAAAGTTATGATCTGAGCCATTTCCTTTGTCAAACATGGTTTTGGAACTGCAGCCTTGTTTCGTGCTTCTTATCTAAGGCTTTTTCGGGGTTTCAATTGGGATGCTGATGCCTTTCTTTGTCCTGGGCCTAAGTCACTCGAGGCTCAGGCTCTCCACATTTATTTACAATGGAAATGGCTGCAGTAAGGTGATCAGATTTTCTCCAGTTCTTCCTGAGGGTCCAAAAAAGGGTCAAGCAGCCACTAGGTCTACAGTTTCCACTAGATTCCTCAGCTGATTTCTCAAGCTTATGGTTTGGAGGGATTCTCCTTTCCCAGTAAAGGCTCATTTTTTTCCAGGAGTGGTGGTGCCTCCTGGGCCTTTTCTCAAAAAAAAAAAAGTTTCCCAGGCTTCAGTGGCACTCCCTGGTCTTTGCTTCACACCCGTATTAAGTATTACCAGGTAGAGGTTGGGGCCGCTGAGGGTGCTACCTTTTGGTTGCATTGTATTTGCAGGCTACTGCTCTAGTTTTTTTCCTCTTTGTTTTTAGTTGCTTCAGGGGGCCTGTTGGCTTTTACTGTGTTGCCCTCCTCCCATTTTTATTGCTTTGGGACATCCCTGATGTAAGGATTCTTGAAGCTGCTCTGTGATGTTGGATAAAGAACATTTAGATTTTTGACATATCTGTAAAACCCATTTCTTGGAGTACATCATGGAACAAAGAGTACGCCCCCTGCATGTTTTTTGGTTTATGACTTCTTGCAAAACTGAAGCCTTTCCTGCAAGGGGAAGGGTTATGAACTTCTTTTTATTCATTAATTTTTTTCTTGCCAATCACCTGTAGGTGGTGCGTAACCTTGATGTAAGCTGATCTGGGTCCAGTGATGTACTCCAAGAAATGGATTTTATAGGTAAGCCAAAAATCCAATTTTTCTTTTGTTACGCCCCTTTTTTTTATTATTATTATTATTTTTTTTTTTACCAACTGGACATTTTATATCTGCTTCTGCATCCTCAAACTTTGGAACCTTTAAACAGAAAGTGATAATGAGGGAGGAGTCAATAACCCAATGATTACAGATGGCCTTGCGGTTCGCCCGGCGGTCGGTTCGCTGCAAACTTTGCTCATTTGCGATTCGACAAACCGGCAGACTTCTGGCGCTGTTTGCTGTGGCCATATTCATTTACATTGCGAAGAACTTTGACCCATGACACATCCATCATGGGGTACAGGACAGCCAATTGAGACATTTCAGCACATGGACATACCCCCTACCTTATAAATAGACCTGATCTGGCGGCCATTTTACATTCTGTCTTTTGTCAGTGTAGGGACAGGACGCTGTGTGGAGCAGGGACAGTCAGTCTAATCACTAGCTATTACTATTAGGTCCACAAAGGTCCTTTTAAGGACTGGTATATGTGTACAGTTGTAATACACGTATAATATACTTTCTTTCAAATATAGAAAGCATATTATAGTGCACTGCACTGCTGTGCTGCTGACCGATTCTGCAGCTGTCGTTTCTCAGTGTAGGGACAGTTTGGTTTTTGGAGCAGGGACAGTCTGCAATTCACTAGCTAGCTACTATTAGGTCCACAAAGGTCCTTTTAAGGACTAGTATAGGTGTACTATTTGGTGTGCAGTATATGGGGGTGTGATACACGTATAAAATACTTGCACATATAGAATGCATAGTATAGTGCATTTCCACTGTGCAGCATTGTGACTGCTGAGCGGTTCTGCAGCGATACTACAAAGAGTGACAAACACAATTGGAAAAAAGTATTATAACTGGTGTGATAGACCAGTGGCCCCCCAAAATGACAGATTGAAGCGGGGTGTTATATATCTTCTTCCACATACATACTGCATTTCTCTAGAGACTTTTATCACAGGGTCATTTAAAAAATGACAGGCAGAGGAAGAGGCAAGCCCTTCCGCAGGGGTGGTAGGGGTAGGGCAACAGGCTTGAGTCAAAGTGGAAAATTGCAGAAGGTGCGTGCGATTATGTCAAAGGACGCACCAGACTTGGTTGAGTGGCTCACTCAGCCTTACTCTTCTGCACCCTCCTCATCCTCTCGATCTGCACCCTCTTCTTCACTCTCTGCTGTGTGCACCCCCAAAGACACCACCACCAACACCACCACCACCACCACATACCTTCCGCTTGAGTCACAGGAATTATTTTCTGATCCATCACAAGACATTTCTGATGAGCAGCCACTCTTGGTATTGGATCAGGAAGAGGAGGTAGCAACAACCGCTACTCAGCAGTCTGACGACAGTACCCAGATCAGCCCAAGGAGGAGGTTGGTCCCCGGTGTTGCTGCATACTCCGAGATCTCTACTTATAGTGGTGGGGAAGGTGACGTTGATGATGACTTGTCTAGTGATGTCACGTGGGTGCCCACAAGAGAGGAAGAGGAAGGGAGTTCAGAGGGAGATATGGAGGAGAACCAGGAAGAACTTGCACAGGAGGGACAAACCAGACAGATAATTTATCAGGAGTGAGGCATCAACCATGTATGGTCACATCTGGCACTCCCAGGACACCGGCACATGGCTCCGCAGTGTGGGCTTTTTTTAAAGTGTCCGCTGCTGACAATAGTGTTTCCATCTGCAGCCTTTGCAGTCAACGCGTAAGTTGCGGTAAGTCCAACACTCACCTATGGACGACCGCCTTAAGAAGGCACATGAGCTGCCATCACCGAGCCGAGTGGGAGCAACGGAACCCACAAAGCCACACTCCAGGCTCTCACTGTCCAGCCTCGTCTTCTACTTCTCCTTCTCCTCAGAATTGTCCTCCACTCCACCTTCCATCACGCCGTCCTCATGTATTTCTGGAAAAGGGCAGGCTTCCGTGGCCCAAATGTTCGAGCGTAAAAAAATGATGACGCCGGATAACCCTCTTGCCCAACGGTTGACCGCTGGCTTGTCAGAACTCATAGCCCACCAACTACTGCCATATAAACTGGTGGACTTGGAGGTCTTTTGAAAATTTGTGGCCATTGGAACACCACAATGGAAGGTCCCAGGAAGGAAGTATTTCTCGGAGAAGGGCATCCCAGAGCTATATGGCCATGTTCAGCGGCAAGTGAATGTATCTCTGGCACAGAGTGTCGGTGCCAAGATACATCTGACCACAGACACGTGGTCTAGCAAACACAGGCAGGGAAGGTATATCACTTTTACTGCCCACTGGGTGAACCTTCTGATGGCCGTCAAGCATGTAACCCGTGGCACCCGTGTAGATTTGGTTTTACGGCCACGGATTGCATGCAGGCGTGCCTCTTCTTCTCCTACTCCATCCCCCCTCTCCTCCTCCTGCTCCTACTCCATCCTCCTCCCTCTCCTCCTCAGCTGACTCCTCCTTTTCCGCTGCTAGCGTCTCTTCCGCTGCTAGCGTCTCTTCCGCTGCGCCACCCAAGATCCCCAGAACCTATTCAACATGCCAGGTGAGACGTTGCCATGCCGTGCTGCGTCTGTTGTGCCTGGAAGCCAAGAGCCACATTGGCCCTGCACTCCTTTTCAGCTTTGCATTCACAGACAGATTAGTGGCTAACACCGCTCAATTTGACAGTTGGTAAAGTGGTGTGTGACAACAGTGCCAATCTGCTTAGCGCATTGAAACAGGGCAAAATTATACACGTGCCATGCATGGCACACGTCTTAAACTTGGTCGTGCAGCGATTCGTTGTCAAATACCCTGGGGTCCAGGACATCTTGCGGCAGGCAAGGAAAATCTCGGCCCATTTCAGAAGATCTTACAGGGCCATGGCTCGCCTTGCAGACATTCAACGGTGACACAATCTGCCGGTCAGGCGTCTTATTTGCGATTGCCCGACGCGATGGAACTCAACCTTCTATATGCTTGATAGGCTGCTCCAGCAGAAACGTGCAGTTAATGACTACCTGGCCGTGGAGGAGCAGGAGCAGGAAGATGAGGAAGTCGCAATGCTGGATGAATTCCTAGGGGGGGCTACTCTATCTGAGACAAGTCAACAACAGGAGTCTGAAGAGGAGTCAGAGGAGGATGGTGCCGGGCGGATGAGGAGGAGCAAGAAGAGCATGCTTTAAACCTTTCTGGGATCCCTGTTGTGCGTGGATGGGGAGAGGAGAATGAAGAGGATGACATTATCCTGGATGATGAGCAGGAGCCAGGCCATCACACCGCTTCCAGTTTCGTGCAAATGGGGGCCTTCATGCTCCAATGTTTTAACAGGGACCCCCATATAAAAAGCATAAGGGTCAAGGACCAGTACTGGGTGGCAACGTACTTAGACCCCCGGTACAAACACAAAATGGCAGAAATGTTACCACCATCACAGAGGGCTGTCAGAATGGAGCACTTCCAGGCCTTGCTTCGAGAAATGCTGCATTCTGCTTTTGCGTGCGCTGGCAGAGGAGGAATTCCCACTCCCAGAGAAGGAGTTGCGGGTACCAATCCAACAGCGCCTGCAAGAAGAGGCCGGTTTGAAGATGTGTTGGTGACTTCTGATATGAGGTCATTCTTTCAGCTGACCCATCGACAGGTGTCATCCGGATCCAGCATCAGGGAACGCCTAGACCGTCAGGTGTCCGACTACATCGGGTTAACGGCCGATGTGGATGCTCTGAGGAGTGATGAACTCCTGGACTACTGGGTGGGAAGGCTTGACCTCTGGCCAGAGCTTGCCCAATTTTCAATGTAACTGTTGGCTTGCCCCTCATCCAGTGTCCTGTCTGAAAGGACGTTCAGCGCAGCAGGGGGGATCGTGACCGATAAGCGCACTCGCCTAGCTCACGACAGTGTTGACTACCTCACATTTCTAAAAATGAATGAGGCATGGATCTCGGAGGAATTCAACACATGTGACCAGTAGACCATGTATATGCATAACTCGATAAACAATTTATATAATCTAGCACACTGACCTTTTTCTACCCTTGGCTCACTGGTACAAAAAAAGCACACCGTACTATATGCCCGTACCCTCCTGTTTGAAGCGGTTGAGCGGTGTCATATTTTTGGATCCCGCAACGAGTTGCTGGTATCGGTGCTGCTGTCAGTGCTCTCTATCACGGTGCTGGTGTGGTGTCAGTGCTCTCTATCACGGTGCTGGTGTGGTGTCAGTGCTCTCTATCACTGTGCTGGTGTGGTGTCAGTGCTCTCTATCTCGGTGCTGGTGTCAGTGCTCTCTATCTCGGTGCTGGTGTCAGTGCTCTCTATCACGGTGCTGGTGTCATTGCTCTCTATCACGGTGCTGGTGTCATTGCTCTCTATCACGGTGCTGGTGTCATTGCTCTCTATCACGGTGCTGGTGTCATTGCTCTCTATCACGGTGCTGGTGTCATTGCTCTCTATCACGGTGCTGGTGTCAGTGCTCTCTATCACGGTGCTGGTGTCAAACAGTGAGGGAGAGAGCAGCAGAGAAGCCAATCAGCAGGCAGTGCCAGCACCATGGATGAGGATTAACACTGGACTGGCACCTCCGGACCACCGCAGTGGAGCCCTGCATAGGTGGGGGTAAGGGCTGGGCAGAGGGAGGGGTCAGGGGCTCAAGCACAGGTTGGCACACTGGGACACTGGCACAGGACTGCGCTGCCCTGACTGTAGCACTGATCATCTCCTGCACCCCCTTCATAGCCTGGCCTGACCTTGCCTCTCCTCCATGGCCTTCATGCGCTCTTCAATTGTCAAAATTTCACAGATAAAAAAAGAATGCTTGTCGTTGTCGATCCCAGATTCACTTAATACTTCTGGTATGTCAGTGTCCATGTTGTGGGACTATGTGTGCACAGCTAGTAAGTATTTTGTGGCTGAAAATATGACCTGGAGGTTTTTAAGGTTTGCCTGCCATTAAAGTCAATGGGGTCCGCCGCGAACCTTGTGGTTAACATACTTTTAGGCACGTTTGCGGATCGCATTCGTAAAATGTCCCGTCGGAAGTTTGTCCATCACTACCAATGATGGGGGTCTTCAGGATCAGTCCAGTCTTCATCTTGGTTGTTCTCCCCCCATCCTCACTCTCTGACCTCTGGTGGGGCTCAGCCCCGCTGTTATTCATGACTAAATCAGGGAGTTCAGGACTCCTTGTGTTGGGAAGATGGCAATGAATGATAGAGGGGGTCCCACCCTACCCCATCCTAAAAAATCACTGTCACTCTTATAAAAGTTTTTGTTATTTCCTCTCTCTCTGACTAAGGTGCATGAATAAATGGAATTTTAACGTCCTCCAGAGACCAAGTTGCCTGATGTCTAGTAATAATCTTTGTATTTCTATTTTAGTAGATGGACGGGAGATGAGGAAAACCTCAGAGGATTGTCTCACTTTGTCTCCAGACTGTGCAGTAGGAGATGAGGACATCACACAGTATAGTCCAGGAGAAAACCCGACTACCTCAAATGTCCATCCAGCACCACACAGTGTAGATGGACCATCGTCTTCCTCTGATCCTGAGGAACCTCAGACTGTGAAGGATGTTGCTGTCCTTCCAACAGATGAGAGGTTTACCTGTCATGATTGTGGGAAATGTTTTCATTCTAAAACCAGTCTTAATGTGCATAAGAGATCTCACACAGGGAAGAAGCCGTATTCCTGTCCTGAGTGTGGGAAATGCTTTGTACAGAAATCAAACCTCGTCACACACCAGAAATTGCACACAGGTGAGAAGCCATTTTCCTGCCCCGAGTGTGGGAAATGCTTTGTCCGTAAAGCAGACCTCATCCCACATCAGAGAACTCACACCGGGGAGAAACCATTTTCCTGTCCCAAGTGCAGGAAATGTTTTTCATTGAAATCCAGTCTTGCCAGGCATCAGCTACTGCACACGGGGGAGAAGCCATATTCCTGCCCCGAGTGTGGAAAATGTTTTTCCCAAAGGTCTAGTCTTCATACACATCGTATATTGCACAAAGGAGAGAAGCCACATTCATGCACTGAGTGCGGGAAATGTTTTTCAAAGAAGTCCAATCTCCACAGACATCAGAGATCTCACACGGGGGAGAAGCCATATTCCTGCCCCGAGTGTGGAAAACGCTGCCTGAAAAAATCAGAACTTGTCATACATCAGGAATCTCACACCGGGGAGAAGCCTTTTTCCTGTCTTGAGGGCAGCAAAAGCTTTTCACAGAAATCGCAACGTGTCGCGCGTCAGCGGTCCCGCGCCGAGAAGAAGCGCTTTTCCTGTCCCGAGTGTGGGAAATGCTTTGGACAGAAATCGAAACTCGTCGCGCATCAGAGGTCTCACACCGGGGAGAAACCATTTTCCTGTCCCAAGTGCAGGAAATGTTTTTCGTTGAAATCCAGTCTTAAAAGACATCAGCTACTGCACACGGGGGAGAAGCCATATCCCTGCCTTGCATGCGGCAAGAGTTTTTCACAGAAGTCTGATCTTTATACACATCAGAGATTGCACACAGCAGAGAAGCCGCATTCCTGCCCTGAGTGTGGGAAATGTTTTTCAAAGAGCTCCAGTCTCTACAGACATCAGAGAGCTCACACCGGGGAGAAGCCATATTGCTGTCCTGACTGTGGGAAATGTTTTTCGCAGCAGTCTAATCTTTATACGCACCAGAGATTGCACACTAGGTAGAAGCCATTTTTTTTTTTTGTGTGCAAATTTTATTTTATTTTTTTCAGTTAAGTCCTCTCTTTTCAGACATCAGAGGTTGTACACCAAGGAGAAGATGTATTTCTTTGTGGGAAAAGCTTGATAAAAAAAAAAAAAAATCAGAACTTGTTACACATGAAAGGTCTAATGCAGGCCATACACGGTCGAATTTCGAACAAATTTTCTTTTCAAAATCAGAAAATTCGTTTTTTTTTTTTTTTTTTTTTTTTTCTTGGCCGGGAATTTTCTTTTCTCTCTGTACATTTTCTTTTCTTATTACATTTCTCGCACGATTCTCCCATCATTGATTTAGAAAATCGTTCGTTTTTCAAAAAATTTCCAACATTTCCGATTCCTCAAATTTTATTTCTGCACGAAAATCGGCTGTTGCTGCCGGGGCGGCAGCAACAGCCGATTTTCGTGAGGAAATAAAATTTGGGGAATCGGAAATGTTGGAATTTTTTTGAAAAAGGAACTAATGGTGCGAAATTCCTACGAAAATTCTTAGATACGATTTTCGAAAGAAAATTCTTTCAAAAATTCGAACCGTGTATGGCCGGCATAACACAGAGAAGTATCAGTTTTATCTGTTCTGGGTGCAGGAAAATTGTCTTTTTTTCAATGAATTACAGTCTTTGCAGACATCAGAAATCTCACACGGGAGGGAGGAGCCACTTTCTTGTTGTGTGGGAGGGAAGATATTGATGAAGCGTCAGACCGTGTTGGCCCATTAATAGCAGTTGAAAAATTAAAAAATAAAGGAGTCATTACCTTTTGTTGGCTGAGTAAATTTGTGTGATGTAAGTTTTCACAAACGCTAATGCCGCATACACACGATCGGAATTCCAGCCAGAAAAAGACCAATGAGAGCTTTTCATCGGAAAATGCGACCGTGTGTACGCTCCATTGGAATTTAGCTGTCCGAATTTCCGCCAGACAAAAATTTATAGCACGTTCTCAATTTTTTTCCGACGGAAAAACTTTCTGTCGGTAATTCCGATCGTGTGTACGCAATTCCGACACGCCAAAAAATCACGCATGCTCAGATTCAACTACGAGACGGAAGCTATTGGCTACTGGCTATTGAACTTCCCTTTTTTCTAGTCCACGTCGTACATGTTGTACGTCACCGCGTTATAAACGATCAGAAATTTTGGTGTGACCGTGTGTAGGCAAGACAGCTTGAGCCGAATTCCGACGGGGAAAACCATCAGAGCTTTTTCCAACGAGAATTTCTGATCGTGTGTACGCGGCATTATGCTGCATACACACGGTCGGGATTTCCAAAAAAAGCATGATGGGAGCTTATGGTCGGATATTCCGACCGTGTGTACGCTCCTTCCAACTTTTCCTGTCTGAATTTCCGGCCAGCAAAAGATTGAGAGCTGGTTCTCTGTTTTTCCCGACGTAAAAAGTTCTTGACGGAAATTGCGTTCGTCTGTATGCAATTCCGACACGCAAAAAAAACAAAAGCGCATGCTCGGAAACAATGTGATGCGTGCTCGGAAGCATTGAACTTCATTTTCTTGGCTTGTCGTAGTGTTGTACGTCGCCACGTTCTTGGCGGTCGAAAGTTCAGAGAACTTTTGTGTGACCCGTGTGTTTGCAAGCCAAGCGTGAGCGGAATTCAGTTGGAAAAACCATCCAGAATTTTTCAGACCGAAATTCTGCTTGTGTGTAGTGGGCATAAGAGGTTATGTTTTTATTTTTTATTTTTATTTGTATTGATGCAAAAATATGAGACGCAATCGCCCAGCCAAGGTGAATTTTGTGTTTTTATCTCATGAAGTGATTTCATATGATCGTCAGCACCATCTAATGGCCACAATTCAGTATTTAACTAAAAGACCTAAATCGGGAAAATACTGCATTATGGCCACTAGGTGGGAATAATGAGCATATCAAATACTGTACATGTATCAGTCACTTTCCAGGGATTATTTGTGACGACGGTGCACAAACTTTTCCTCTACTATTGGGGTGTTCTTCCTTTTCTATTACTACTCGGGGAACCAATCTCTTTTCTATATAATTGTGAGTTTGATTTATCAATTTTGCTAAGAAGCAAAAGGTGATTTTCTTTGGCCATCCGCAGAATCTCTGAAGAAGCCAACTTCTTCATTTTGGTTGTGGGTTCAGTCAAAAGCTCACTTCAAATATTTCACCAGAATTTTGCAGAAATCTCCAGATTTTCACTGAGCTTTTGGGAAATGAAAACTGTTTGGCTCCTCCTCCTTTTATTCCTTGCGTGTTATAAGACCTGCAACCCAAAGACATGCAGGTAGCTTAATTGGCTTCTGTCCAAAAGTGGCCCCAGTATATGAATGGGGACCTTGGATTGTGGGCTCCTTGAGAGTAGGGGCTGATGTGATTGTGTACGGGGATAGGGACAATTGTAGACACTCACTTCAGGTTGAACTGGATGGACTGGTGTCTTTATTCAACCTTACTAACCCTCTAGTGCAAGGATCTCCAAACTACGGCCCTCCAGCTGTTCCGGAACGACACTTCCCCTGAAGCATTGTAAAACTCTCTGACATTCACAGACATGACTAGGCATGATGGGAATTGTAGTTCCTGAACAACTGGAGGGGCGTCATTTGGAGACCCCTGCTCTAGTGGAATATATCTGGTACAATATTTGGGCGGCACAGTGGTGTAGTGGTTAGCACTCTCACCTAGCAGTAAAAAGGGTCGCTGGTTCGAATCCCAACCACGACACTACCTGTCTGGAGTTTGCATGTTCTCCCTGTGCCTGCGTGGGTTTCCTCCGGGTACTCTGGTTTCCTCTCACACTCCAAAGACATGCTGGTAGGTTAATTGGCTTCTGTCCAAAATTGGCCCTAGTATATGAATGGGGACTTTGGATTGTGGGCTCCTTGAGGGTAGGGAACGATCTGAGTGCAATGTCCAGCAGATGTGGGTGTAAGCTCTCTGCCCGCCCCGCCTACCTCCCTGGGTGATGTGCAGCCATTGGAGGAGCAGGGCGAGCGGCATTGTGCACAGAGACAGCCAGATGGACTAGCCATAGGACTCGCGCTGGTCCTGCAGCCCGCCCTGCTTACCCAACCTCTCCGCGGTCATCAGCCGGAGCCTTGGGGTGGAACCAAACGATAAGCTGATCGGATGGGGGATGAGCTGGAGGAGGTCTCCCGTGCATGAGCTATGACTCGCAGCCTGTAGGAAACCCCACCTCCTAATCCTGGGACTTGTGACAAATCGACTGTTGCCATGTGGACGGAGCTGACAAGAAGTGCCCCAAGGTAAGAACTTGTCAGGTGGTGGGGGAAGTGCTGCTGGGGAGGAAGGCTTCCAGTCAGACATTTTTCACTGGTGTGTGACAGCCTCCACCTGGCTCCACCCCCCCCTATCCACCTGGCTCCATCCCTCCTCTTATCCACCTTGCCCCATCCCTCCACCTGCCTACACCCCCCTCCTGTCCACCTGGCTCCACACCCCTCTTATCCACCTGGCTCTATCCCTCCTCCTTCCTACACCACCCTCCTGTCCACCTGGCTCCACCCCCCCTCTTATCCACCTGGCCCCATCCCTCCTCCTGCCTACACCCCCCGTCAACCTGGCTACACCCTCCCCCTATCCACCTGGCTCCATCCATCTGCCTAGCTGCACCCCCTCCTATCTACCTGGCTCCATCCATCCACCTGGCTCCATCCCTTCACCTGGCTACACCCCCCCCCCCCTCCTGTCCACCTGGCTTTATCCCTTCACCTGGCTACACCCCCCTCCTGTTCACCTGGCTCCATCCTCCACCTGGCTGCCCCCTCTCCTGTCCACCTGGCTATAGCCTCCCTCCACCTGGCTGCACCTCCTCTCCTGTCCGCCTGGCTCAATTCCTCCACCTGTCTGCACCTCCCCTCCTGTCCACCTGGCTGCACCCACCCTCTCCGGTCCACCTGGCTCCATCTCCTTATGTGGCTGACCCCCCCATCCTGGCTGCACCCCCTCTCCTGTCCACCTGGCTCCATCCCCCCTCCTATCCACCTGGCTCCATTCCTCTACCTGGCTACACCCCCCTCCTATCCACCTGGCTCCATCCATCTACCTGGCTACACCCCCCTCCTATCCACCTGGCTCCATCCATCTACCTGGCTACACCCCCTCCTATCTAACTGACTCCATCCATCCCTTCACCTGGCTACACTCTCCCTCCTGTCCACCTGGCTCCATCCTCCCTCCACCTGGCTGCCCCCCTCTCCTGTCCACCTGGCTATAGCCTTCCTCCACCTGGCTGCACCTCCTCTCCTGTCCACCTGGCTCCATTCCTCCACCTGTCTGCACACCCCCTCCTGTCCACCTTGCTGCACCCCCTCCTTTCCACCTGGCTGCACCCACCCTCTACCTTCCACCTGGCTCCATCTCCTTACCTGGCTGACCCCCCATCCTGTCCACCTGGCTCCATCCTCCCTCCACCTGGCTGCCCCCTCTCCTGTCCACCTGGCTATAGCATCCCTCTACCTGGCTGCACCTCCCCTCCTGTCCGCCTGGCTCAATTCCTCCACCTGTCTGCACCTCCCCTCCTGTCCACCTGGCTGCACCCACCCTCTCCGGTCCACCTGGCTCCATCTCCTTATGTGGCTGACCCCCCCATCCTGGCTGCACCCCCTCTCCTGTCCACCTGGCTCCATCCCCCCTCCTATCCACCTGGCTCCATTCCTCTACCTGGCTACACCCCCCTCCTATCCACCTGGCTCCATCCATCTACCTGGCTACACCCCCCTCCTATCCACCTGGCTCCATCCATCTACCTGGCTACACCCCCTCCTATCTAACTGACTCCATCCATCCCTTCACCTGGCTACACTCTCCCTCCTGTCCACCTGGCTCCATCCTCCCTCCACCTGGCTGCCCCCCTCTCCTGTCCACCTGGCTATAGCCTTCCTCCACCTGGCTGCACCTCCTCTCCTGTCCACCTGGCTCCATTCCTCCACCTGTCTGCACACCCCCTCCTGTCCACCTTGCTGCACCCCCTCCTTTCCACCTGGCTGCACCCACCCTCTACCTTCCACCTGGCTCCATCTCCTTACCTGGCTGACCCCCCATCCTGTCCACCTGGCTCCATCCTCCCTCCACCTGGCTGCCCCCTCTCCTGTCCACCTGGCTATAGCATCCCTCTACCTGGCTGCACCTCCCCTCCTGTCCACCTGGCTCCATTCCTCCACCTCTCTGCACCCCACCCTCCTGTCCACCTGGCTCCATACCTTCACTTGGCTCCATCCTCCATCCACCTGGCTGCACCTCCTCTCCTGTCCAACTGGCTCCTTTCCACCACCTGCCTGCACCCCCCCATCTACCTGGCTGCATTCCCTCCTTTCCACCTGACTGCACCCCCCCCTCTCCCATCCACCTAGCTCCATCTCCTTACCTGGCTGACCCCCACTTCTGTCCACCTGGCTCCATCCTCCCTCCACTTGGCTGCTCAACCAGGAGTTTTGGTGCTAAAATTATTGAATTAATTTAGATTTTTTTTTTTCTGGGGGGGGGGGGGGCGGCGGTGCAAGTAGTCGATCTCGCCTAGGGTGCAAATTAGTCTTGCACCTGCCCTGCTTGGGACTATAAGATGAAGACAACAGGAAATGAACTGACCTTTAACTACCACACTTGAATGCAGGAGGTTGCTTTTATTGTTAACTCTATAGAGACTTGAAGCCCTGTGTGTGCCTGACATGGATTGTCTACCTGTAGTATCTCAGTAGACTCTCATGCTTTTTCAAATCTCCCCTTTTTATGCACAAGACTGGGAGTGGTAACTTGGGACATTCCGTTCTTGTGGAGGACTGGGACCAATCCTGCCTCTTGACTTTTAAAATGAGTATAGCTAACCAAACCCAACTTTTTACAAGATGGCATAGAAGTCCAGCCAAATTACACAGGATTATACCATCAATCCCCGACCGGTGCTGGAGGTGTGACAAATCAGGGGGTACTCTGCTGCATACATGGTGGGCTTGTTCTCGCGTATTCAGTCTTTTTGGAAATATCTATTTAAGCTTTGTCATCTGATCAGTGGACGAAGCTGGCCAGGAACCCTTGAAGTGGAACTTCTCTCCGACATACCTGGGCCAACTTCAACAAATAAAAAGGGTATCCTCTGCTTCGTCCTGTCCACATGGCATGCTCTCATTGGGTAGAGGAACTTTTATTTTTTTTTCCAATAAAAGTTTTTATTGAGCAAATTGTCATAATAACAAAAGTAGAATAGTTATTACAGTCTTATAGGGCACCATACAACACACTGTTCTACTACATATTCCGCTTCTGTATACAGCCCATCCTATCATTTCAATTGTTATAACCTTTAATAAAGCTGTGAAAACTGTGTAACTTAATATGTTGAAACCCCCCCCCCCCCCTTATCGTCCAGTGTGCCATTAGAAGTTCAGAGTCAGGGTAAATATTTTTATCAAGTGTCCTGGGAGCAGGGCAGGACTTAGGGTGGTGGGGGCCCCTGGGCTTGAGTCACTTTCGGGCCCTACCTTCTATACATTACCGTATTTGTCGGCGTATAACACGCATCCCAAGTTTAGGAGGGAAGTTTAAGGAAAAAAACTTGCATTTAAATGCCCATCAATGCAGCCTTATCAGTGTCCATCTGCAGCCTTGCCCATCCATCTGCAGCCTTGCCCATCCATCTGCCTTGTCCCAGTGTCATTGCAGCCTTGTCATTGCAGTCTTGAAGTTTAAAAATGGCGCCGCCGAGAGCGGCAGTTCTCAGTTCCTCTCGGCAGCTCACGGGTCCTCTCGCAGTCCTGAGCGGAGCCGAGAGTAGCCGAGTGTACTCGGCTCGGCTCACAGTCACGCCCAGTCCCTGGGCGTGACTGTGTTATGTGCATCATAGGGCAGGACTGGACATGACACAGCGGAGCCGAGCAATGTATCTCGGCTCCGCTGGGCGGGGCCCATGGGCTTGAGCTCAGTCAAGCCCAATGGCAAGTCCAGCCCTGTCTGGGAGTTATAATCCATAAAGAATAGATCATAACAAGATTAGGGATGAGCTTCGAGTTCGAGTCGAACTCATGTTCTACTCGAACATTGCCTGTTCAGCGAACAGTGAACAATTTGGGCTGTTCGCAGCAAATTCGAAAAGCCGGAACACCCTATACAAGTCTATGGGAGAAATCTAAAGTGCTCATTTTAAAGGGTAATATGCAGGTTACTGTCCTAAAAAGTGTTTGGGGACCCGGGTCCTGCCCCAGGGGACATGGATCAATGCAAAAAAAAGTTTTAAAAACTGACGTTTTTTCAGGAGCAGTGATTTTAATAATGATAAAAGTGAAACAATAAAAGTGTAATATTCCTTTAAATTTCGTAGCTGGGGGGTATCTATAGTATGCCTGTGAAGGGGCACATGTTTCTGGTGCTTAGAACTGTCCCTGCACAAAGTGTCATTTGTGCAGGAAAAAAAGTCTTTTAAAATCACTTGCGGCTATTGTCGGGTCTCCGTAATACAGAGAACACTCAATGAGTGTTCTCTGCATTAGCCGACAATTCATTCATTCATTGATAAAAAAAAATAAAAAAAAAGCGTGGGGGTTCCCCTAAATTCAATTACCAGGCCCTTCAGGTCTGACATGGATATTAAGGGGAACCCCGTGTCAATTTTTTAAAAAAATTGACGTGGGGGTCCCCCTAAAAATCCATATCAGACCCTTTATCCGAGCACGCAACGTGGCAGGCCGCAGGAAAAGAGGGAGGGACGAGAGAGTGGCCCCCCCTCCCTCCTGAACCATACCAGGCCACATACCCTCAACATTGGGAGGATGCTTTGGGGGTCTGTGACACCTCAAAGCACCTTGTCCCCATGTTGATGAGGACAAGGGCCTCATCCTCACAACCCTGGCCGTTGGTTGTGAGGGTCTGCGGGCGGGGGGCTTATCAGAATCTGGAAGCCCCCTTTAACAAGGGGACCCCCAGATCCCGGCCCCCCCCTGTTTGAAATGGTAAGGGGGTACAAAAATACCCCTACCATTTCACAAAGAAAGTGTCAAAATGGTTAAATAAGACAAACACACTTTTGAAAAATTCCTTTATTAAAAATAAAAAAAATAAAAAAAAGATTCCAGCGGTGCTAATCCACTCTTGCTATCCAGCGACGGGTCTCCGGGGTCCAGCGATGGATGATCCTATCCAGCGACGGGGGAATCTCTCAGTCCAGCGCTGTCCATACTTCCTTCTTCTGTCTCCACTCCGGAGACACTGCAGAGATCCCAGCGCTGACGTTTCTTATATTAGGAGGGCGGGGCCACCCGTCACCTGACCCCGCCCCTCTGATGCTGGAGAGGGAAGCCAGGGGTTCCCCAGTGACGTGTGGGTGACCCCGCCCCCCATTACATCAGAGGGGGCGGGGTCACCCACACGTCACTGGGGAACCCCTGGCTTCCCTCTCCAGCGTCAGAGGGGCGGGGTCAGGTGACGGGTGGCCCCGCCCTCCTAATATAAGAAACGTCAGCGCTGGGATCTCTGCAGTGTCTCCGGAGTGGAGACAGAAGAAGGAAGTATGGACAGCACTGGACTGAGAGATCCCCCGTCGCTGGATATGATCATCCATCGCTGGACCCCGGAGACCCGTCGCTGGATAGCAAGAGTGGATTAGCACCGCTGGAATCTTTTTTTTTTTATTTTTTTTATTTTTAATAAAGGAATTTTTCAAAAGTGTGTTTGTCTTATTTAACCATTTTGACACTTTCTTTGTGAAATGGTAGGGGTATTTTTGTACCCCCTTACCATTTCAAACAGGGGGGGGCCGGGATCTGGGGGTCCCCTTGTTAAAGGGGGCTTCCAGATTCTGATAAGCCCCCCGCCCGCAGACCCTCACAACCAACGGCCAGGGTTGTGAGGATGAGGCCCTTGTCCTCATCAACATGGGGACAAGGTGCTTTGAGGGGTCACAGACCCCCAAAGCATCCTCCCAATGTTGAGGGTATGTGGCCTGGTACGGTTCAGGAGGGAGGGGGGTGCTCTCTCGTCCCCCCCTCTTTTCCTGCGGCCTGCCAGGTTGCGTGCTCGGATAAAGGGTCTGATATGGATTTTTAGGGGGACCCCCACGTCAGTTTTTTTTAATTTGATGCGGGGTTCCCCTTAATATCCATGTCAGACCTGAAGGGCCTGGTAATTGAATTTAGGGGAACCCCCACGCTTTTTTTTTTTTTAATCAATGAATAAATGAATTGTCGGCTAATACAGAGAACACTCATTGAGTGTTCTCTGTATTACGGAGACCCGACAATAGCCGCAAGTGATTTTAAAAGACTTTTTTTCCTGCACAAATGACACTTTGTGCAGGGACAGTTCTAAGCACCAGAAACATGTGCCCCTTCACAGGCATACTATAGATACCCCCCAGCTACGAAATTTAAAGGAATATTACACTTTTATTGTTTCACTTTAATCATTATTAAAATCACTGCTCCGGAAAAAACTGACATTTTTAAAACTTTCTTTTGCATTGATCCATGTCCCCTGGGGCAGGACCCGGGTCCCCAAACACTTTTTAGGACAGTAACCTGCATATTACCCTTTAAAATGAGCACTTTCGATTGTGAACGTTCGAGTCCCATAGACTTTAATAGGGTTCTAAAGTTCACACGAAGTTTAGGTCTGTTCGCAGGTTCTGGTGCGAACCGAACCGGGGGGGTGTTCGGCTCATCCCTAAAACAAGATATACAAAATAATACAATAATGCAAAGAGGAAGAATAGGTATTGGGGAGTAGGAAGGTAGAGGGGGGAGGGGGGATGTAGGTGATGGGAAGAAGGGAGATTTTAAAGTAGTTGTTTCTGTTACATACAGGTAAATCTAGAGTTAGACATATATAATCAAGGATGATTTGTGTCAGGTCTTCTAGGCAGTTTTTTTTTTATTTAAGTGCGTCTAAGCACCACACCCCTCTAAAGTATTCAACCATTTAGCATTTTTGCAAAGGCGTCTGAGTATTTAAAAGCAAACCAAGATCTCCATAGATCTCCATCTTTATGGAATTTTTCAGTCCTCTCTGAGGCCATTGCTACAGTTTCCTCCATCTTGTATAGTGATTCCACCTTGGACAACCATTCCCTTATTGTGGGTGAGTGTGTTGATTTCCAGTGTCTTGGAATAATTGCTTTTGCTGCATTCAGCATGTGGCGGAAAACTGATTATTTTTTTTATATATACCTGCCCAAAGAATAGTTGGATATGTGCAGCAAACAGCACTCAGGTGTGAAGTTTAGTTCAGTTTCTATTATGGCATGGATCTGAGAGCAGACCCCATCCCAGAAACCCCTTAAAAGCGGACAGTCCCACCAGATGTGCAGCATGTCACCCTTTGGCAGTGCCACATCTCCAGCAGGTCTCTGACGTTTCTGGGTACCATGTGTGCAATCTGGCCGGAGTAAAGTACCAATTCGTCAGAACTTTATACGCATCTCCTGAGTGCTGGTGCTGATTGAACACTTGTGTGCTAATATGCACGCATTTCTCCATTGCTCGTCAGTGAAGGTCTTTTTAAGAGCTATTTCCCAATCCTGTTTGTGCCTACTCGGTTGGCCTTTCCTGTTGGTCTGTAACCAGTTGTATACCAGAGAAGTTGCTTTGCTCACTGGTTCTCCTGTGATGCACAACTGTTCAAACCAAGTCCGCTCTCTCAAACATTGTTGCCTGTTCGCAGCACAGTGGACATGCAATTGCCTAGTCACTGCATTGCAGTTCTGTCTTTAATTCATGGAAAGATTTAAAGGGATTGTAAAGGTATTTTTTTTTTCTCTTAAAATAACAAACATGTTATACTTACCTCCACTGTGAAGCTCGTTTTGCACAGAGTGGACCCGAACCTGCTCTTCTGGGGTCCCTCAGCGGCTGTCTCTGCTTCTTCCCACAGGTGCTTCTCACGTTCATGCAAGCTCCCTCGCATGGTGAGAAGCACCTGCGGGCGCGCTCCCATGATACAGCCGGCGGCTATAGCCGCTCGCTGTATCACACGGCCCCGCCCCCGGCGCGCCGTGTCATTGGATGTGATTGACAGCAGCACGAGCCAATGGCTGCGCTGCCTTCAATCCATCCACTCCAGCCAATTAGTGGCCAGGCTGAGTGGTGAAGAGGAAGTCGGGAGCGAGCGTGGGACTTTCAAGGGGTGAGGTAAGTAAAACGGGGGGGCTGGGGGCTCCAGCACTGTGAGATGTTTTTTCACCTTAATGCATAGACTGCATTAAGGTGAAAAAACATTTACCTTTACAACCCCTTTAAGTCTGCCGTCTACTACGCAATGGGAGATGGTCATAGGCGTCTTATCTTCTCTATGTGGAAAAGATGCCGTAGTATGACCTGACACAAACGCACGGTTATGACTCAGTGGTGTCAAGGGACCCGGAGTGGAGGCCAGAATATATTGTTGTGTGACCGTCTGAAAGACTTCTAGAGTTGGTCCTATTGTAGGGTGTAGGGTGTAGGGCTAAGTCAGCCGAGCGTGCTTCTTTAGTGAGCCATGGTAAGAATCTCAAGGGGATCTTAGTCTGTAGATTTTCTATTCCCACCCAGTCTTTGGAAGATGCATGGCAGTTCCAATCTAGGACCCGTATCAGGTGCGTCGCGTAATAAGAGCGCTTGAAGTGCGGTAGATTAATACCCCCCTCAACTTTTGGTGAGGCCAGGGTTAACATGCTTATATGCGATTTCTTCCTGGTCCAGATGAAGTCTCTCAGTATCGTGGTCAGTTGGGAGAAGAACTTTTTGGGTAGTCTGATGGGTAGGGTGTGGAATAGGTAGAACACCCTAGGTAGTACTGTCATCTTTACTGCCGCCACCCTCCCAAACCATGATAATGGCTTGAGATTCCATATCTGGAGGTCCCGAAGCAGGTTAAGCAAAAAGGGATGAAAGTTTTGTGTGTAAAGACTGTCCAATTCTGGCGTGAGCCATATTCCTAGATATTTGAGCTTGAGGTCTACCCACTTAAAAGGGAAGTTGGATTTGGCATTCAGCAATTGTCTGGGTTCTAAGGATATATTAAGTGCCTCAGATTTCTCATAATTGATCTTGAAGTTGGAAAGTTATCCAAATAATTTCAAAATCTTTCAATAGGCTGGGAATCGATATGTGAGGTTGTGTAAGGATGAATAGGAGGTCATCCAGGTAAGCGGCTATTTTGTGGTGTGTGGGTCCTAGCGAAAGACCTTTGACTGATGAATTTGCATTTATCGTATGAATGCACAGTTCTAGTGTGAGGATGAATAGTATTGGGGACAGAGGGCAGCCATGTCGGGTGCCATTGTGTATTTGCAATGGTTCTGAGAGTCCCATTTATTTTTAGTCGGGCTGTCAGGTGTTGGTACAATACTGAGATCCAAAACAATAAGTTGCATATAAGAAACAGTGTCACGCTAAAAAATAATGACTAAACATAAATATGTGTGAACCCAAATAGCATATGTGAATATACAATTAACAACACACCATATAAATCATGTTCATACTAATTGCATGTGCATATATACATAGATACCTATATAAAATATATATATATTAAAGTCCTTTGAAGAATCATAGGATAGTCCTTCAAAAAAGCCAATCAAAGGTCTCTTTCAGTGAATGAAAAGGTGATGAGAAATGTGGATATCCTCTAATCTTCCATAAATACAGTGTATACACCCTTGTGTCGATACCACCACCTGAGATGAATGGAGGCTTACCGGACATCTTTGACCCCAACGGACATACGCCCAAGGGGTCAAAATAGGCTTTACTTGGAGGCGGCTGTGAAGCTCTCCGACCAACCGACAATGGAACTTGAAGCTGAATGATGAGAATCTCATGCAAGGATAAATCCCACGAAACCGGTATACACCAATCGAAAAACAGGTCAAGCTCGTCAGAAAGGACATACGGGATAGAGAAATATGGCCAAATACCGTAATTCCATAAAAAACTTTGATTTATTCAAAAAAAAAAATATCAAACTCACATTTAAGAAGTTGATAAAGCACTTTTACATAAACAATAGCAGCAGTGGAGTCCTCCCGACACGTTTCGTCCTCTTAGACGTCGTCTGGGGTGTCATATCCTACGAATGCACAGTTCTAGTGTGAGGATGAATAGTATTGGGGACAGAGGGCAGCCTTGTCGGGTGCCGTTGTGTATTTGCAATGGTTCTGAGAGTCCCATTTATTTTTAGTCGGGCTGTCGGGTGTTGGTACAATACTGAGATCCAAAACAATAAGTTGGACTGGAATCCGACCTGCTTGCACACCGTGAACATAAAGTCCCATGCCACCCTATCGAAGGCCTTCTCCGCGTCTGTGGACAGGAGAAGGCCCTCGGCAGTGCTCCCCTTGAGTTTTTGTATGAGATTCACGGCCTTGGGGACATTATCCCGAGCCTCTCTCCCTGGCATGAAGCCCACCTGCTCCGGACCAATGATATCCAGTAAGAGTCTGCTCAATCTTGTTGCAATAATTTCACACAGAAGCTTTATGTCCAGGTTAAGCAGCTATATCGGCCTATAACTGGAGCAGGATTTGGGATCTTTGCCGGGTTTGGGGCGCACTGTAATATGCGCCAAGTTAAAGGCGGGTGGGAGTTCCTGAGGCGCTGTTAGAGAGTTCAGTGCGTTTAGCAAGGGTTTCGTCAGTAGGGTGTGCAAAAGTCTTCTAATAAATGGCTGAAAAGCCGTCCGGGCCAGGGCTTTTTCCAGGTTTTAGTGTTTTGATAGCCTGAAGGAGTCCTGATACCTCTATAGGTTTGTCAATTTCCCTTGCATCAGAGGCTGACCAGCTTGGTGGGCCGCTTTTGTTGCAAATACTGTTCTATGAATTGGGGTCTGGGTCCTTCTACTGATGCAGGTTTTATGTGGGGGTGGAATATTTTGTACAGTTTCAAGTAAAACTTGTGGAATTCCGACACAATGCGGTCTGTGGCGTGTATTAATTTGTTTTCTTTATTTTTAATCTGGGTAATGGTGTTTGAGGCGCGAATGTCTCTCAAAGCCCTGGCCAAGAATTTGCTGTTTTTGTTCCCGTGTTCGTAAAAGAAACCGCGGCGAAAAAATTATATTAGTTTTGCTTGTAAGTCTAGTTTTTCCTGCAGAGCTTTGCGTGCTGGTAAAAGGTCTTCGGATAATCTAGCAGCCGTCGACCTTTCGTGTTGGTTTTCTAATTTTGTCACTTTCTCAAATATGTCTTTCAGATCTCTCTCTGCAGCTTTCTTCTTCTGCGCGGCTAAGCTTATAAGTCTAACCCTAAGCACACGTTTATGGGCTTCCCAGACAGTAAGGTGGGAGACATCGTCGGTGGTGTTTTCTTGAAAATATGTCTGTATAGCTTCTTTGATTGGTTCTAGGGTCACTGGGTCTGTCAGTAAGGTAGAGTTAAGTCGCCAACCACTCGTTCTCTGATGTGCTGTCTGCAATCGTAGCATCATAGAGATAGGAGCGTGGTCAGATACAGACCTTGTTCCTATGTGAGCCTCTCTCATGTTGTTTAAAGTGGTTGTAAACCCTTACAAACCACTTTGACCTACAGGTAAGCCTAGATTAAGGCTTACCTGTAGGTCCAAGAAATATCTTCTAAACCTATATGGTTTAGGAGATATTTGCCCGAAGACAGGCACCGCTGTCTACGGCACGCAGGCGCACTGAGCGCGGCATCGTCAATGACGAAGATGCCGCGCGTGTCGGCTCACGTGCGCATGCGCGGAGTGATGTTATCGCGGCTTTGCCAAATGACAGCGGCGGAGCTGCGAGACCCCACCGAGAAGATGGATGTGCCGGACTACAGGGGACAGTGGTGACTTCGCTGGCTCCTGTGTCAGGTAAGTGACACATAATGGACTACTATGCGACGTGATGCGATGCGATGCATAGTAGTCCATTATGCTTTGCCTTTGCAGGGAATGAAAGAGGAAGTAAACTCATCAGGGTTTACTTCCTCTTTAGGTCCCTTTTGCGTTACAAACAGAAAATCTATGCGGGTATATTTGTTGTGGACTGTGGAAAAATCGGTATAATCTCTCCCCTGGGGATGCATGACCCGCCAGGAGTCTGTCAGTGTCAGTGTGTTCAGCATTGTTCTCATATTTTTTTTTAAGTTTGCGGTAAGTAATTGTTGATCTGCCATTGGATGTATCCTGGAGGGGGTCCAAATGGAACATTGAAGTCCCCTCCGAGAATTATACAGCCAGAGAGAGCTCATCCACCAATTTTTGACAAAAAGTCACATGTGCCACATTTGGGAAATATATACGCTTGCTAGAGTGATGGGAAGTTTCCCAATATTTCCCTTGAGGAGGAGATACCGGCCTCCCGGGTCTGCTAACTGCTGAGTGAGCTCGAAGCCAGAGTCCTTCCCCCAGCAGTATTGAGACACCTTTCATCCTAGATTCTGAGCTTGTTACATGGTAAGCTTTGGTGAAATATCCATGTGTCATTTTAGGGATGGAGTTCACCTTAAAATGTGTTTCCTGTAAGAACACGAAGGCCGGCTTCCCCTTCCCCAAGTGGCGTAGTAATTGTGTTCTCTTTTGAGGAATATTGAGGCCTCTTAAAATTGTGTGATATCACCGTAGGATTCTTGCCTCATGCAGAGTAAATCATTGTCAACAGTGGGGTAGTAGAGAAGGGAAAAGAGAGGAAGAAAAAAGTAAGAAATAAATAAAAGGGGGGGAGCGGGGGGGGGGGGCAAAGGGAGCAGAGGAGAGGAGGAGGGTAGTAGAGGGTAAATTAGAAGATAGGAAAGAAAGAGGACAGCGGGCCCACTAACTGACACTAAGAAAGTGGCTCAAGTCGTTCGGTAATTGGCCTCTAGGTGCTGACCCCTAGAGGTATTTATGTAAATTGGGGCTATGAATCAACACCCCAGCGAGGTCCCCATAAAATAAAGGAACGTCGCTGAAGGGACCGTGTCACAGCACCCACTGTGGGGGAAGTGGGAGGATCGCTCAGGGCTATGCCAACAGCCAAGCTCCCAGCAAAGCTGAGAAGTCCGATTGGTTTACAGCTGCCAACAATCTCCCGCCAACCCCCAGCTCAAATATATAACAATCTTAACTTAAGTAAACTCCCCTATCGTTTTCAGCCAAGGAAGGAAGGAAGGAAGGAAGGAAGCTGCCATCTTTGCCTCTGTTTAATCCTCAACTGCTATGGTGCTGCACATGTGATTCGTTATGACACCAGCCATTGGATGGTTTGATAGTTTGGCCGAGAGCACAGCCAATGTGCAGTTGGCATTCCCGGCATGCCTTTTTTTTTTTTAACTGTTTAAATCCATGGGTTTACTTCCACTTTAACTAGTGCTCATTGTAAACGTCAACCGTAACCATGACCCCTTAAGGGGTGTGAATCAAATATAACCGTTAAACTCCGATACCTATGCTTGCTTGCCACCTCTTTCCACCATCAACCGGTTAAGCAAAATATATCAACACGAACATGATAGCCTGCCATCCCTCTTTCCCTATTGTTTGTGTTATGGCAGTCCATAGAGATAGATGTTAAATGGAGACTCCTGAGTCTCGCTGAAAGTATCAGTGACCTGTGTGTAGCGAACTCCATGTCGTCCAGGTCCGGTGTAAAGGGATGAGGGGAGTCCTCCTTAAGCATGCAAGTGAAAGGTAGCAAGGCTCCAATGCATGGGTAAATTCCCAAGTGTAGAGTTGAGTTCCTCCTCTGTCCAGGTAAAAGAAAGTTCGTACCTTAAGTCCATAAAGTTCAGGGGAGGTCTCGCCTCACGGACTCTTTGTGGTGGGGTCTGCACATCTATCTCTCCGCAACCCAAGGGATGGCTGCTTGGGAGAACATCTGTTGATTTCAAAAGTGGAAAGCTAAAGAAGAAAGGTAACAGTCAAAGCAAGTAGCGACACAAAAAACAAACGAGAAAAAGAAGAACCGCTGCTGCAGCCAGGTTCTCTTCCCAGCTATTGTATGCATAAACATTGTAGCAATCCACCTTAAGAGACCTCTCCTTCATTCTTGGCCCGGATCCAGCTGCAGTGCTCTGGGAGTGTTGGGATGTTTGGGTGTAGCACTGGTGCCCGGGTTGTGTCGCTTCTGGTACCTCCCTCTTTTGTTTGGGGGCTTAGTAGGAGTGGAATGAGGTGAAGCCTGGGAACTCTGTGCTGCTGGCATGTTGTAAAATTCCCTGTACCACTCAGGTAAATACACCCGTGGAATCTGGATATCCTAGCAAAAGCCCCGCAAATCATTGGGTGTGCGTAGGTATAGCTGTCTGCCTTGAAAGGTCACATTCAAAGCAAAAGGAAATTTCCATTTGTAGGGTAAATTTTTCATGCGTAACAACTCCAGCAGGGGGCGCAGTGCACGTCTGTTGTTTAGAGTTATAGGGGAGAGGTCCTGGAATATGGATATTTCCGTGTCATTAAATGTAATGTGGGCATTACATCTTGCTTTAGCCATAATCTCTTCCTTTAGTATAAAATTAGGTAGACAACAAATGATGTCCCTGGGGGGAGCTGTATCTGCCGGCCTGGCTCTCAGAGCTCTGTGAGCCCGCTCAAAGTCAATCTGTGTGTCGGTTTGGAGCTCCAGCAGTTCATTGAACACATATTGTAATGCAGAGGGGATATTACCTGGTTCAACTGACTCAGGGTTGCCTCTCGCCCTAATATTATGCCTTCTCCCCCTATTGTCTAAGTCCTCCAATTGTCGGTTCATCTCAATAAGATGTGCTGTGTGGGAGTCTGTAACTCTTTCCAGGCGTGAGATGGCCTTGTCCCATCTGGAGCCTGCCGTCTCCACCCCCTCTAGTTTCTCTGATAGGGAGAATGTATCTGCCTTTAGTTCTGTGATGGCAGATGAGAGTGTGCCCTTAACCGGTTCCCGACCAGCGCACGCCGATGTACGTCGGCAGAATGTCACGGGCAGGCAAATGGGCGTACCTGTACGTCCCTTTAAATTTGCCGTCCTGCCATCGCGAGCGCGCCGTGCCGGTCGGGACCCCCGTGCGTCCGGTCGCGGGTCTCGTGGACTCGATTGCAGTGGGCATACCCGCGATCGTCTCACGGGGCGGCTGAACGGAGAGATGCCACTGTAAACGGCATCTCTCCATTCTGCCTAGTAACTAGTGATGCTGATCTCTGCTCCATGTGATTGGAGCAGAGATCAGTGTTCACTAAATGAAAGCCCAACCCCCAACAGTTAGTAACACGCCCCTAGGAACACTTAACCCTACACTGCCACCCACTGGTTAACCCCTTCACTGCCAGTGTCATTTACACAGGAATCACTGCATTTATATAGCACTGATTGCTGTATAAATGACAATGGTCTCCAAAAAGGTGTCAAAAACGTCCGATGTGTCCGCCATGATGTCGCAGTCACAATAAAAATCGCTAATCGCCGCCATTACTAGTAAAAAAAAATATATTAATAAAAATGCCATAAAACTATCCCCTATTTTGTAAACGCTATAACTTTTGCGCAAACCAATCAATAATCGCGTATTGCGTTTTTTTTTTTTTTTTTTTTACAAAAATATGTAGAAGAATACGTATCGGCCTAAACTGAGGGAAAAAATGTTTTTTTTAATATATTTTTGGGGGATATTTATTATAACAAAAAGTAAAAAATAATGCATTTTTTTTTCAAAATTGTCGCTCTATTTTTGTTTATAGCGCAAAAAACAAAAACCGCAGAGGTGATCAAATACCACCAAAAGAAAGCTCTATTTGTGGGGAAAAAAGGACGTCAATTTTGTTTGGAAGCCACATCGCACGACCGCGCAATTGTCAGTTAAAGCGACTCAGTGCCGAATCGCAAAAAGTGGTCTGGTCTTTGGCCAGCAAAATGGTCCGGGGCTGAAGTGGTTAATATCTGCCGTTATCTTCATCATGGCGGTCAGTGTAAGGGGGGGTGTTCAGATGAGGTGGTATCCCTTATCTCCTCCTCGTATGTGGGCTGTGAGTCCTCGCTGAACTCTTCTTCTCCACGAGGCTGCACCATCTTGGATTGGGCCTTGACACGGCGGGGCTGTGATTTGAAGATGTCCGGGATACTTCTGGAGGCAGGTCGAGGTGCGGAATGATGGGAGCGATTGCCGGAGTGGTGGCGGGTGAGTCTGATCATGATAGCTGTTGGTCGCGGTGATGTTCGTGTGTCAGGAGCTGAGGGTTTAGCGGGGCTCTTCTAGCCTGCTGCCATCCACTCCGCGCGCCAAGCCATGCCCCCTAGAGGAACTTAATCTCATCGCCAGGATGGAGGGACTAACTGCTAGCTTCCATGAAAGGTACCCAAAGTTCTTGGCCTTGTGGAACAATTGGATCAACCTTTCTACTTCATGTAAACATCAATCCTTTCTCTAAAATGTTTACAGAACTCTATCCATGCTGCTGGTGACTCTGAAAGTCTCTCAGTCAGTAGTCCTCCTTACTTTACTTCCCTTCCCTTTACCTTTCCTTTGTTCTCACCAGTCTCTGTGCGGAAGGTACTGGAACCTTGTTCTTATGAGTCTAATGCCGCGTACACACGATCGGAATTCCGGCCAGAAAAAGACAGATGAGAGCTTTTCATTGGAAAATGCGACCGTGTGTACGCTCCATTGGAATTTAGCTGTCCGAATTTCTGCCAGCCAAAAATTTATAGCATGTTCTCAATTTTCCAGATGGAAAAACTTTCTATCGGAAATTCCGATTGCGTGTGTGCAATTCCGACACGCCAAAAATCACACGTGTTCAGATTCACCTACGAGACAGAAGCTATTGGCTATTGAATTTCCTTTTTCTAGTCCCGTCGTATGTGTTGTACGTCACCACATTCTAGACGGTCGGAATATGGTATGACTGTGTGTAGGCAAGACAGCTTGAGCCGAATTCCGTCGGAATTCCTTTGTGAAAACCATCAGAGCTTTTTCCCGACGAGAATTCTGATCGTGTGTACGCGGCATAAGAGTGGACGACACACCACCTGAAATCCTCTCTAGATGGAGTCATGTACAGAAAACCCCACAGAGCCAACACTGAGACTATTGCCTTGTACACACGGTCGGAAATTCAGACGGAAAAGGTCAGATCGGATTATATTGTTGGAAAATCCGATCGTGTGTGTGCTCTCTATCGGAAAACCATCAGAGCTTTTTGCCGACGAGAATTCCGATCGTGTGTACGCGGCATAAGAGCCCTTTCACACCAAAGGCGTTTTGCAGGTGCTATGGCGTTAGAAATAGCGCCTGCAATCTGCCCTCAAACTGCTGCACCATTCATTCCAGTGTGAAAGCCCGTGCACAGAGCGGTGCACTGGCAGGACGTCAGGGAATAGTCCTGCCAGCAGCTTCTTTGGAGAGGTGAAGGAGGGGTGTGTTTACCGCTCCCTCCACCTCTGCTCCCCATTGAAATAAATAGGGCAGCGCGGCTATACCCTTTCTCGGCCACCAGTGGGGGGTAAAAGCACCCCGCTAGCGGCCAAAATGCGCCACAAATCCGACGATAAAACGCAGCTAAAAATAGCGGCGTTTTACCGCCGACGCTATAGGCTCGTCGGTGTGAAAGGGGTCTTAGTATCACTCTTACATTGGATTTGAGCAATTGAGATGACACGGTTCATACCTACATTGTCTTCTGATGTGTCTGACCAACCAACCGGTGTAGGATATTCTATCCATCTATATGACAACAACGAGGTCTCTCATACTCATCATGAGCTTGTGGTTCTTTGCTGTACATGACTTGAAATATCAAATTATTTATTTGTACCGAAGTGCCTTCCTTTTCCTGTTGGCTCTAGAGGCAGCGTGTCTGTATTTGCTTCAAAACCTGTAACCTGTATGTAAACATGTATTCTTTGAAAAAAACAAAAAAACAAACAATCTTTTATTAATACATTTAAACATACATGTAGAGAGTTTTATCTCATCTGTAGCAGTACGCGTGTAAATGTAGCTATGAAATTTCCATTAACCACCTTAGCCCTGGAAAGATTTACCCCCCTTCCTGACCAGAGCACTTTTTGCAATTTGGCGCTGCGGCGCTTTAACTGACAATTGCGTGGTCGTGGCGACGTGGCTCCCAAACAAAATTGGTGTCCTTTTTTTTTCCCCACAAACAGAGATTTCTTTTGGTGGTATTTGATCACCCCTGCGTTTTTTTTTGTTTTTTTTTTTTGCGCTATAAACAATAATAGAGTGACAATTTTGAAAAAAAACTCATTATTTTTTTACTTTTTGCTATAATAAATTTCCCCCAAAATATATAAAAAACATTTTTTTCCCTCTGTTTAGGCCGATACATATTCTTCTAGATATTTTTGGGAAAAAAAATCACAATAAGAGATTTTTATTGATTGGTTTGCGCAAAAGTTATAGCGTTTACAAAATAGGGGATAGTTTTATGGCATTTTTATTAATATTTTTTTTTTTACTAGTAATGGCGGCGATTTTTATTGTGACTGCGACATTATGGCGGACACATCGGACGTTTTTGACACATTTTTGGAGACCATTGTCATTTATACAGCAATCAGTGCTATACAAATGCAGTGATTCCTGTGTAAATGACACTGGCAGTGAAGGGGTTAAGTGTTCCTAGGGGCGTGTTACTAACTGTGGGGGGGTTGAGCTTTCTTTTAGTGAACACTGATCTTTGCTCCAATCACAAGGAGCAGAGATCAGTGTCACTTGTTCCTAGGCAGAACGGGGAGATGCTGTTTACAATGGCATCTCCAAGTTTACAGAACTCTATCCATGCTGCTGGTGACTCTGAAAGTCTCCCAGTCAGGAGTCCTCCTTACTTTACTTACCTTCCCTTTACCTTTCCTTTGTTCTCATCAGTCTCTGTGCGGAAGATACTGGAACCTTGTTCTTATGAATCTAATGCCGCGTACACCTGATCGGAATTCCAGACAGAAAAAGACAGATGAGAGCTTTTCAGTGGAAAATGTGACCGTGTGTATGCTCCATCGGAATTTAGCTGTCCGAATTTCCGCCAGCCAAAAATTGATAGCACGTTCTCAATTTTCCCAACGGAAAAACTTTCTATCGGTAATTCCGATCGTGTGTATGCAATCCGACACTCCAAAAATCACGCGTGCTCATATTCAACTACGAGACAGAAGTTATTGGCTACTGGCTATTGAACATCCTTTTTCTAGTCCCGTCGTACGTGTTGTACGTCACCGCGTTCTAAGCGATCGGAATTTGGTGTGACCGTGTGTAGGCAAGACAGCTTGAGCCGAATTCCGTCGGATTTCCATCGGGAAAACAATCAGAGCTTTTTCCGAAGAGAATTCCGATCGTGTTTACGCGGCATAAGAGTGGACGACACACCACCTGGAATCCTCCCTAGATGGAGCCATGTACAGAAAACCGCACAGATCGAGCACAGAGACTTATGCCCCATACACACGGTCAGACATTCCGACAAGAAAATCCATGGATTTTTTCCGACGGATGTTGGCTCAAACTTGTCTTGCATATACACTGTCACACAAATGTTGTCGGAAATTCCGAACGTCAAGAATGCGGTGACGTACAATACGTATGAAAAGCCGAGAAAAATGAAGTTCAATAGCCATTGCGGCTCTTCTGCTTGATTCTGCGCATGCATGGAACTCTGTGCGTCAGAATTGTGTACACGCGAACGGATTTTGTTGTCGGAAAATTTGAGATCCAGATCTCAAATTTTGTGTGACGGAAATTCTGATGGAAAATGTCCGATGGAGCCTACACACGGTCGGAATTTCCGACAACAAGCTCCCATCGAACATTTTCCGACAGAAAATCCTATCGTGCGTACAGGGCATAAGAGAGGACAACAGTCCGCCTGGAATCATCCCTAGATGGAGTCATGTACTGAAATCTCCACAGAGCCTACACTTAGTCTAAGAGAGGACATCACTCCACCTGGAATACTCCCTAGATGGAGCCATATATAGAAAACCCCACAGAGCACAGCACTGACACTAAGAGAGGACGTCACACTACTTGGCATCCTCCCTGGATGGAGTCATGTACAGAAAACACCACAGAGTCAACACTGAGACAAACAGAGGTCAACAAACTACCTGGAATCCTTCCTGGATGGAGAGATGTACAGAAAACCGCACAGAGCCAGAACTGAGATTTACTGTATGTAATATTGGATACGGTTACTGAATTTCAGAACTTTATTTGCCCACAAGATGGCGCTGCCAATTGATCTTGCCTAATGCCGCTTACACACGATCGGAATTCTCGTCAGAAAAAGTTCTGATGGTTTTCCCTAACGGAATTCCGACGGAATTTGGCTCAAGCTGTCTTGCCTACACACGGTTACATCAAATTCCGGTCGTTTAGAATGTGGTGACGTACAACACATACAACGGGACTAGAAAAAGAAAGTTCAATAGCCAGTAGCCAATAGCTTCCGTCTCGTAGTTGAATCTGAGCATACGTGATTTTTGGCGTGTCGGAAATGCATACACACGATCTGAATTACCGATAGAAATTTTTTCCGTCTGTAAAATTGAGAACATGCTATCAATTTTTGGCTGGCGGAAATTCGGACAGCTAAATTCCGATGGAGCGTACACACAGTCGCATTTTCCGATGAAAAGCTCTCATCTGTCTTTTTCTGGCCGGAATTCCGATAGTGTGTACGCGGCATAACTCTGACTGGATTAGTCAGGAGTAGTCTGGGAAACAGGATCCTAACTATAGCAACCATGGGCCACATTTACAAGGCCCATACACACCTGGCGGCAGGAGGGAACATATAAAAATATAAGCAGTAGTTGGGGGAAAGCATGTCAACTGGGCAGGAGTGAGGAAGAATTGCTATGCTGTGCAAAGCCATGCTGTATTAAGATGTGCTGTGCCAAGCTGTGTGGTGCCAGAGAGAGAGAGAGGACTGCTGTGCTGAACACTGAAACTAGGAGGCTGATTTAAATGCGGGCATCTGCTATCTAGAATTGCTGTCCAGGTCACCATCGCATCTGCTACCGTCTGCTATGCCACTGCTTAAGGGGGCCCCCCACCTAGAGAGATGGGCTCAGGCATGTTCGGGATCCGAGTCCCAGCCCACTTGTCCGATCCTGCCAGGAAGCCGACACTGCACACCACTAATAACAGGTCAATGTTTTAAAGGGCCCCAATGTTGCCAGCAGAAGCTCACCATAATGACTGTCCTGGACTTCTGTCCTAGATGAAGCGATGTATAGAAAACCCCACAGAGCCAGCTCTGAGACTGAGGCCGCGTACACACGCGCGGACTGTTTGCCCAACCTTGTTCGTCAAACAGTTTCGGCAAACAGTCCGCTCAAAATTTGCATGAGCGGACTTGCCCACACACGAGCGGACTGTTTCAGCGAACTGTTTGCCAAACAGTTCGCTCAACTTTTGAAATGAACGGACTCGCCCACGTAAGGAGGAGGCAAATCCGCCCATTTCGAGCGCGTGTACAGGTAGGCGGGGCCCGCGAAGGAGACGTCGCGGGCTCCGCCGCCTGGAATGGGCTTAAAGGGGAACCCCAACGCCGAAAAAAATCGGCGTGGGGGTTCCCCCAAAGTCCACACCAGACCCTTGTCCGAGCACGCTACCCGGCCGGCCAGGAAAGGGGGGCGAGCGAGCGCGCCCCCCCTCCTGAGCCGTACCAGGCCGCGTGCCCTCAACATGGGGGGTGCCTTGGGGAAGGGGGGGCCGCGCGGCCCCCCCACCCCAAAGCACCTTGTCCCCATGTTGATGAGGACAAGGGCCTCTTCCCGACAACCCTGGCCGTTGGTTGTCGGGGTCTGCGGGCGGGGGGCTTATCGGAATCCGGGAGCCCCCTTTAAGAAGGGGGCCCCCGGATACCGGCCCCCCACCCTATATGAATGAGTATGGGGTACAATGTACCCCTACCCATTCACCTGTGAAATAAAGTACAAAAAAAAAACACAACACAGGGAAAAAATATTTTATTGCACAGCTCCGGGGGTCTTCAGTCTTCGGGGGTCTTCTCGCCGGACTCCTCTGCTATCTGTGTGTAGCTCTTTTACTAGCGGAGGAGTCCGGCTTTCTTCCTCCCCGCCGCCGGCCTCTTCTCCCGACTTCGGGGGTCTTGTCCCCCTCTTCGGTTCTTCTGCCGGGCCACCGCGCCTTCTTGTAGCTCTTTTACAGGCGGTGGCCCGGTCTTCTGTCGCCGCTGCCTTCCGTTCTTCTGTCGCCGCCTTCGGTTCTTCTGCCGGGCCACCGCGCCTTCTTGTAGCTCTTTTACAGGCGGTGGCCCGGTCTTCTGTCACCGCTGTCGTCGCCGCCGCCGCCGCCTTCCGTTCTTGTTCTTCTTCTTGTTCTTCTTCTTCTCCTGGAGATGTTGACTCGACGAGCCCTCCGGCCGGAATGCCAGAGCCGCGCTGTGCGGTCACTTATATAGTGACAATGGGGCGGTGTCACATGGTATATGTCACATGGGTTGGTCACATGGGTTGATGTCACATGGGGACTATGACATCGTAAGGGGGCGGGGTCACCATGTGACCAACCCATGTGACATATACCATGTGACACCGCCCCATTGTCACTATATAAGTGACCGCACAGCGCGGCTCTGGCATTCCGGCCGGAGAGCTCGTCGAGTCAACATCTCCAGGAGAAGAAGAAGAACGGAAGGCGACGGCGGCGGCGACGGCAGCGGCGACAGAAGACCGGGCCACCGCCTGTAAAAGAGCTACAAGAAGGCGCGGTGGCCCGGCAGAAGAACCGAAGAGGGGGACAAGACCCCCGAAGTCGGGAGAAGAGGCCGGCGGCGGGGAGGAAGAAAGCCGGACTCCTCCGCTAGTAAAAGAGCTACACACAGATAGCGGAGGAGTCCGGCGAGAAGACCCCCGAAGACTGAAGACCCCCGGAGCTGTGCAATAAAATATTTTTTCCCTGTGTTGTGTTTTTTTTTTGTACTTTATTTCACAGGTGAATGGGTAGGGGTACATTGTACCCCATACTCATTCACATAGGGTGGGGGGCCGGTATCCGGGGGCCCCCTTCTTAAAGGGGGCTCCCGGATTCCGATAAGCCCCCCGCCCGCAGACCCCGACAACCAATGGCCAGGGTTGTCGGGAAGAGGCCCTTGTCCTCATCAACATGGGGACAAGGTGCTTTGGGGTGGGGGGGCCGCGCGGCCCCCCCTTCCCCAAGGCACCCCCCATGTTGAGGGCACGCGGCCTGGTACGGCTCAGGAGGGGGGGCGCGCTCGCTCGCCCCCCTTTCCTGGCCGGCCGGGTAGCGTGCTCGGACAAGGGTCTGGTGTGGACTTTGGGGGAACCCCCACGCCGATTTTTTTTCGGCGTTGGGGTTCCCCTTTAAGCCCATTCCAGGCGGCGGAGCCCGCGACGTCTCCTTCGCGGGCCCCGCCTACCTGTACACGCGCTCGAAATGGGCGGACTTTCCGAGCGGGAACAGTCCGCTCATTTCGAAAGTACAGCGGACAGGCCCACACACGGGCGGACTGTTCGCTCAAACACGGTTTCAGCGGACAGTTTTTCGAAATTTCCGAAAGACTTTGTCCGTCCAACTGTCCGCTGAAACTGTCCGCTGAAAGCCCACACACGAGCGGACTGTGCCCAAACACTGTTCAGCGGACAAGGTTGGGCGAACAGTCCGCCCGTGTGTACGCGGCCTGAGAGAGGACAACACTCCACCTGGAATCCTCCCTAGATGAAGCCATGTACAGAAAACCCCACAGAGCACAGCACTGAGACTAAGAGAGGAATATACTCGACCTGGAATCATCCATAGTAGTGTCGGGTGAACAATTTGGACCGAGCATGAATTCAGGCCGAACATTGGCTGTTTGCCCGTTTGGCAAAAACTCAAATTGTCAGGGCATTCAACCATTTTTTCAGCCTGCTGAGCGCCCCACAGCAGTTGCACACTGCATTGGAAGCCCTGACTGGCTGGAGCAATGAAGTATTTGCCCAGAGCACAGGACACTGTCAGAGCCATATTTGGAGAAAGTAATGATGACTGTACCCAATCATGGCTCATTACACTTAAACTGACCCCCCTCCCTACTATAAAAGGATCCTTCCCACAGCAGCCATTTGTAGGGTGATATTGGAGTGGCGATGGATAGAACAGGGCTCTGTTCAGTGCTACTAGACAGTTAGTGTGTTATTATGACTCTATTGTCAGCAAGCTTTGAAAATGCACCAGATTCTGAATGCTCCAGTTTGGATACATTTTCATTATAATTATAGAAATGATAAAATGTGAATTATATATTTTGTGATGTTTGGGAGTTATTTAGCTTAATGCCAGTGAGCTGAGTCCACGCCAGTTATGCTGATTAAGGACTTCTTGGCCCACTTATATTAAAGGAAAAGAAAAACAAGTCCAATAACAGAACAGTTGCCCACTCAGGGGTTTCAACTTCACACAGCAATAATGTTAATGAAAAATACCAAGCCAACTGGCTTTCTGGTCAGCACTGCTGCTAAGGCTTTGCCCTCAATCCTCTTGGCCCTGTAACAGTGTCCCTGTTTGGTACACACTCTGCACCTCTGCTGACACTCTCTTTCACGGCTTCCTTGCTGCTCCAGGCTATAGGCTTGGGCCCTCCATCTGCTCTTGCAGACATTCACACTTCTCCCTTGCATACTTGGACTAATCGGGAGGGTGGAACCCAAAACCCTGGTCCTGACTCTATTATTAGCTCAGGACCCACCTGCACAATTCATCTCCTGGCTGTTCCCAAATCATGGTCCCAGGACTAGAGATTTCCTAAACAGGAGCACACTTCTTTCCTGGCTGCAGCAACTGCTGCAACTCCTACTCCACCTCCCCGGAGCCATGATCAGATCTGCCTTATAACCCTGGACACACAACCTGCAGAATTCCTGCGAAACCTGGACACAAGACTGAAGACTCCATCCCGTCCAATGCTCTTTGGAGTCTTCATGTTTCCTCCGATACAGACTTCTGCTGGAGCTTCTCAAGCTGACTCTTTGAGAGCATACATAGTTTGGCCTTAACATCAGTCTGGCCGGGCTGTGTTGGAAGTTCTGCCTGGTCATGTGAGCAGTGAGGTGCACATGACAGGCCAAAACCAGGTCTGGTTGGATGTTTAGGTATCAGCCTTCTATGAACCAATCAGTGGGTGTGCCGGGGCCCGCTGAGGAGTCTGGGAAGGGGTACTTAAGATGTGTGGGTCAAGTGTTTGAGAGAGGAGTTCGTGAGGCCCGTGGGGTCTGTTCTGGTTCCAGGACTGGGGTAGCCCCGTGAGGGGTCCCGGTAACGGGGTGTCCGACATCCCGCAGCATGTTCCTCTTAGAGGCCCCTAGTAGACCCGTCTGGTCTGGGGTAGGGATCCGTCTGTTCCCAAGTCTCGGAACCCGCTGGTCCGAGGCGCATGAACTGAGAGAGGATTCAAGGTGTCCGGGTGTGCTCTTAGCTTGGAGAGGTGCCACAGCTTGTGGAAGTGATTGGTGGAGGACTCTTCGGAGGAGGGCCGGCAATTGGCATCCAAAGAAGTGCCTGGTTACTGAGTTGGGAAGGATATTGACAAATCCATGCTTTTCCAGTACCATTGAGGAGACAGAAAACGTTCCAGGTACTGAAGAAAAAGGTTCCCGGTCACCCTTAGTTACAACTTGTACATGTTCATGGGACTGTTTCAGGTTTGAATCAACGTGCTGACTGCCATGATCTCTGGCTAGAGATCTGTTCAGCCTTGAAGTACCCAGCTGCGAGTGGCTACTCTCTGGGTGGAATTAGAGACTTTGCTAGATTTGCAGTTCAAGGTTCCTGAGTTCTATACCCGTGCTCTCTGTTCCCATGAGGGACTGTGTTGTTGGATGTAACTACTGCAAAATAAAACCTTTTGAAAAGGACTTTATCTGTGTCAGCGTTAAAGTCGTTGGGTATCAACCCTGGGAACCCCTAGACATGGAAGAGCAGGCCAAGAGAAGGTAACCGGTAAGCCCAATAAGTCAAGGCCGCCCTGCAACGGGTTATGGCCGCTACATGTAATATTCAAATTTTTTGAGATACTGAATTTTGGGTTTTCACTCGCTGTAAGCCATAATCATCAAAATAGAAATAAAGAAATACTTTAAATATTTCACTCTTTGTGCAAAACATCTGCGACGGGAGTCACTGTTGGGCGCAGGGTGACCAAGAAAAGAACTACCCTTCGCTTTTGGAATTCAATTACTGAAATAAATGAACATTTTGATGATATTCTAATTTTATGAGATGTATCCGTGTATATATGATATGTTTCTCTTGATTTGTCATTTAAGGTCCACAGCTAAAATACAAAAAATTGCTCTGGTAGATATGGGGTGTACGGGGGCTGAAAACGGGAAATATTTCAAAGGTTTTCTCATTTTTAGAGGGTCTTGACTAGGTTTGGTCAGTTGTGAATTTTTTATTTATTTATTTTTTGTTTTTTTTTATTTACATTTTATCTGGCTATGAATTCATTGTTCAGCTCTTGCGGGACATAATGATCTAATTATTATTACAAAATGTCATCATCATTCTGCCTCCCTTCCCCTGAGGATCCCCCTCTGTAAGTCTCACAATTATCCTAACGAGCTGGACATCCCTTTCCAGCCTCAGTCAGTGTAATGAAGGCTACAGGGAGGCCGCTGTTTCCTCCGGACATTTCTCTGTCCCTGATCACCGCTCTGCCTCATTAATTGTCTCATTAGAAAATCTGTAATGTTCAGGGACTCCTCAGGGGAGGTCCCCAAGGATCCTGTGCTTAGTAAACAGTAATCAGGAGCTCCTTTGAGCCCTCGGTCTTATGTCTCACAACTAGAATTTTACCTGATTATCACCGACCCGGCGGATCTCCACAGAGACTAAACTGGCCACATCATTGAGTACAGAAATACTTTTATCATCTATATCATTAAATCATTGCAGTCAGTCAGCAATTTTTACTTACTATAATATATAATATATATATATATATATATAATATATTATACTTGTAATACATAATGTAGACATGTCACTGGAGAAGTGATCGAGGGGGTGTACATCTCACTTAGGTTGCTACACAATGTGAGATGGTAAGTCCAGGATGGATCAGTTTCTCAGCAGCGATATGCTGCTGAGTTGTTATTTAATCTTGCCGGGCCTGGGTTTATATGGAATGGCAGGTAGGTTTGGTAGAGGGACCTGTCATTCCACATCCCCCGATCCAGTTCTGGGTTTTGGATCAGGTGAGCTTTGATCCTAATTAGCCTGGGAAGGTAAAGGCTCTGCTGGGCCTGCAGGTGATTGCTCTCAGCCTGGGAATGAACAATCTGTGTGTTGGAGGAAGCTGCAAGCACAGCCACTGCTGGAGCTAAAATCCACCCTGCGATATCCAGGCGAAAGACGCTGTGTTTGTAAGTGTCAGATAGGTGAGAAGAACCTGTTAGTAAGCGCCCAGCCGGGCTAGGTTGTTTTGTTTTATTATTATTTTGTTCCTGTTATACACAAGAAGCACGGAGTTGCTGTATATTTTGTTTGTTGGACTGTTTGTACCACGAATAAACGCCAAGGTCTGCTTTATAAATTCCAAGTCTGATGTGAACTGTGTCCAAACTCACCCTACCCCGGGAAGATCCCTTACAGTTGGTGTTCGAATGCGGGCAAGTCGGTTGCTAGGGGCAACGGTGTGGACAGACTTGGCTACAGCTGCTTATGTCTTGAGTGAAAGCTGCAACTACACTCCAAGAACAGTCCAGCAACATGGAGGAGATGCTGAAGCAGTTTATGCAAGTGAGTTTGCAACAACAGCAGGCTCAGACAGAGGCCAATAGACAACATGAACAGTCCATGGCGGAACAACAGCAGATGCATAAGGAAGAGTTGCAAGCTTTGCGCCAAAGCCAACAACAACTTATCGAGCACCTGATAGTAATTCGAGAGGCACCTGTGGTTGCTAATCCACCCACAGTGATGGGAGCCGCTCCAGAGATTTTTTTTGGGAGAAGGACTGTGCAGAAAGCGCTGCAAAAGATGACTGCTGAGGACGATGTTGAGGCCTATCTAACAGTATTTGAGCGCGTGGCTGAGCGAGAGAAGTTACCAGCCGCTGAGTGGGCAGAGGTAATTGCGCCCTATTTAACAGGTGAACCTCAAAAGGCCTACTATGACCTCAGTGAGCAAGAGGTTAAGGACTATACTCGGCTAAAAGAGGAGATACTTGCCCGACTAGGAGTTACTACTGCAGTCCGTGCCCGGAGGGTACGCAACTGGAGCTACAGTCTGGACAAATCAGCGAGGTCCCAGATGTATGACCTAATCCATTTGGCAAGAAAGTGGTTGGAGCCAGACACTTCTACTCCTGCACAAATCCTAGAGAAGATCGTGATGGATCGCTACCTCCGAGCACTTCCTACTGACCTGCAACGCTGGGTGGGACAAGGTGATCCTAAGAATGCAAACGAACTTGTCAACCTTGTGGAGAGGTTCCAGGCGACTGAGGACTACCTCCGTGATGTTCCTGCAGCATCTTCACCTCCCCGGAGCACCAGATCTGTGCCGTCAGCTGGTAAGAGACTTCCATCTATTGGGGGAGTGTGGAGGGGTGCTGATGGAGGGAAAAGGGCTCAAGTGGTGTCTCAGGGACAAAAGACTGGTGATGGTCCCGGGTGGCTAAGGGGCTCTGAAAAGGACTCCTTGCCAAAGAGACCAGGCCCTATCCAGTGTTGGAGATGCCATGAGTAGTGATGGACGAACTTCCGACGGGACGTTTCGCGAAAGCGAAATGCGAACGGACCCAAACGTTCGCGAAACCGAACGTTCGCCGCGGGCCCCATTGACTTCAATGGGAGGCGAACTTTGCAAACCTTCATGTCGAATTTGCGGCCACGTGGTAATTATTAGGGGGTAAAACGTAGTCCCACCATCTGGACAATGACATAATACATGTATGAGGTGAATTTGGGATCGATAACTACAAGCATTTTTATTTTATTTGGGAAATTGTTCTAACAATTCAGGACTATGGAGCTAATGAAGGCAATGGAGGAGAGGGAAGGTCAGGGACCAGGGTAGGCAAAGAAGAGGGTGCAGGAGATGATCACCAGCAGCGTGACATACCGGAATGACACATGCACCGTGATAGAGGCATCTGACAGCAGCACCGTAATACAGAGCACTGACAGCAGCACCGTGACATACAGCGCTGACAGCAGCACCGTGACATACAGCGCTGACAGCAGCACCGTGACATACAGCGCTGACAGCAGCACCGTGACATACAGCACTGACAGCAGCACCGTAAGCAGCCCCAGGAGGAAGTCAGCACAGCACAGGGATGGTGTGATCCCCTCATAATAAGAACCCCCAGGAGGAAGTCAGCACAGCACAGGGATAGTGTGATCCCTTCATAATAAGAACCCCCAGGAGGAAGTCAGCACAGCACAGGGATATCATAAGCAGCCCCAGTAGAAATATGACACCGCTCAACCTCTTCAAAGAGGAGGGTAGGGGCATATAGTACGGTGTGCTTTTTTGGGTCAAGGAAGTGAGCCAAATAAATTAAGAAGGTCTGTGTGCTTGATTAAAAAAATAGTTTATAGACATATACATGGTCTACTGGTCACATGTGTTGAATTCCTCCGAGATCCATGCCTCATTCATTTTTAGAAATGTGAGGTAGTTAACACTGTCGTGAGCTAGGCGAGTACGCTTATCGGTCACAATCCCCCCTGCTGCGCTGAACGTCCTTTCGGACAGGACACTGGATGAGGGGCAAGCCAACAGTTCGATTGCAAATTGGGCAAGCTCTGGCCAGAGGTCAAGCCTGCCCACCCAGTAGTCTAGGGGTTCATCACTCCTCAGAGCGTCCACATCGGCCGTTAACCCAATGTAGTCGGACACCTGACGGTCTAGGCGTTCCCTGATGCTGGATCCGGATGACACCTGTCGATGGGTCGGCTGAAAGAATGACCTCATATCCGAAGTCACCAACACATCTTCAAACCGGCCTCTTCTTGCAGGCGCTGTTGGATTGGTACCCGCAAATCCTTCTCTGGGAGTGGGAATTGCTCCTCTGCCAGCGCACGCAAAAGCAGAATGCAGCATTTCTCGAAGCAAGGCCTGGAAGTGCTGCATTCTGACAGCCCTCTGCGACGGCGGTAACATTTCCGCCATTTTGTGTTTGTACCGGGGGTCTAAGTACGTTGCCACCCAGTACTGGTCCTTGACCCTCATGCTTTTTATACGGGGGTCCCTATTAAAACACTGGAGCATGAAGGCCCCCATTTGCACTAAAGTGGAAGCGGTGTGGTGGCCTGGCTCCTGCTCATCATCCAGGATAATGTCGTCCTCTTCATTCTCCTCTCCCCATCCTCGCACAACAGGGATCCCAGAAAGGTTTAAAGCATGCTCTTCTTGCTCCTGCTCATCCGCCCCGGCACCATCCTCCTCTGACTCCTCATCAGACTCCTGTTGTTGACTTGTCTCAGATAGAGTAGCCCCCCCTGGGAATTCATCCAGCGTTGCGACTCCCTCATCTTCCCGCTCCTGCTCCTCCACAGCCTGATCAATGACACGACGCAATGCACGCTCCAGAAAGAAGGCATAAGGTACCATGTCACTGATGGCGCCATGGCTGCGACTGACCAGTTTGGTGATCTCCTCAAATGGCCGCAGAAGTCTGCATGTGTCGCGCATGAGCAGCCACTGGCGCGGTGAAAAAAAACCCAGCTCCCCAGAACCGTTTCTTTCGCAGAGTTCATACAGGTAGACGTTAACTGCACGTTTCTGCTGGAGCAGCCTATCAAGCATATAGAAGGTTGAGTTCCATCGCGTCGGGCAATCGCAAATAAGACGTCTGACCGGCAGATGGTGTCGCAGCTGAATGTCAGCAAGGCGAGCCATGGCCGTGTAAGATCTTCTGAAATGGGCCGAGATTTTCCTTGCCTGCCGCAAGATGTCCTGGACCCCAGGGTATTTGACAAGGAATCGCTGCACGACCAAGTTTAAGACGTGTGCCATGCATGGCACGTGCGTGATTTTGCCCTGTTTCAATGCGCTAAGCAGATTGGCACCGTTGTCACACACCACTTTACCAACTGTCAAATTAAGCGGTGTTAGCCACTCATCTGCCTGTGAACGCAAAGCTGAAAGGAGTGCCGGGCCAGTGTGGCTCTTTGCTTCCAGGCACAACAGACGCAGCACGGCATGGCAACGTCTCACCTGGCATGTGGAATAGGTTCTGGGGAGCTTGGGCGGTGCAGCGGAAGAGACGCTAGCAGCGGAAAAGGAGGAGGCAGCTGAGGAGGAGAGGGAGGAGGATGGAGTAGGAGGAGGAGGAGAAGAAGAGTCAGGCCTGCATGCAATCCGTGGCGGTAAAACCAAATCTACACGGGTGCCACGGGTTACATGCTTGACGGCCGTCAGAAGGTTCACCCAGTGGGCAGTAAAACTGATATACCTTCCCTGCCCGTGTTTGCTAGACCACGTGTCTGTGGTCAGATGTATCTTGGCACCGACACTGTGTGCCAGAGATACATTCACTTGCCGCTGAACATGGCCATATAGCTCTGGGATGCCCTTCTCTGAGAAATACTTCCTTCCTGGGACCTTCCATTGTGGTGTTCCAATGGCCACAAATTTGCGAAAGGCCTCCGAGTCCACCAGTTTATATGGCAGTAGTTGGCGGGCTATGAGTTCTGACAAGCCAGCCGCCAACCGTTGGGCAAGAGGGTTATCCGGCGTCATCATTTTTTTACGCTCAAACATTAGGCCCACGGAAGCCTGCCTTTTTGCAGAAAAACGTGAGCTTGGCGTGATGGAAGGTGGAGTGGAGGACAATTGTGAGGAGAGAGGAGAAGGAGAAGTAGAAGACGAGGCTGGACGGTGAGAGCCTGCAGTGTGGCTTTGTGTGTTCCGTTGCTCCCACTGGGCTCGGTGATGGCTGCTCATGTGCCTTCTTAAGGCGGTCCTCCCTAGGTGAGTATTGGGCTTACCGCGACTAACGCGTTGACTGCAAAGATTGCAGATGGCAACGCTATTGTCAGCAGCGGACACGTTAAAAAAAGCCCACACTGCGGAGCCATGTGCCGGTGTCCTGGGAGCGCCAGATGTGACCGTACATGGTCGATGACTCGCTCCTGATACATTTGCAGTCTGCTTTGTCCCTGCTGTGCAATGTAAGTCATTGCTGCTTCTCCTCCCTATCTGCTGGTCCATATCTCCCTCTGAACTCCCCTCCTCTTCCTCTCTTGTGGGCACCCACGTGACATCACTAGACACGTCATCATCAACGTCACCTTCCCCACCGCTATAAGTAGAGATCTCGGAGTAGGCAGCAACACCGGGGACCAACCTCCTCCTTGGGCTGATCTGGGTACTGTCGTCAGACTGCTGAGTAGCGGTTGTTGCTACCTCCTCTTCCTGATCCAATACCAAGAGTGGCTGCGCATCAGAAATGTCCTCTTGATATGGATCGGAAAATAATTCCAGTGACTCAAGCGGAAGGTATGTGGTGGTGGTGGTGGTGGTCGTGTTGTTGGTGGTAGTGTCTTTGGGGGTGCACATAGCAGAGAGTGAAGAAGAGGGTGCAGATCGAGAGGATGAGGAGGGTGCAGAAGAGTAAGGCTGAGCGAGCCACTCAACCAAGTCTGGTGCATCCTTTAAAGTAATTGAACGCACCTTCTGCAACTTCCCACTTTGGCTCAAGCCTGTTGCTCCTGCCCTACCCCTACCACCCCTGCGGAAGGGCCTGCCTCTTCCTCTGCCTGTCATTTTTTAAATGACCCTGTGACAAAACTCTTAGTCCCTATACCGATGAAGGACTGCTGCAGTATAGGGCAGCAGTCAGCAGTGGTGCACGTCAACCCTATCTATTGTGGACCGATAGCGGTCCTTACAGAACAGCAGACTGTACCGCACTCAAGCCTATGTACCGTAGCACCCTATACCAAGTTACCAGTCCTTATAAGAACTTTTGTGGACCAAGCAGGTTGTGTATTAGTGTTTAGCAGACTGTACGTCAGTCCCTATACCGCTGAAGGACTGCTGCAGTATAGGGCAGCGGTCAGCAGTGGTGCACGTCAACCCTATCTATTGTGGACCGATAGCGGTCCTTACAGAACAGCAGACTGTACCGCACTCAAGCCTATGTACCGTAGCACCCTATACCAAGTTACCAGTCCTTATAAGAACTTTTGTGGAACAAGCAGGTTGTGTATTAGTGTTTAGCAGACTGTACGTCAGTCCCTATACCGCTGAAGGACTGCTGCAGTATAGGGCAGCGGTCAGCAGTGGTGCACGTCAACCCTATCTATTGTGGACCGATAGCGGTCCTTACAGAACAGCAGACTGTACCGCACTCAAGCCTATGTACCGTAGCACCCTATACCAAGTTACCAGTCCTTATAAGAACTTTTGTGGACCAAGCAGGTTGTGTATTAGTGTTTAGCAGACTGTACGTCAGTCCCTATACCACTGAAGGACTGCTGCAGTATAGGGCAGCGGTCAGCAGTGGTGCACGTCAACCCTATCTATTGTGGACCGATAGCGGTCCTTACAGAACAGCAGACTGTACCGCACTCAAGCCTATGTACCGTAGCACCCTATACCAAGTTACCAGTCCTTATAAGAACTTTTGTGGACCAAGCAGGTTGTGTATTAGTGTTTAGCAGACTGTACGTCAGTCCCTATACCGCTGAAGGACTGCTGCAGTATAGGGCAGCGGTCAGCAGTGGTGCACGTCAACCCTATCTATTGTGGACCGATAGCGGTCCTTACAGAACAGCAGACTGTACCGCACTCAAGCCTATGTACCGTAGCACCCTATACCAAGTTACCAGTCCTTATAAGAACTTTTGTGGAACAAGCAGGTTGTGTATTAGTGTTTAGCAGACTGTACGTCAGTCCCTATACCGCTGAAGGACTGCTGCAGTATAGGGCAGCGGTCAGCAGTGGTGCACGTCAACCCTATCTATTGTGGACCGATAGCGGTCCTTACAGAACAGCAGACTGTACCGCACTCAAGCCTATGTACCGTAGCACCCTATACCAAGTTACCAGTCCTTATAAGAACTTTTGTGGACCAAGCAGGTTGTCTATTAGTGTTTAGCAGACTGTACGTCAGTCCCTATACCGCTGAAGGACTGCTGCAGTATAGGGCAGCGGTCAGCAGTGGTGCACGTCAACCCTATCTATTGTGGACCGATAGCGGTCCTTACAGAACAGCAGACTGTACCGCACTCAACCCTATGTACTGTAGCACCCTATACCAAGTTACCAGTCCTTATAAGAACTTTTGTGGAACAAGCAGGTTGTGTGTTAGTGATTAGCAGACTGTACGTCAGTCCCTATACCGCTGAAGGACTGCTGCAGTATAGGTGAGCGGTCAGCAGTGGTGCACGTCAACCCTATCTATTGTGGACCTATAGCGGTCCTTACAGAACAGCAGACTGTACCGCACTCAAGCCTATGTACCGTAGCACCCTATACCAAGTTACCAGTCCTTATAAGAACTTTTGTGGACCAAGCAGGTTGTGTATTAGTGTTTAGCAGACTGTACGTCAGTCCCTATACCGCTGAAGGACTGCTGCAGTATAGGGCAGCGGTCAGCAGTGGTGCACGTCAACCCTATCTATTGTGGACCGATAGCGGTCCTTACAGAACAGCAGACTGTACCGCACTCAAGCCTATGTACCGTAGCACCCTATACCAAGTTACCAGTCCTTATAAGAACTTTTGTGGAACAAGCAGGTTGTGTGTTAGTGATTAGCAGACTGTACGTCAGTCCCTATACCGCTGAAGGACTGCTGCAGTATAGGGCAGCGGTCAGCAGTGGTGCACGTCAACCCTATCTATTGTGGACCGATAGCGGTCCTTACAGAACAGCAGACTGTACCGCACTCAAGCCTATGTACCGTAGCACCCTATACCAAGTTACCAGTCCTTATAAGAACTTTTGTGGAACAAGCAGGTTGTGTGTTAGTGATTAGCAGACTGTACGTCAGTCCCTATACCGCTGAAGGACTGCTGCAGTATAGGGCAGCGGTCAGCAGTGGTGCACGTCAACCCTATCTATTGTGGACCGATAGCGGTCCTTACAGAACAGCAGACTGTACCGCACTCAAGCCTATGTACCGTAGCACCCTATACCAAGTTACCAGTCCTTATAAGAACTTTTGTGGAACAAGTGAGTTGTGAATGTTTAGCAGACTGCAGCAGAAGGGCAGCAGTCAAGTATAATATCCTTTCTATATTTGGAAGAAAGAATATTATACATGTACAAGCCTATTACCATACCACTGATACCAGTCCTGAAAAGAACCTTTGTGGAACTAATAGTAACAGCAAGTCTTTAAAATTACCCTCACTGCCTGACAACACTGCTTCCTTCCTGTCCCTATACAAATTGGCAAAAAAGAGTAGGCTGGAACGATTAGTGGTTACTGGAACAGCTCTTTTGTGGACCTTGATAGTAACAGCTAATGATGATGATGATGATGATGATGAAAGACTAATCTGGCTGTCCCTGTAGCATACACCGTCCTTTCCCTTTCTCTAAACTAACAAAAGACACTCAGGCTGCTGCAAGAATCAGCAGCACAGCAAACCTATCAACACCTAACACCTATACCAGTCCTGAAAAGAACTTTTGTGTACCAAATAGCTAGTGGTTTATCTCTCCCTACTCCACACAGGAACCTGTCCCTATCGTAACAGAAGAAAGAATGTAAAATGGCCACCGGATCGGGTGTATTTATAGGTTAGGGGGAATGTCCAAGTGTCCATGTGCTGTCATGTCTCAATTGGCTGTCCTGTATCACATGATAAACGTGTCACCAAAGGTTAAAGTTCTTGTATACATTAAACACGTAAGTCCGCCGCGGCGAACGACGGAAAAAGGCGTTCGAACGTGCGGACCGCGAATGTCGGAAATTCGCCGCGAAACGACCGCCGGGCGAAACGTTCGTCCATCACTAGCCATGAGGCGGGACACGTGTCTGCCCATTGCCCTCTTACCACTGAACCCATGGAGTGTGACGCTAGCCGGCGTCAGTCGCTGTTTGCGGAACCATCTTGTGCTGCAGTTCCTGGACTAGAGACTGAACCGCAAATCTGCAATATTACCATCAATGACTTTCCCGTTGAGGCGTTAATGGACTCGGGAAGCCTCGTAACCTTGGTGCATGCTAGCCTGGTGGCTGGGGACTTAGAGTCTAAAAAGCATATGAGTGTTGTGTGCATACATGGTGATACAAAAGTGTACCCTATAGTGCTGGCTAAAGTCGGGACTGAACAAGGCACCATACAATATGAAGTGGGTGTGGTTAAAAACCTCATGCATAATGTAATATTGGGGCGCGATTTTCCATTATTCTGGGCTCTCTGGGGAAAAAAGAAAAATCCCCAAAAGGAGTGAGGATACCTCTAAGGGGGTTGCCTTGTCCACTGTGAATGATAAAAGTATGCAGGATGAAAATGATTGCTTTCCTTTGCAGGTCCTGGCTGGGGAGGAGGAGGCTCCTCCCACTGAGCAAAATATACTAGACTTAGAGGTGTCTAGCGATAATTTTGGGACTGCACAATTACAGGACCCCACTCTCAAAAATGCGAGAGAGCAGGTTGCTGTTATGAACGGGGTACCTCAGGAACCAGATGCTGAAAAAAGATTTCCACATTTTTCGGTGACTAATGATCTTTTCTATAGAGTCAATAAGGTTAAGGATGAGATTGTGGAACAGCTTCTGGTACCTAAGCCGTACCGGCGTCAGGTGCTTGACATGGCACATAACCATGTTCTTGGGGGACACTTGGGGACTGACAAAACGCGAGAGAGGGTTCTCCAGAGGTTTTTTTGGCCGGCCATATATGATGACATTAAAAAATACTGCGAGTCGTGCCCCACATGTCAGGTTAGTGCCCCAGTGTCACATTTTCGCAGTCCTTTGGTTTCGCTCCCTATTATAGAGGTGCCTTTTGAGCGTATTGCCATGGATTTAGTGGGTCCCGTTGTAAAGTCAGCTAGAGGACACCAGTATATTTTGGTAGTCATAGATTATGCGACCCACTATCCTGAGGCTGTACCCTTGAGAAACACTGCATCTAAAACAATTGCACGTGAGTTGTTTTATATGTTCTCTAGGACTGGGATCCCCAAAGAAATCCTAACTGACCAAGGTACGCCATTTATGTCAAAACTGATGAAGGAATTATGCAAACTATTTAAAGTCTCACACATCCGTACCTCTGTATACCACCCCCAGACGGACGGATTGGTGGAGAGATTTAATAAAACTTTGAAACATATGTTGAAGAAAGTGGTGGGAAAAGATGGTCGTGACTGGGATCATTTATTACCCTACCTCATGTTTGCTATTAGGGAAGTGCCCCAAGCGTCCACAGGGTTCTCACCATTCGAGTTGGTCTATGGTCATCACCCTAGGGGTCTACTGGACATTGCAAAAGAGACATGGGAGAATGAGTCCACCCCATACAAGAGTGTTATTGAGCATGTAGCACAAATGCAGGACCGTATAGCCACTGTAATGCCCCTGGTAAGGGAACACCTCCAGAGAGCTCAAGAGGCCCAAAGTAGAATTTACAACCGGTCCGCAAGAATCAGGACATTCAACCCAGGCGATAGGGTCCTTATACTAGTCCCCACTGTTGAGAGTAAATTCTTGGCGAAGTGGCAAGGTCCTTATGAAATTGTTGAAAAGATCAGTGAGGTGAACTACAAGGCGCACCAACCAGGTAGAAGGAAGCCTTTCCAAGTTTATCACATAAACTTGATCAAGCCCTGGAAAGACAGGGAATCCTTGGTGGCGACAAATACTGTTAATAATTTGTCACCACCAATCCCTCCAGTCAAGGTAGGTGATGCTCTATCAGTGTCACAGAAACAGGAGGCTCTGGAATTTTTACAGAAAAACAAAAACAAGTTCTCTGACCTCCCAGGGCGTACACACCTCATTCATCATCACATTGAAACTGAGCCTAGAAGCAGAGTAAACCTTAAGCCCTATAGGATACCGGAGGCACGTAGGAAAGCCGTATCTGCCGAGGTAAAACGTATGCTTGATCTGGGGGTAATTGAGGTGTCACAGAGTGAATGGTCCAGCCAGATTGTGCTAATCCCAAAGCCCAATGGAACTTGGAGGTTCTGTAACGATTTCAGAAAGTTGAATGAGATCTCCAAGTTCGATGCGTATCCTATGCCCAGGGTAGATGAGTTGATTGAGAAGTTGGGTAACGCCAGGTACATAACCACCCTCGATCTCACAAAGGGCTACTGGCAGATTCCACTTTCTGGTGAGGCTAAAGAGAAAACTGCATTCTCCACCCCTGATGGGCTATTCCAGTATGTAGTGATGCCATTCGGGTTACATGGGGCGCCTGCAACTTTCCAGAGGTTGATGGACTTGATTCTGCGACCACATCGTGATTACTCAGCCGCCTACCTCGATGATGTGGTCATTTTTAGCCCTGATTGGGAAAGTCACCTCTGTAAGGTACAGGCCGTGTTGGATGCCATAAGTGATGCAGGGTTGACCATAAATGCAGAGAAGTGTGCTCTAGCCCTAGAAGAGGCCAAATATCTGGGCTACATTGTTGGGAGAGGATTGGTTAGGCCACAGCTAAATAAAATTGAGGCAATACAGAATTGGCCTAGACCCCTGACAAGGAAACAGGTTAGAGCTTTCCTGGGTATTACGGGTTATTACCGTAGATTTGTGCCGAACTTTGCCTCAGTTGCTGCTCCACTAACTGACTTGACAAAGGGCGGAAAGACAGCAATGGTCACGTGGACCCCAGAGGCCGAGAAGGCTTTCCAAAGCCTTAAGTCTGCCTTGTGCCAACCACCTGTGTTAGTCACCCCCGATTTCAGGCGAGAATTTCTGGTCCAGACAGATGCCTCTAACACAGGCTTAGGTGCAGTACTCTCACACGTAGTGAATGGTGAGGAGCATCCGGTGACGTACTTGAGTAGAAAACTAACCCCGGCCGAGAAAAATTATGCCATTGTGGAGCGAGAATGTTTGGCAGTGAAGTGGGCCCTAGAATCTTTAAAGTATTACTTGCTAGGCAGGAAATTCAAGTTGGTGACAGACCATGCCCCCCTAACATGGATGAAGTTAAACAAGGAGAGAAATGCAAGAGTGACTAGATGGTTTCTGTCCCTACAAAACTTTAATTTCACTGTGGAACACAGGCCAGGGAAATTACAGGCAAATGCTGACGCATTGTCGAGGGTAAGTTGTCTGTGGGGACAAAAGGCTCAGCCCTCCGGTCTGAAAAAGAGGGGGGGGATATGTAGACATGTCACTGGAGAAGTGATCGAGGGGGTGTACATCTCACTTAGGTTGCTACACAGTGTGAGATGGTAAGTCCAGGATGGATCAGTTTCTCAGCAGCAATATGCTGCTGAGTTGTTATTTAATCTTGCCGGGCCTGGGTTTATATGGAATGGCAGGTAGGTTTGGTAGAGGGACCTGTCATTCCACACCCCCCCGATCCAGTTCTGGGTTTTGGATCAGGTGAGCTTTGATCCTAATTAGCCTGGGAAGGTAAAGGCTCTGCTGGGCCTGCAGGTGATTGCTCTCAGCCAGGGAATGAACAATCTGTATGTTGAAGGAAGCTGCAAGCACAGACACTGCTGGAGCTAAAACTCACCCTGCGATATCCAGGCGAAAGACGCTGTGTTTGTAAGTGTCAGATAGGTGAGAAGAACCTGTTAGTAAGCGCCCAGCCGGGCTAGGTTGTTTTGTTTTATTATTATTTTGTTCCTGTTATACACAAGAAGCACGGAGTTGCTGTATATTTTGTTTGTTGGACTGTTTGTACCACGAATAAACGCCAAGGTCTGCTTTATAAAGTCCAAGTCTGATGTGAACTGTGTCCAAACTCACCCTACCCCGGGAAGATCCCTTACAATAACTATTAATAATTAACTTATAATAAATAATATGAATAGTTTTATAGACATAGTGTTGCCTTCTTTATATTTTCGTCGTCTGGCTGTGAAAAAAACTCAAATAACAACAAAATGCACCAAAAGAAAAGGAAACGGTGAAAGGATATACAAGAAAGTTTAGGGTTGCCTGGTCAGAAAGGACACCACATCCAAAACAAAGGAAAACTGTGGGACTTTTAAGGTGTCAACAAATAAAGAATATAGTATTTTTTTAATGATAAAAAATATATACTTTATTATAGCCAATAAATACATTTTCATAAAAAAAATCCCTTGTTGCACGTCAAGTTCATGTGATATATTTGTACAGACACTACCGCGCTACATGTTTCGCTTCGAGCGAGCTTCTTCAGTAGATTCAAGAGTGCTGTATGAAATGATTACTATGAAACTAAAACAATAACAAAAATGGGATTAATTACTACAAAATGTGTAATTTGTTTTACAGTTAATCAAAATAAAGATACATACATATATATGTCAAAGACCGTCTCCTGTCATTTTTAACACTTTTGTCACTTTTGTCACATTTTGGTGAAATGGTATGACCTTACCATTTTACACAGGGGGGAGGCCGGGATCTGGGGGTCCCCTTGTTAAAGGGGGATCTGGGGGTCCCTTTGTTAAAGGGGGCTTCCAGATTCCGATAAACCACCAGACCAGACCCCCACAACCACCAGCCAGGGTTGTGGGGATGAGGCCCTTGTCCTCATCAACATGGGGTCAAGGTGCTTTGGGGGGGCCGCTACCTCAAAGCACCTTCCCAGTGTTGAGGGCATGTGGCTTGGTACGGTTCAGGCGCTCTCTCGTCCTCCCCTCTTTTCTTGCGGCCTGCCAGGTTGCGTGCTCGGATAAGGGTCTGGTATGTATTTTGAGGGGGACCCCCACACCATTTATTTTTGGCGCGGAGTTCCCCTTAATATCCATGCCAGACCTGAAGGGTCTGGTATGCTCTTGGAGGGGAACCCATACCTTTTTTTTTTTTTTTAATAACCACTTGCCGACCAGCGCACGACGATGTACGTCGACAGAATGGCACGGGCAGGCAAATGGGCGTACATGTACGTCCCTTTAAATTTGTCGCCCTGCCATCGTGAGTCCAGTCGCGGGACCCGCAGACTCGATCGCTGTGGGCATCCCCGCGATCGTCTCACGGAGCGGCCAAATGGAGAAGTGCCGTTGTAAACAACATTTCTCCATTCTGCCTAGCAACTAGTGACGCTGATCTCTGCTCCATGTGATTGGAGCAGAGATCAGTGTTCACTAAATGAAAGCCCAACCCCCCCACAGTTAGTAACACGCCCCTAGGAACACTTAACCCCCTACACTACCACCCACTGGTTAACCCCTTCACTGCCAGTGTCATTTACACAGGAATCACTGCATTTATATAGCAGTGATTACTGTATAAATGACAATGATCCCAAAAATGTGTCAAAAATGTCCGATGTGTCCGCCGCAATGTCGCAGTCACAATAAAAATCGCTGATCGCCGCCATTACTAGTAAAAAAAAAAAAAAATATTAATAAAAATGCCATAAAACTATCCCTATTTTGTAAACGCTATAACTTTTGCGCAAACCAATCAATAATCGCTTATTGCGAGTTTTTTTTACCAAAAATATGTAGAAGAATACGTATCGGCCTAAACTGAGGGAAAAAAATGTTTTTTTATATATTTTTGGGGGATATTTATTATAACAAAAAGTAAAAAATAATGCGTTTTTTTCAAAATTGTCGCTTTATTTTTGTTTATAGCGCAAAAAATAAAAACCGCAGAGGTGATCAAATACCACCAAAAGAAAGCTCTATTTGTGGGGGAAAAAAGGATGTCAATTTTGTTTGGGAGCCACGTCGCACGACCGCGCAATTGTCAGTTAAAGCGACGCAGTCCCGAATCGCAAAAAGTGGTCTGGTCTTTGACCAGCAAATTGGTCCGGTCTGAAAGTGGTTAAAGTCGCCTGGCCTGTAGACGACTTAAAGTCGTGTTGTAAGTCGCCACAAGTTGTGCTGTGATTCACACTCAAGTCGTGTCCAAGTTGTCTCCCAAAGTCGCGCTGGAAGTCGTGTTGCCCTCGTGTGAATGGACTGTTATTGATACGGCGCTCGCTATTATGAATTGAGTCGGCATATTATGTGTTTCGCTTATGCGTGCGCCGGTTCATACGCTCGCTTGAAAATGTATCTGGCGCACAGCTGGAGGTATGAACCGGCGCAGCACATTCATCTTAGTAAATCAGCCCCCATGTCTCTTTGGTGTCCAAAAAAAAGAATATAGACCCCAATTAGCCATCACATGGGCTTATTTAATGGCTTTGACTGTTCTCAGATGCATTTCTTCTTTTTTTTTTTTGCACTGGAACATATTCCTTTAAATGAAAGAGGAGGGAACAATGACAAAATGGAAAATTGTATACTTACCTTTCCGTAATTTTCCTTTCCTGTCGCATCTTCATGGCAGCATACACTCTGGGGGTTGTGATTCCGCCCCCACAACCTGATAGGACCACATAGCTATAAGATGAAGATACGCCCCCCGCCCCGGTATTCTCTGTATATATGAATCACCTTTGTGGGTGGGATATTGTATGCTGCCATGAAGATGCGACAGGAAAGGAAAATTACGGAAAGGTAAGTATACCATTTTCCATTTTCCTGTCGCATCATGGCAGCATACACTCTGGGGATTAACTCGCAGACTGGGTGGGAGATGCAAAGGTAAATGTTTATTAGCAAGGAATAGAAGAGTTGGCTTGAATAATGGACTTTCCCAATTCTACTGTTGATAGCTGAGCTGAGTCCACCTTGTAGTGAGAGATAAAGGTGTTCCTGGAGGACCAAGTGGCCGCTCTGCAGATGGTTTCCGCTGAGACCCTACAATATGCTGCCCAGGAGGTGGCCACTGCTCTGGTGGAATGAGCCCTCAGGTCTTCAGGAATTTGCGACTCACTCAGCAAGTAGGCCTTCACCAACCAGGAGGCAGTGGTTCGGGCCGATGTTGCTTGACCTCTCCTAAGGCCATAGGGAATGATGAAGAGGTTCTCCGATCTTTTGAAGGATTTGGACAGGGAAAGATATTTTATGATGTTGCCCCTTACATCCAGAGGATGAGGGTCACCCTGGTCTGTGTTAAGAGCTGGCAAGTTGATTTCCTGGTTGAAGTGAAAAGAGGATGCCACCTTTGGGATAAAATGATCCAAGGGTCTTAGAACTACCCTGTCTGGATGAATGATCAGATACGGCTCCTTAATCAGTAATGCTTGCATCTCTGAAACTCTCTTCGCTGATGTGATTGCGACCAGGAAAGGTGACTTTTAGTGTCAGGTGCCAGAGGGAGATGTTTTCCAGCGGGAAACAGGGTTCTTTGGATAGTACCTCTAAGATGACTGATGGGTCCCATGTTGGAAAGGAAGGCTTCCTAGATGGTCTTAGTTTAAGACAGGCCTTATGAAATTGCATAACAAGGGGATCGTGAGCCCATTTAACCCCTGTCAGGGCGGATAGAGCTGACACCTGAACTTTCAGAGTACTAGAGCTAAGACCATTGTCTAAGCCTGATTGCAGGAACTCTAGGATCAGATGAGCCGAAAGGGAGGGCAGATCCCGGCCAAGGCCCTGAGAGAAGGCAACAAACTTCTCCCAGACCCTGTGGTAGGTGCAGTTGGTGGTAGGTTTTCTGGCCTGGAGCAGGGTATCAGCTACCTTCTGGGAGCAGCCCTGACATAGATACCTAGCCCTCTCAGCCCCCAAGCCATCAAGTGCAGCTTCTCCGAATCTGGGTGTAGTAGCTGGCCCTGGGAGAGCAAGTCGGCTGACAGGGAAGAGCAAGAGGGTCTGCCGTGCTCAGTTGTAGGAGGGTGGTGAACCATGGCCTCCTGGGCCAAAAAGGAATCACCGCTATCATCAATGCTGTTGATCTCTGAGTCAGAGGGCAGATATACCCGAGATGGAAGTTCCAGGGATGCTGGAGGCAATCTGTCCCCTCCGCTAAGTGAAAGGGAAACCTCGACAGGAACCTTCGGCATTTGGAGTTTGCCAGAGTCGTAGCAAGGTCTATGTCTGGTTGACCCCAGGTCTGGCAGATGAGGGAGAAGGCTGAGGGCTCAGGGACCACTCGTTGAAGGCAAACTCCCTGTTGAGTGTGTCGGCAAAGATGTTCTCGACCCCCGGGATGTAAGTCACCCTCAGGTTCAACTGTGCCCATTCAATCACAGGGAGAACTTCCCGCATCATGGAGGGACTCCTGGTTCCCCCCCTGTCTGTTTATGTAGGCGACAGCAACCTTGTTGTCCATCGTTAAGAGGACCTGCTTCCCCCTTAAAAGGGAGCTGAAGGCCAGGAGAGCCTGGAGGGCTGCCCTCATCTCTAGCACATTCGATACCGAGTCCCGTACTTCGAAAGGTCAACGGCCCTGCGCTACATGGGACTGGTAGTGGGCTCCCAAACCTTCTAGACTGGCGGCCGTTGTCACTACCTCCTGAGGAGGGATGACTATGTGTTTGCAATTGTTTAAGTTGTGGGGACCACAACGCAATGAGCGCCTGACTGTCTCCGAGATCCGGATCGTCTGGGTCATGGATGAACCATCCCACTGATGTGGGAAGGAGTTCTGCAGAGGTCTGATGTGCCAATGAGCCCAACGGACCATAGGAATTGTCGCTGATAGGGAGCCTAGAAGGCTGAGGCATACTCTGGCCGAAAGGGATCTTGCTAGAATGGCCTTCTTCACCTTCCGGACCAACAGGGAAGACTTCTCCGGAGGCAGCTGCACTGTATTCAACTGGGCTCCTAAGAAGATCATTCTCTGGGTGGGCCGAGTCTGGCTCTTCCCACAGTTTATGAGCCATCCCAGATTCTGCAGAGTGGAGACGAGGATCTTTCAATGCTGTAACAGCGACTCCCGGCTGTCTGAGAGGAGAAGAATATTGTCCAGATAATGGTGGACTCGCAGCCCCCTCTCCCTCAGATGCGCGATAACGGGAAGAAGAACCTTTGTAAAGGTCCTGGGAGCCACAGAATTTCCAAACTGACTACTTCAGAACTGAAAGTGTCTGTGGTTTAGCGAAAAACTGAGGAACTTTTGGAGTTCTGAATGGATAGGGATATGGAGGTAGGCGCCCTGTAGATCTATGGAGAGCATCCAGTCCCCCAGATTTATGGCCTGGAGGATAGACTGTAGGCTCTCCATTTTGAATGCTTCTACCTGGATAGAGCGGTTTACGTTTAGATCCAGGACCGGACGTAGGTCCCCTGATTTCTTTTTTACTAGAAATAGAGGGGAATAGAACCCCCGACCTCTTTGGGATAGGGGCACCTCGGTAATTGCTTCCTTTTGGAGCAGATCCTGAACTTATCGGGTCAAGGCTAACCTCTTTTGCCGGGATGACGGGAGGTTTGTTGGGCAAAAATGGTTCCCTGGGGGAAGTCACCTGAATGACCATCTGTGCCCGATGCGAACGGTGGTTAACGCTTATTGTTTCCCCCCAGACCAGCGTGAACTTTGAGAGTCTGGCCCCCACCACTGCTGGCTGGGCGGACGCGCCTTCAAAAGGACTTCTGGTCAGTAGATGCCGGGGTCCTGGGCTTCTGGGACGTCAGGAAGGACGTTTGATGGGCCTTCCAGTTCCTTCTGTACTCCCTACCAGGCCTGTAGGACTTGGCATCCCTGTACCTGTCCGGGAGGTTACGCCTAAAGGGAGGAGGCCTTTGAAGCTTTGGCTTTCTATCCGAGGGGATAGGCCCTGATTTTCCGCCAGTAACCTTAGAAATAGCAGAGTCCAATTTTGCGCGGAAAAGGTTCTCACCATCATACGGGATGCGGCACCAATTGGACTTGGAAGCAGGATCTGCCTCCCAGGGTTTGAGCCAGAGAGCCCGTCGGGCCATTACCGAGGACAATATAGCCCTGGATGCAGACTTAATAGCATCCACAGATGCCTCTGCCATAAAATCCCCTGCAAGGCTTAGTTCTTGCAGGGCCCTAACTATTTGGTCCTGATCAGCGCCTTGGATACAAGTTTTTCTGTGCTTGCTGACCAACTGGCAATAGCCTTACCCACAGCTGCAAGAACCGCTGCTGGCCTGCATACACCTCCTGCTGCTGAGTAAGCTCTTTTGAGATCAGTATCGATCTTCCTATCCAGGACATCCTTGAATTACACAGCGTCCTCGATAGGGAGCGTAACGTGTCTGGCCACGCGCATGAGGGATGCATCCAACACTGGCGGGGACATGAGAGATTTAATTTTAGCCTCCTTTAGAGGATATAGTTTGGCAAGCCGATTGTTAAGATTTGCTTTCTTCTCGGGTCTCTGCCACTCGTCTCTGATAAGTTCCTCCAACTCATCAATGAAGGGGAAGGCTTCGGGTTCTCTCATCAGGTTCGGGAAATATTTTCTCCTTTTGGGTTGGGCCTCCTGGGGTTCCTCCCAGCTAATGGCCCCCTTCACTGACCTCACAAAAGGCTCTATTAGGGAGAAGTCAAAGCCCGCTGAAACCTCTAGTTCTTCCTCATCTGAAGGAGAATCATGTTCTCTGGAAGTACTTGGGGGAGCCGGCGAAGCACCCCGTGGAGATAACTCCGTGTCGGGAGCGACACGTGGGGCAGAAGACTCTGTGAGCTCTCTGTGTTCTTGCCCTTTCTCTCTGGTGGCTTCTTCAAAGCACCAGCGGCATGCCAACATATCTGGAAGGGCAATGGCCCCACATACCCAGCACGTATTTTCAGAAGGATGGCAGTGGCGTGCTGGTGAATGGCGCCTCTGGTCAGGGGATCTTCTTTGGCGGGAATAGCTGCGCCTTGAACAAGACCTGGAGCGACTCCTTCTGCGACTCCCTTTCCCTGAGCGACTTCCTCCACCCGAATGGCTCCGCCTATGGCCAGAGCGGCTTCTTCTATGCGAGGAATCTCTGCGAGATGATCTTGTGGACCTGATGGGGCTAACCATTTAGGTAGCGCTAGTGCGTCCTGCTCTCTTTTTCGATCTTCTCTACTTACCAAACTCCTCCCCTCTTACCTATTATGCTGGTGGTGATCTGCTGGAGCAGTGGTCTCCATGGAAAGGGAACAGAGGAAGCCTGAAGACACAGGTAACACAAAAAGGGTAAGGAAGATAAAGCCATAACAGAAACAAGAGGGGAATAGAGAGAAGAAAAATACAGGGGAGATACTTGTCAAACAGAGAGGCAACACTGGGGTAGAAAAAGACAGAAATGCAGCAGTCATGAAATTCAGCTGAGCACAAAAAAACAGGCAAAAAAAGACATCTGCGTTAAAAAAGGCATCTTCCCCTTTTAAAATTGGAGCCGGGGTCATGTCCCGCCCGCACATGCTCAGTAGTGCCATGCGGCCACCGGCGCCATCTTGGAAAAGGGAAAAGACATAGATAGACATACACAGGCTGCCCAAAGTGCACAGTGAGCATGTGCAAAGAGGCAAAGTGACCAGGAAGAGTGGTGATGTTGATGTGGGACTACAGAGCTAAGGAAAAGGAAGTAAAATATGGCAGAAAGGCAACACTGGGGTAAAGGCACCAGACAACCTAAGGTGACAAGAGATACTGAAGGCAGAGAGTATGCTGTCAGGTTGCAGACAGAGTGACACCAGGGAGGAACAGGAAACCGGAGACCACCGCAGGTACTAAGCCTGTTTAAGGCTTTAAGACCGATCTTTTTATTACCGTATATACTCGAGTATAAGCCGAGATTTTCAGCCTCTTTTTTGAGGCTGAAAGTGCCCCCCTCGGCTTATACTCGAGTCATCGCTGTCTGCCCGCTCGATCAGCGTGTCGAGCAGACAGACAGCGGCCATTCTGATTCAAAAGCCGCGCCTCCGGCTCCCCCTTCGCCTGTGATAGGCGGAACACTGAATTTCCCAGCAGCCTGTGTTCCGCCTATCACGGACTTCGTATCATCCTCGTACTACGGACGAGGATGATACGACGTCTGTGATAGGCGGAACACAGGCTGCTGGGAAATTCAGTGTTCCGCCTATCACAGGCGAAGGCGGCGGCGCAGCTTTTGAATTTTACAATGGCCGCCGACGAACGAAGAGGGCACGGGACGGAGGCAAGGCACAGGACGGCACGGCACGGGACGGGACGGGACGGGACCGGAGGCAAGGCATGGCGGCGAGGCACGGCGGCGAGGCACGGAGGCAAGGAGGCTCGGCACGGGACGGAGGCTCGGGACAAAGGCTCAGGACACAGGTAGGCTGGACACACACACACACACACACACACACACACACACACACACACACACACACACACACACACACACACACAGGGATGGATGGATGGATGGAGACACACACACACAGGGATGGATGGACGGACACACAGGGATGGACGGACACACAGGGATGGACGGACACACAGGGATGGACGGACACACACACAGGGATGGACAGGCATGTCTTACCCTCGGCTTATACACGAGTCAATAAGTTTGCCAGTTTTTTTGGGGGTAAATTGGGGGCCTCGGCTTATATTCGGGTCGGCCTATACTCGAGTATATACGGTATATGCCTTCAGCCTGTTTAAGGCTTACTTTCAACAGCTACAGAGGCAATGCTCTGTTTGCAGAGAAAAAGTATTCATACCCCTGAGATCACCAGAGTGGGGTTCCTTCCATTTAGCTTCCTTTAGAGGCTGTACCGGTAAGGACTTCCACCCAGGAGAGGCTAGAACCTGGCTGGGGCGAAGCGGTAAGAGGGTGATGATCCATGCGGTCCCAACAGGTGAGGAAAAATAAGAGAATACCGGGGCGGGGGGCGTATCTTCATCTTATAGCTATGTGGTCCTATCAGGTTGTGGGGGCGGAGTCACAACCCCCAGAGTGTATGCTGCCATGATGCGACAGGAAATTACTTTTACAACACAAAACTCGCTGGATTCATAGTTTGTCAGCCCTAAAACCTCCAGGCTTGAATTATGCACTAAGTTATAAACCTTTCTTATAGCAAGACACAGTACATCACAATGCCTTGAATTTTTTGAAAAACTACATTTTTGAAAAATAATGTTCATTTGTTTTCTCAAACTGCTGGGCTTTATATATTTTCTCTATGTATCTTTATGAAAAAAACATGTTTTCAATATGTGATTATGTATACTCTTACATCATGATTATAGTATCTAGTTTTGAATTGAAGCATTAAAGTGGTTGTAAACCCTTACAGCCAACTTTGATCTACAGGTAAGCCTAGATTAAGGCCTACCCGTAGGTCCAAGAAATATCTCCTAAACCTATATGGTTTAGGATATATTTGCCGAAAGACAGGCACCGTTGTCTGCGGCACATGCGCCGTAGACAGCGGAGCGCGCCGCGCCGTAGACACTGAGCGCGCCGCGGTCAACGGTGATATGCCGCAAGTGGCGGCTCCCGTGCGCATGCGCGGGAGTGACGTCATTGCGGCTTCGCCGAATGACAGCGGCGGAGCGGCGAGACCCACCGAGAAGATGGATGCGCCGGACTACAGGGGACAGCGGTGACATCGCTGGCTCCTGTGTCAGGTAAGTGACACATAATGGACTACTATGTGATGCGATGCGATGCGTAGTAGTCCATTATGCTTTACCTTCGCAGGGAATGAAAGAGGAAGCAAACCCATCAGGGTTTACTTCCTCTTTAACCACCTCACGCCCACCCTATAGCCGAATGATGGCCGTAGAGCAGGCGCTTTCGTCCGGGTGGCCGTCCCTGGACGTCCTGTTGTTTACTTCCGCAATGCGCGCCGCCGCGGGCGTGCATCGGGGAAGTTCTGTGTTTGCCGAGTCCCCTGGGGACAGGCAAACACAGATCGCTGTAAACGGCCAATCACAGCGGCCGTTTACAGCGCGATCGGCGTGTCCAATGGGAGATGATCTCATATGTAAACATATGAGATCATCTCTCAGCGCCGCTCTCCCTCCTCACACAGACAGAGTTTGAGAGGGGAGAGATGAACGGCTGCAGCAGCCGTCAGTGTAAAAAAAAAAAAAAAAATCGAAAAGAAAAATGCCATCCTCCCCCAGTGCCATCCTGCCCCAGTTCTATCCTGCCCCAGTGCTATCCTTTCCCAGTGCCATCCGCCCCAGTGCCATCCGCCCCAGTGCCATCCGCCCCAGTGCCATCCGCCCCAGTGCCATCCTGCCCCAGTGCCATCCGCCCCAGTGCCATCCGCCCCAGTGCCATCCTGCCCCAGTGCCATCCACCCCAGTGCCACCTGCCCCCAGTGCCACCTGTTAGTGCCACCTGTTGTCAGTGCCATTTGTCCCCAGTGCCATCTGTCATCAGTGCCAAGTATAAGTGCCATCTGTCATCAGTGCCACGTATTAGTGCCATCTGTCATCAGTGCCACGTATCAGTGCCATTTGTCATCAGTGCCACCTGTCAGTGTCACGTGCCATCTGTTTTCAGTGTCACGTGTCATCAATGCCACTTCTCAGTGCCACCTGTCATCAGTGTCACGCATCATCGGTGCCACGTATTAGTGCCATCTGTCATCGGTGGCACGTATTAGTGCCACGTATTAGTGCCATCTGTTATCAGTGCCACGTATTAGTGCCACGTGTCATCAGTGCCACGTATAAGTGCCACGTGTCATCAGTGCCACATATTAGTGCCATCTGTCATCAGTGCCACATATTAGTGCCATCTGTCATCAGTGCCACATATTAGTGCCATCTGTCATCAGTGCCACGTGTCACGCTCCCTGCATGTTGCGCCTCTCTATGTGGCCAGGCTGTGAAAAAGTCCCACACATGTGGTATTGTAATACTCAGGAGGAGTAGCAGAATTTATTTTGGGGAATTATTTGTGGTATACACATGCCATGTGAGAGAAATAACCTATTACAATGACAATTTTGTGGAGAAAAATAAAAAAAATGAAAAATCTTAATTTTGCAAAGAATTGTGGGAAAAAAATGACAACATCAAAAAGCTCATCATGCCTCTTACTAAATACCTTGGAATGTCTACTTTCCAAAAAGAGGTCATTTGGGGGGTATTTGTACTTTCCTGACTTGTTCGGGTCACAAGAAGTGAGATCGGCCACCAGTACATCAGATGTGATCAATTTGTGCGATTCGCACCACAGCTTGTAGACTCTCTAACTTTCACAAAGACCAAATAATATCCACTAATTTGGGTTATTTTTACCAAAGATATGTAGTGGTATAAATTGTGACCAAAATTTATGAATAAAAATTAATAATTTGCATAATTCTGTCACAAAAACAAAGAAATATGCGTTTTTTTTCAAAATTTTCGGTCTTTTTTCATTTATAGCGCAAAAAATAAAAACCCCAGAGGTGATCAAATACCACCAAAAGAAAGCTCTATTTGTGGGAAAAAAGGACAAAAAATTCATTTGAGTACAGTGTTGCATAACTGAGTAATTGTTATTCAAAGAGTGAGAGCACCGAAAGCTGAAAATTGGTCTGGGCAGGAAGGGTGTTTAAGTGCCCAGTAGGCAAGTGGTTAAGATGGACCTATATAGCGGTATTTCGTTTTCTACTTAATTGTTTCAGTTGTTGTGAGATCTCCTTTATGACACGTGTCGCTCTGTCCCCGGCCAGGAGAAATGGAGTCACTTCTGGGAGAAAAAGCAGAAAAATCACAATTTCTAGAGGAGCGAAGATTTTATTTAGATCTGAACTGTTTCCCTTAAAGTGTAAGATTAGTGGTATTGTCCCTCGTGTTGGCGGACATTTATGTAGAAATCTTCATTCCTCCTCCATTCATAGAAGCTGTACTATCACTTCCCACAATGATAAGCTCTCTATGAATGGAGGAGGGGCGGATGGACGAAGGGTCAGTGTCCTCCATTCATAGAGCACTTTTCATTGTGAGAAGTGATAGTACAGCTTCTATGAATGGAGGAGGGGACAGGGAAGGGTGGGGACAGGAAAGGGTGGGGACAGGAGGGGGCGGGGACAGGAAAAGGCAAGGAAAGGGCAGGGACAGGAAAGAGGCAGGCACAGGAAAGGGTGGGGACAGGAGAGGGCGGGGACAGGAGAGGGCAGGGACAGTTGCCATTTTTAGTGAGTGCCTGTGATGGGTCCAGTGGCTCTTATTAACCCTTGCAGCACCAAAAGATCACATCTATAGGAGGCAGAAGAGTTCAATGAAAATAGCAGCCACATGCACAGGGGACACGCCTCATTCATTATATGTAAGCTCCTGCTGCACAGGAACAAGATGCCGAGATGCTGGCTGGGGGGGAGGGGGGAGAAGTCTAACATGAGGGGGGCTGAGAACAGTAATGGGGAAACTGAAGACAGTAAAAGGGGAGCTGAGGACAGTAATTGGGGGCTGAGGACACTAATTGGGAGAAGATGAGGACAGTAATAGGGGGGAGCAGAGAACAGAATATGGGGGGCTGGAGACAATAATGGGGAGAAGATGAGGACAGTAATGGGGGGAGCTGAGAACAGAAATGGGGGGCTGGAGACAATAATGGGGAGAAGATGAGGACAGTAATGGGGGGAGCTGAGAACAGAAATGGGGGGCTGGAGACAATAATGGGGAGAATATGAGGACAGTAATGGGGGGGAGCTGAGAACAGAAATGGGGGGCTGGAGACAATAATGGGGAGAAGATGAGGACAGTAATGGGGGGAGCTGAGAACAGAAATGGGGGGCTGGAGACAATAATGGGGAGAAGATGAGGACAGTAATGGGGGGGAGCTGAGAACAGAATAGGGGGGGCAGGAGACAATAATGGGAAGGCTGAGAATATTAATGGTGGGCTGCGGACAGTAAAGAGGAGCGCTGAAGACAGTAATGTGGAGGGCGGAGGACAATAATGGAGTCAGCTGAGAATGCTAATGGGGGGCTGAGGACAATCATTTGAAGGGGATTTGAAGGGGAATGACTGTGATGTGAAGGGGGACTGAGGATGCTGATGTAAGAATGGAATTGTGACATGAGGCTGGATTCAAATATGTTCATGTACATTTGTGCATGCGTGTTGGGGGTAGGGCACCACATTCATTGTAATGGGCTTCCTACCCAAGAGAACTTCAGGGAAAGAAGTCCCGACCCTTTTTTGTTTTCGCACCACACCAAGCCACAGGGAACTGCAGCTCTGTGTAGTTTGGTGAGCTTGAAAATGTGCCATAGGTGCCAATGTATAACATTTGAATGGCACCCCCGTGCATCTGCTAAAATGCAGTGCGTTTACATTTGTACATCCCTCTCAGGGGACCCCGGTCCCCCTGACAGACTCTGGAGATTGGCTCACGGCCCTACAGGTGTCCGCATTTACCAAACGCCTACACTCCTCCTCTCAAATACACCGCAAGCTTACCAACTTTGAGGTATTGTGCTCCCTCCCAGAAACCCCCAAACACCTGCTATCCTCCTTATATAGCTTACTACAGACTTTAGCGCATGATCAGCTCCCACCTTATACTAGGCTGTGGTCTGCGGATTTGGGTGAAGACATCTCTGTGCCGGATTGGCAAACCTCTTTCCACTTCACCCACAAGTCGACCATCTCCTGCTACTCTCAAGAGAAGAACTATAAGCTGCTGTCCAGATGGTACAGAGACCCTGCTACTTTACACAAAATCTTCCCGTCTACGCCAGCCACCTGCTGGCGCTGTGAAGCCTCAGTCGGAACCTATTTACATGTCTGGTGGGACTGTGAGAGGATCCGCCCCTTCTGGACACAGGTTTTTGAATGTTATAATCTTCTAGCTGATACTCCGGTTCCTATCTCTCCGAAAATTGCATTACTCTCCATACTACCCGGGTCTATTAAATCGCAGAGACAAAGATTGCTTCGTTTTTTTATGTCCTCTGCTAGGCAGCTGATACCTGCTTATTGGAAGACGACGACTACCCCCCCATTGTCACGGTGGGTATCCATTATGAATGACACCATGAGAATGGAGGAGATGTTGGCGCTGGACAATGATACTTACTCCAAGTTTATATCTCAATGGTCGATCTGGCTCCGCTTCTCTTCCTCTGACACTTTAATGGAACAAGTATTGAATGCGTAGGGGCGCTGTGGGCTCTCTCCTACCCTTCCCCCCCCCCCCTACCCGTATCCCTTCCCCTTCCCCCCTTTTTTCCCTCTCCTCTCATCTTGATATCCATTTTTTCCTGTAACACTCTGTTCCTCTTTCTTTTGCTCCTCTCTTCCCTTTCTTTTCTCTCTCTCTCTCTGTCTTCTTCGTAATACTAATTGCACGTTGTCTCATGTAGTAACCCATGAGTATTCTTTCCCTACTGTGGCCTTGTGGATCGGGAACAGGCTGCTTTCCTTGTTTTCCAAACTTTCCGACGGGACCGACTGTGGCTGATAGTCGCTAGCCGTCCATTCACAAATGTAGTCCTGTTACTGTTCCTGCTTGTATTTGCCTCATGTCGGTTACTGTCTTGTTGTTTTTTTTTTTTACTTGAAATGTTCAATAAAAATATTTTCAACACTAAAATGCAGTGCGTTTCTCTACAGTCGGGAACTCGTACTATTCCCTGTATGTTCCGCAGCCACAGAGATGTGAGTCTAGCTTAAGAAGAGTTGGGGGGGGGGTGGGGGAGGGGGGCTGTGATGTGAAGGATCTGAGTCACCATAAAACCGATTCAGATCTCTGATTGAAGAATATTTTACTGAAGGGACCTTCGTATATTTTTAATCCAGTACCCCTGCTGTACATTGTACCCGCTGTGAACGGGCATTACCTTTCTCCTCTATGGAGACCGGAGTTGGCTCTACAACAAGTGGGGAGAAGTTCCTAAAAAGACGACTGTCGTTGGGATTCCATGGCATGACTTTAGTCGAATATTGGAAAGCACAGCGAATTCCAAGGGGGCTACGAGGTGAACTGATCCCAGCTTTGTTTGGGGACAGGGAGGAGTACAAAGGTCTGTTTGCACAAGTCCTAAACAAAAGCTCCATTGTTCTCCGTTTCCTTTCTCCAGAAGGAAGAAGCTGCTTTGGCTGCACAGATCACACCGGTGGAGTCCCCACTGCAGTCTTCATTGTCAGCCGAACAGTTGAAGGAGTTCAACATCGAAACATCTACTAATCAGACGTACTGTCGGAGCGGCACCTACACAACCTTCTCACCTCATCCATCTAGACTGGTCACTAGAGCTTCTTCTACAGGCTCTGGTCCATCACTTCCCTCCTCTGCTAGAGGCTCTCTATTAGGATCTATAGAGGGACAACACCGGCCTAGTTTTCTACATCGGAATGAAGGAAACAGCAGAGATACAGCCACAGGGGAAATAGGAAACATCAACAATGCAACAAGTCATCTGCCACTCAGCCAACCTTCCCAACAGATGATTCCTCATCAACAGGGCTGGACTGGGACAGAAATTTGGCCCTGGACTTCATCCAGACCGGCCCACTTACATTTTGAGTGTCCCATCAGCAGCCCCCTTACATCAGAGTGGCCCACTGAGCCATCGGCCCACCGGGAAACTCCCAGTAGTCCCGATGGCCAGTACATGCCTGCTCATCAACAGAACCAGACGCAAGTCTCACCTTCTCCTCCACTGATCTGACATTGAGTAAGATGGACCTTCTGGGGAAAGGTTTGGCCTTTAGCGCTAAAGTTTTAATGGAGAAGTTTTTGTTGGCACAGTTCAGCGTAAGGGCCTGCACCCCCTCACCACCCAACCCCCCAAATAATCCGGACATTTGGGTGGATGCCCACTCCCCATTAGGAAGGGCTTCTGATAGTGAGTTGGGGGTAGATATGAGACCCCCTGCCCAACCTGACCAGTGCCAAGATCCCCTACTCCCTGTGCGGGTGGCTGTAGGGGTTCCACGGATCTTGAGGGTGATTACTGACCACACTAGTCCTTCTCAGCTGGATTCATGTAGTAGCTCCAGCAAAAGGACATGTTCCTCTCCTTTTTAAGGGGAAGTTGCTGACCTGGGGTTGTACTTCCCTGGCAGTAATGGAGCACAGTAGATGACATCTTCAGGGCTTGTTGTCCCTACAAGGTGTGGATGTCCTTTTTTTAGGGCTATCCAATAGGCTTGACATTCAGGGGAAAAGTGTCTGTTTGTTGCATGCTAGTTATACTAGTTGCCGGTCTACGTTTGCATACTAGCACATGTTTAACCACTTCAGCCCCGGAAGATTTTACCCCCCTTCCTGACCAGAGCATTTTTTGCGATACGGCACTGCGCCGCTTTAGCTGACAATTGCATGGTCGTGCGACGTGGCACCCAAAACAAAATTGACGTCCTTTTTTTCCCACAAATAGAGCTTTCTTTTGGTGGTATTTGATCACCTCTGCGGTTTTTATTTTTTTGCGCTAAAAACAAAAAAGAGCATAAATTTTGAAAAAAAAAAAAAAACACAATATATTTTACTTTTTGTTATAATAAATACCCCCCAAAAATATATAAAAAAAACATTTTTTTCCTCAGTTTAGACCGATACGTATTCTTCTACATATTTTTGGTAAAAAAAAAATCGCAATAAGCGATTATTGATTGGTTTGCGCAAAAGTTATAGCGTCTACAAAATAGGGGATAGTTTTATGGCATTTTTATTAATATATTTTTTTTTTACTAGTAATTGCGGCGATCAGCGATTTTTATCAGGACTTCGACATTATGGCGGACACGCCAGACACTTTTGACACATTTTTGGGACCATTGGCTTTTATACATCAAACAGTGCTATAAAAATGCACTGATTACTGTAAAAATTCAACTGGCAGGGAAGTGGTTAACCACTAGGGGGCGATCAAGGGGTTATTGTGTTCTCTAGTGTGTATTTTAAACGGAAGGGGGGAGGGGACTGTGTAGGGGAAGAGATAGATCGCGGTTCATACTCTGTACGAACAGACGATCTGCCACTTCTCCCCTCAGAGAACTGGAAACAGTGTGCCGCGATCACCACCGGGCTCCCGTGATCAATCAGGGCACGCGGAGAACCGGCATCTGATTGGGTAAGTGGAGTGTATTTCTCCATGTGCCCTGAGAGATCGCTGGAGCCCGGCTGTGATCATGACCGCTGGGCACTCGCATCGGCTCTGTGAGGTGAGCAGGGGGGGGCGTGAACCTAGTGGCCACAGGGTGAAGCGAAGTTGCATAACGCTGTTTCGCCCAGCCATGCCGTTGTGCCTCAGTACAACTGCGGCGGCTGGTCGGCAAGTGGTTAAAGCCCCGTACACGCGATCCGAAAATCGTACGGAAAATACCGCTTTCAAATCGATCGTACCATAATCGGGTCGTTAGTACAGAGATTTCCGAGAGCCGATCAGGACAGTTTATCCGATATTATAGGACAAGCATGAAAATTTTTCTCGTACGGTACCAGAACGTACGCATTTCATGTAACCGCTTCCCGACCACCTCACGCAGATATACTACGGCAGAAGGGTGCGTACAGGCAGAATCACTTACCTGCAGGGGCGTAACTATAGGGGGCGCAGGAGTCGCGGTCGCGACCGGGCCCTGTGCTGCAGGAGGCCCGTGCAGCCCCCCTTTACACATGGCCGGTGGCATTATAGGCTAGGCGTAGCAGTGTGTGCACCACGGGCACGGGTGGCTGCTGGCTGGAGGTGGGGGTGACTAGCAGAGCTCCATGCTCTGGCCGCTCTTTAGTTCTGCATTCCCCGTATGATTTGTGTCCTCACTCCAGCCGGCTCCTCTGGGTCCCCCTCTCCTGCTCTATACAGCGCCGCTCAGTCCGGTGTCAGTCCCCCCCCACCCCCTGAGTCGGCTCACACTGCACTGCATGCTTCTCCCGGGCAAACAAACTAAGCACAGAGATGCAGTGCAGCCTTATGAGAGCCGGCTCCTCGGAGGACACCTCGGGCTTGTCTGCCAGCCCCCTCCTCCCCCGCCATACACAGATGACAGGTCTTTCTGGGAGATATGCTGATCGTCTGTCCAGCACGCTGAAGGGAGCCCAGGCCAACATGGATGAGTGCCGCAGCTTGGTCATGGTTAGTGAGATGACCCCATCCCCTACACATACCATCACATATCTCCCTCCATCACCCCTGGGGACAGGGACCCCATCTCCCCTATGGACAGGGACCACATCACCCCTGAGACAGGGACCCCATCACCCCTATGGACAGGGACCCCATCACCCCTATGGACAGGGACCCCATCACCCCTGAGACAGGGTCCCCATCACCCCTGGGGACAGGAACCCCATCACCCTTGAGACTGGGACCCCATCACCCCTGAGACTGGGACTCCATCTCCCCTATGGACAGGGACCCCATCTCCCCTATGGACAGGATCCCCATCTCCCCTATGGACAGGGACCCATCTCCCCTATGGACAGGATCCCCATCTCCCCTATGGACAGGATCCCCATCTCCCCTATGGACAGGGACCCATCTCCCCTATGGACAGGATCCCCATCACCCCTATGGACAGGGACCCCATCTCCCCTATGGACAGGGACCCCATCTCCCCTATGGACAGGGACCCCATCACCCCTATGGACAGGATCCCCATCACCACTGGGAACAGGGACCATATCACCCCTGAGACAGGGACCCCATCTCCCCTATGGACAGGGACCCCATCTCCCCTATGGACAGGGACCCCATCACCCCTGGGAACAGGAACCCCATCACCCCTGGGGACAGGGACCCCATCACCCCGAGACAGGGACCCCATCTCCCCTATGGACAGGGACCCCATCTCCCCTATGGACAGGGACCCCATCTCCCCTATGGACAGGGACCCCATCTCCCCTGAGAACAGGAACCCCATCACCGCTGAGACAGGGACCCCATCTCCCCTATGGACAGGGACCCCATCTCCCCTATGGACAGGAACCCCATCTCCCCCATGGACCCCATCACCCCTGAAACTGGGACCCCATCTCCCCTATGGTTCAGGTCCCCATCACCCCTGGGGACAGGGACCCCATCACCCCTGAGACAGGGATCCCATCTGCCCTATGAAGAGGGACCCCATCACCCCTAGGGACAGGGATCCCATCACCCTTGAGACAGGGACCCCATCTTCCCTATGGACAGGGACCCCATCTTCCCTATGGACAGGGACCCCATCTTCCCTATGGACAGGGACCACTTCTCATTTGGGGACAGGGACCCTCTTCCCATCTGGGGACAGAGACCACATCATCCCTGAGACAGGGACCCCATCTACCCTATGGGCAGGGACCCCATCTCCCCTGGGGAAAGGGAACTCATCTCTCCTGAGGACAGGGCTCACTTCTCCCAAGAGGCCAGGGACCACTTCTCATTTGGGGACAGGGACCCTCTTCCCATCTGGGGACAGAGACCACATCACCTCTGAGACAGGGACCCCATCTCCCCTAAGGACAGGGCTCACTTCTCCCCTAAGGACAGGGCTCACTTCTCCCCTAAGGACAGGGACCCTCTTCTCATCTGGGGACAGGGACCCCATCACCCCTATGGACAGGGACCCCATCTCCCCTATGGACAGGGACCCCGTCACCCCTGAGACAGGGACCCCATCACCCCTGAGACAGGGACCCCCATCACCACTAAGGACAGGTACCCCATCAACCCTAAGGACAGGGACCCCATCACCCCTGGGGACAGGGACCCCATCACCCCTGGGGAAAGGGACCTCATCTCCCCTATGAATAGGGACCCCATCACCCCTTAGACAGGGACCCCATCTATTCAATGCGTTACGTCACGTCTGACGTTGTATTCTGCCATACGAAAATGTTCGTATTGTGAATAACTTCTTCACTTTCCCCATGAGATTAGCATGCCACAAAAATCGGACGTTCAAAAAAAAATCTAAGCGTGCGTACGAGGCTTTATGCTTATGCCGTGTACACACGACCAGACTTTTCGACAGAATAGGTCCGTCAGATATTCCGATCGCTTGTGGGATAATCCGGTCGATTTTTTCTTTAGAAAATTCCGACGGACCTAGAAATAGCACATTAAAATCTTTCCGATGGACTCAATTTCTATCGGGAAAACCGTTCGTCTGTGTGCGGGTCCGACGGACCAAATACGACGCGAAGGCAGCTATTGGCTACTGGCTATTGAACTTTTCTACTCCCGTCTTATGCCGCGTACATACGACCGGACTTTTTGCAAGCAAAGGTCCGACGGAACGAGTACCGCCGGACAATTCGATCGTGTGTGGGGGCTCCATCGGACCTTTGCTTGCCAAAAATCCGGCGGACTTTAGAAATAGAACATGTTTTAAATTTTTCCACCGGAACTCCGCCGACAAAAAAAGACGCTAGGGCAGCTATTGGCCACAGGCTATGAACTTCCTTATTCTAGTCCGGTCATACATCATCACGTACGAATCCGTCGGACTTTGGTGTGATTGTGTGTGGCCAAGTCCGTTCATTCGGAAAGTCCATCGGAACTCCTCCGAAAGTCCGTTGTAACTAGTCCCTTGAAAAGTCCGCTCGTGTGTACACGGCATTACGTCATCATGTTCAAAACTAACAGACTTTCAAACGGACTTTGGTCCGTTCGTGTGTGGGCAAGTCCGTTCGTTCAGAGGTTCAATCGGAACCCCCTGTCGGACCTATTCTGCTGGAAAGTCCGGCCGTGTGTATGTGGCATTCGATTTTGGCCAGGGCAGGTCCAGGGTGGATTTATGCATCCTGCTGCTGTATTTCACCCCCGCTTTCTACCACCGGTAACCTCTAGAGGTACTCTAAAGTCTGAATGTGTTTCTCTGGATAATCTGTTGTAGCTGAGGCAGCAGAAGGGGCTTCTGACTTCAATGGGGCAGCAGCAGAGGTCTTCTACGGGGGCTTTTATGTGACAGCAGAAGATGTTTAACTTTTACTTTTTACAGGGCTTTGCCTTTACATGTATTGTGGTGGGTTTATCTTTTACTACAATATTAACCGGTTCCCGACCAGCGCATGCCGATGTACGTTGGCAGAATGGCACGGGCAGGCATATTGGCGTATAAGTACATCCAATCTTCAATGCCGCCCTGCCATGCTGCCGGTCGGGACCCCCGTGAGTCCGGTCGCGGGACCCGCGGACTCGATCGCTGCGGGCATACCCGCGATCGTCTCACGGGACGGCTGAATGGAGGAAATGCAGTGTAAACAGCATCTCCCCGTTCTGCCTAGCAACTAGTGACGCTGATCTCTGCTCCATGTGATTGGAGCAGAGATCAGTGTTCACTAAATAAAAGCCCAACCCCCCCCCACAGTTAGTAACACACCCCTAGGAACACTTAACCCCTACACTGCCACCCACTGGTTAACCCCTTCACTGCCAGTGCCATTTACACAGGAATCACTGCATTTATATAGCAGTGATTATTGTATAAATGACAATGGTCCCAAAAATGTGTCAAAAATGTCCGATGTGTCCGCCACAATGTCGCAGTCACAATAAAAATCGCTGATCGCCGCCATTACTAGTAAAAAAAAAATTATAAAAAATTATTAATAAAAATGCCATAGAACTATCCCTATTTTGTAAACGCTATAACTTTTGCGCAAACCAATCAATAATCGCTTATTGCGATTTTTTTTTTTACCAAAAATATGTAGAAGAATACGTATCGGCCTAAACTGAGGGAAAAAAATGTTTTTTTTATATATTTTTGGGGGATATTTATTATAACAAAAAGTAAAAAATAATGTGTTTTTTTTTTCAAAATTGTCGCTCTATTTTTGTTTATAGCACAAAAAATAAAAGCCGCAGGGGTGATCAAATACCACCAAAAGAAAGCTCTATTTGTGGGAAAAAAAGGACGTCAATTTTGTTTGGGAGCCACGTCGCACGACCGCGCAATTGTCAGTTAAAGCGACGCAGTGCCGAATCGCAAAAAGTGGTCTGGTCTTTGACCAGCAAAATGGACCGGTCTGTAAGTGGTTAACCTCTGTATATATATATATATACTGTATGTATGTTCTGATTGCAAGTTATACTACAAGTATATGTGTTGTACTCATGGTATGACTATCTGGATATTAGAAAGCACAGCATATTCCAAGGGGGCTCCTAGGTAAACTGATCTCAGCTTTGTTTGCGGACAGGGAGGAGTACAAAAGTCTGTTTGTCCTAAACAAAAGCTCCATTGTTCTCCGAATTTCCTTTCTCCAGAAGGAGGAAGCTGCACAGATCACACCGGTGGAGTCCACCCTGCAGTCTTCATTGTCAGCCGAACAGTTGAAGGAGTTCAACGTCTAAACATCTACTAATCAGACGTACTCTCGGAGCGGCACCTACACAACCTCCTCACCTCGTCCATCTGGACTGGTCACTAGAGCTTCTTCTACAGGCTCTGGTCCATCACTTCCCTCCTCTGCTAGAGGCTCTCTATTAGGATCTATAGAGGGACAACACCGGCCTGGTATTCTACATCGGAATGAAGGAAACAGCAGAGATACGGCCACAGGGGAGATAGGAAACATCAACAATGCAACAAGTCATCTGCCACTCAGCCAACCTTCCCAACAGATGATTCCTCATCAACAGAACCAGACGCAAGTCTCACCTTCTCCTCCTCTGATCTGACATCGGGTAAGATGGACCTTCTGGGGAAAGGTTTGGCCTATAGCACTAAATATCTAATGAAAGCGTTTTTTTCATTGCAAGTTGCCCTTGGCAGTATATGTGTTGTACTCATGTTCTTCTGATGTCCATCCCATTCCACAGTGATAACATTTGTTTTGCAGAGTTGTGCAGACAATTAGTGTTTTAACACCAGGGCCGACAGAACATGGGTGGTTCTTGTGCTCTTTTGGTGTCTCCACCATAGATCACAGTTTCAGACCTCTACAGGACTTCCTTGTAATGAATATGTCATCTATTTATAAGATATAGAGAATGTCCTGGGCATGCTCTGCAGCCCTCGTGTAATGCCAGAAGCATTATCATTACATATTTTTACATGTGCTTTACTTGAGCGCTGGTGGCATCTATTTTGTACCACAGTGGTTCCCTCTTCAGAGCTTCATTTCTCCAATGTTTTAAAGCGGGAGTCCGCTGGGAGTTCCGCCGTTTTTTTTTTTTTTTTTAAAAGCCAGCAGCTACAAATACTGCAGCTGCTGACTTTTAAAATAAGGACACTTACACCGCCCAGCGCGCCCGCGATGTAGGCACCCGAAGCCGATCTCTCGATCGTCTCTCGGGTGCTGCCGCCACCATCTTGGGTATGGGAATCAGGAAGTGGATTCATTTCCCGGTTCCCTACTGCGCATGCGCAATAAGGATGGTCCCCACTGTCTCTGGGATCCGTGTGTTTCCCAGCAGGCAGCGGGGGACCTTCGGAAAGGGGCGTAGATTCTGTGGAAAGGGGCGTACCTTCTGCAGAATCTACGCCGGAAGTGGGTGCAGATACCTGTACTGTACAGGTACCTGCACCCCCCTCCCCCCTGAAAGGTGCCAATTGTGGGGGGAGGGTTCCAATGAGCAGAAGGTCCACTTTAGGGTGGACCTCCGCTTTAAGTCATTTTATAGAATGCCTTGTCTTTGCTTTACTTTACTTAGTGTTGACTGTTGCAGCAAATTTGCATTTACAACCCTAAGCCCTTGTACACACGGGTCGGACATTCTGACAACAAAATCCGTCCGTTTTTTTTCCGACGGATTTTGTCTGAAACGGATGTTGCATACACACAGTAGGACAAAGTTGTTGGAAAATCCGATCGTTCAGAACGTGATGACGTTCATTCGTTAGGACGGGACTATGTTCAGGCTAGTAGCCAATAGTTTTGGTCTCCTAATTTGATCTGAGCATGCGTGGCACTTTGTCCGAACGGAATTCTCTACACACAATCAGACAAAGCCCGATCGGATCGGATCCGTTTTCGGAAAATTTTATAGCCCAGCTCTCAAACTTTGTCCGTCGGAAACAGTCCGATTGGAGCCCACACACGGTCGGATTATCCGACAACACGGTCCGATCGGATATTTTCCGTCGCAATGTCCGACCGTGTGTACAAGGGCTAAAGCCTTATGTACACTGCGGCTGGTAAATGGACATTCAGGAGCAGTTGGGCATTTTTTTTTTTAGCTGCCCCTGAACTCTCCTCTATGTTATCTTATCAGTACATGTACACAGGGTCATTTACAATTGTTTCTAGGCAGTTGAGTTTACAGCCATTTTTTGGAATGCAAAAAAGATATACGTTCAGAAGCTGAGTTTACAGGCATTTCAAGTGCCAAATGTGGTTAAATGTGTTAACTCGTGTTTAGCTGCGTTTCATTTACGGGCGTTTTTCATTTTTGGCTATTTGGAAAAAATAGCATTTATTTTTATTTATTTTTTTCGTTATAAACATTTTATTGAGATTTGAAAAGCATAACAGGAATAAACACTTGCGGACGCAGCCGCTAAATGCCTTGTAAATCAGAAAACAGAGATTGTACTGTTTGGTTAAGCATATTTATAACAGTAAGACTAGCAATTTAAACTTAACATGAAAATCGATAGTTAGTCCAAAGTGTCTACATGTTCATAATAGTATCATCATTTACACCTGGATTAATTTTGATTGCGAATTTTGGGGTTGAATAAATGAAAGTTTGCTTATGAGTAATCAGTGGTCAAACAAAAGGACATGGAGATTAGTAGTTGATGGGGTTTGTTGTTAACGTATTTTTTTTTTGGTATTTGTAGTATTTGTATAAAAAGAGCATTAAGTATTCATTGTGCTATGTCTATTGGGGAAAGGGTATGAACTGTTGAGCCTAGCTTGCGTCGTTGCTATCTAGTTTCTCCAGGGGGTCACCACAGCTCCCACTGTTAGGTTATGTGAATATATTACTGTATTCGTCTGTTGTACGGAAATGTAGCCAGCATGACCAAACTTGAGTGTATTTGAAAGGTGTGTCTCTAGCCTGGTGAATTAATTCCTCCATTTCTGTGGTTTTTGTTACTGCACCGAAACCAGTCTTTTAAAGAAGGTGGTTCAGATGATTTCCATTTAAAGGGAATACACATGTTTGCTGCCATAATCATGTGCATGGGCAGGGATTTTAGGTATGCGCGATGTGGTGGAGGCGTTCTGTGCAATAAGAGTTGTTCAGGGGTGTATTCCAAATTGTATGTGGTGATTTGTTGAGTAAGTCTATTGCCGCGTACACACGAGCGGACTTTTCAACATCCAAAGTCCGAAGGACCGAGTCCGTCAGACTATCCGATCGTGTGTGGGCTGCAACGGACTTTTGATTCACCAAAGTCTGACGGACTTTAGAATATGGAACATGCTTCAAATTTTCCCGAAGGAACTCCGCCGGACCCGGTCCCCTTCGAAAACTCCGCTCGTGTGTATGCTACTCCGACGGACTAAAACCGACGCTAGGGCAGCTATTGGCTACTGGCTATGAACTTCCTTATTCTATGTCCGGTCGTACGTCATCACGTTCGAATCCGTCGGAGTTTAGTGTGATTGTGTGTGGCCAAGTCCGTTCAGCCGAAAAGTCTGTCAGAACTCTGTCGGAATTCCAGCAGAACTCCGACGGAACTCCTTTGGAAGTCTGTTGGACTTAAGTCCTCTCGTGTGTACAGGGCATATGAACTTCTTTCCAGTATGGTTGAAGTTTGGAGCAGGACCACCATATGTGCAACAGGGATCCGTTCACTTGTTTGCATCTCCAACAGAGTGGGGAGGTTGTCGGGTAAATTTTGTGTAGTTTTAGGGGTGTTCTATAACATCTTGAGAGTAATTTGTAAGCGTTTTCTTGAGCGTATACGTTTAGGGATCCTTTATGGACAATTGTGTAAATGTTTTTTCCCAGTCCCTTTCCGTAAAGTTAATAGAAAGTTCTTCTTGCCACTTATTATGGGCCCAGTTGTCAGAGAGTTGTTTGTGAACAGTAGGTTATACGTGAATGATATTAAGTGCCTTTGGGGCTCTTTACGTATACACATTTCTTCAAAGGGTGTCTGACATCTCGACCATTCTAAGCTCTTAGCTTTGGTGTCCGGAAAATGTCTGATTTGAGTGTACATCCAGAGTGAGAGTTTGTCCGTCATTAATTTAGTCCTTAGGTTGGAATATGAAAGTGGGCTGTTATTCTCAAAAAATTGGTCTGCAATAACAGTGGTATGTGGCCAGCAATCTGCTAGGAAGGAAGACTGAGCATTTTTTTTTTTTTTTTAACGCTTCTAAACGCAAATGCTGCTAAACGTGGCATGTAAACGCGGTGAATGTCGGTTACTATCTGTCAGGTTAAATCGTTGAGGATAGGTTGAAAAAAAATGTCCCGTGTACATGATCTGAAATTTCAGCCAGCAAAAGACAGGTGAGAGCTTTTTGGTCGGAAAACGCGACCGTGTGTACGCTCCATCTGACTTTTGCTGGCCGAATTCCCGTTGGCAAAAGATTGAGTGCAGGTTCTCAATTTTTTTTCGGTCTGAAAAAGGTTTCCGATCGGACATTCCGATCGTCTGTAGCAATTCCGACGCGTAAAAAATTCCTAGCACACTCGGGAACAATTTTGTTGCATGCCCGAAAGCATTGAACTTCATTTTCTCGGCTCGTTGTAGTGTCGGTCGAAAGTTCAGCGGACTTTTGTGTGACCCGTGTGTGTGCAAGCCAAGCTTGAGCGGAATTCCATCAGAAAAACCATCCAAGATTTTTCTAACGGAAAATCCGCTCGTGTGTACGCGCCATTAGAGTCATTTTCAGCACAAAAGGGAACACGGAGATGTGAGTCTTTTTTGATTTCTGCCAGTGGATTTTTGAGAATCACACTATGTACTTACTTAATGGAAATTTATACTCCTTTCCATTTCATGAGAACGGTCAGACCATCAGAGTAGTATATATTATGTATTACAAGTGTGGTTGTTTTTTATGTGGGGAAATCAAAACATCCTTTTTGGCACAGAATAAGGGACCACATATACTACATCAGAAACAACATGTTATTAATACTGATAGGACATCATCTGGGTCTTCACCATTCGGGAGATGTGTCTTTAGTTAACCACTTGCTTACTGGGCACTTAAACCCCGCCTCCTGACCAGACCAATTTTCAGCTTTCAGCGCTGATGCACTTTGAATGACAATTGCGCGGTCATACAACACTGTACCCAAATGAAATTTTTATCATTTTTTTCATTCTTTTGGTGGTATTTAATTACAACTGGGAGTTTTATTTTTTGCTAAACAAACAAAAAAAGATGCAAAAAAAAAAAAATCATGTTTAATAGTTTGTTATAACATTTTGCAAACAGGTCATTTTTCTCCTTCATTGAAATGCGCTGATGAGGCGGCACTGATAGGCACAGTTAAGGCGGCACCAATAGGCACAGATAAGGTGGCATCGTTAGGCACAGATAAGGCAGTACTGATGGGCACAGATAAGGCGGCAATGATGGGCACTGATGGGTGGCACTAAGGGGCACTGATAGGTACCACTGATAGATGGGACTGATGGGCACTGATAGGTGGCACTGATAGGTGGCTCTGATAGGTGACACTGCTGGGCACTGATGGGCGGCACTGCTGGGCACTGATGGACACTGGTAGATGGCACTGATGGGCACAGATATGTGGCACTGGGGTGCAGCACTGTTGTTGAGGCAGATTTTGGGCACTGATAGGTGGCACTGTGGGCACTGATGGGTGGCACTGTGGGCACTGATGGATGTTACTGTGGGCATTGATAGGTGGCACTATGGGCACTGATGGGTGGTACTGATGGGGGGCACTTTTTTACTAGTTAGGTGGCACTGGCAGGGGGCAGGTGGGCACTGATAAGCTGGCCGTGATCGGGACTGATGTCCCGATCATGGCCGCCGGTGATCAGCTTCCGATTACCGGCTCTGTTGTGTCACATGATCAGCTGTCATTGGCTGACAGCTGATCACGTGGTAAGGGGTCGGGATCGACCCCTTGCTCCGATCCATAATCAGGCGAGTCTCATAGACTCGCTGATCACAGAGCGCGCGCCCCTCAGGGGGCACGCAGGCCGCTCGTGCACGGGACGACGTCAATAGACGTAGTCCCGGCAAAGCAGGTCCGCGCTGTAGCCGTCATTTGGCTATAGCGCAGATCTCTAAAGGTTAAATATGCCTCACTGGATTACATTTTTGAGGACCCTAGAGGAGGGGACTTTGATAAGTGAGTCTTCCAACGATAGATACCGTATTTATCGGGGTATAACACGCGCCGGCGTATAACACGCACCCCAAGGATAGGAGGGAATTTTAAGGAAAAAAACTTTTAGGAGGGAAGTTTAAGGGGAAAAAAAAAACTTACATTTATATGCCCATCAGTGTCATCTGCAGCCTTATCCACCATTGCAGTCTTGTCCCCCATTGTAGCCGTGTCTATTTTATTTGCTATTTGTATTTTTTTTTTTTAAATGCCGCCCCTGAGATACAGAGCCGGATGTGTATCTCGGCGGCGTGCGGTAGTTCTCGGCGGGCCTCCGGCCGCCTTCGGCTCTTCTCGCCAGCTTTCAGCCGCCGAGAAGAGCCGAAGGCGGGTGAAAGCTGCCGAGAACGGCCGAAAGCTGCAGAGAATGGCCGAAGATGGCCGAAAGCCGCCGATAATGGCCGAAGGCGGCCGAAAGTCGCGTTGAAGAGCCGAAGGCGGCTGAAAGCCTCACAGAGGCTCAGAATTTTCAGGGAATCGGCGTATATCACGCACCCACGATCTCCCCTGCTTTTAAGGGGAAAAAAGTGCGTGTTATACGCCGATAAATACGGTAGTTACATAGTTAATCAGGTTGAAAAAAGACACAAGTGCATCCAGTTCAACCATAAAATCCAATCCAATATTGATGTGGTGGATTCACACTTTGAAAGCCACCACACCTCCAGATTTGAATGATACTATCAGTTTCAAACCTTGTCTCTAAAATCTAACATACAGCGCATCCGGAAAGTATTCACAGCGCTTCACTATTTCCACATTTTGTTATGTTTCAGCCTTATTCCAAAATGGATTTGATTCATTATTTTCCTAAAAATTCTACAAACCATCCCCCATAATGACAACGTGAAAGAAGTTTGTTTGACATCTTTTCAAATTTAAAAAAAAATAAAAAAAGGAAATAAAAATCCCATGTACATACTGTAAGCATTCACAGCCTTTGCCATGGCACTCAATATTGAGATCAGGTTCCTCCTGTTTCCACTGATCGTCCTTGAGATGTTTCTACAACTTGATTGGAGTCCATCTGTGGTAAATCCAGGTGATTGGATGTGATACAGATCGGGGGAAGGGTACAGAAACATTTCTGCAGCATTGAAGGTCCCAATGAGCACAGTGGCCTCCATCATTTATAAATGGAGGAAGTTTGGAATCCACCAGGACTCTTCCTAGAGTGGGCCACCCAGCAAAACTGAGCGTTAGGGGGAGAAGGGCCTAAGGCCGCGTACACACGGGCGGACTGTCTGGCCAACTAAGTCCGTCAGACAATCCGACAGACAGTCCGTCCTACTTTCGAATGAACAGACTTGACCACACACGATGAACAGACAGTCCGCTGAAAGCTTGCGCGATGACGTGTACAGCACGTACGACGGGACTAGAAATACGACGTCCAATACATTGCAATGCAACCTTCGGCCGTGTAAATCCTTTCTGAGCATGCGCCATACTTAGTCCGTCCAACTTGCCTACACACGAGTGGACTGTCCGCTGAAACCAAAGTTGGACGGACAATATTACGGAAATTCCGAAAGACTTAGTCCGCCAGACTGTCCGCTGAAAAATTCAGCTGAAGCCCACACACGAGCGGATTGTCCGCTGAAACAAGTTTCAGCGGACCAAGTCCATCAGACAGTCCGCCCGTGTGTACGCGGCCTTAGTCAGGGAGGTGACCAAGAACCCGATGGGCACTCTGACAGAGCTCCAGTGTTTCTCTGTGGAGAGAGGAGAATTTTCCAGAAGAACAACCATCTCTGCAGCCCTCCACCAATCAGGCCTGTATAGTAGAGTGGCCAGACGGAAGCCACTCCTCAGTAAAAGGCACATGACAGCCGCTTGGAGTTTGCCAAAAGGCACCTGAAGGACTCTCAGATCATGAGAAACAAAATTCTCTGGTCCGATGAAACAAAGATTGAACTCTTTGGCCTGAATGCCAAGCATCATGTCTGGAGGAAACCAGGCACCGCTCATCACCTGACCAACACCATCCCTACAGTGAAGCATGGTGGTGGCATTGTCATGCTGTGGGGACGTTTTTCAGCGGCAGGAACTGGGAGACTAGTCAGGATAGAGGGAAAGATGAATGTAGCAATGTACAGAGACATCCTTGATGAAAACCTGTTCGGGAGTGCTCTGGACCTCAGACTGGGGAGAAGGTTCATCTTCCAACAGGACAACAACCCTAAGCGGACAGCTAAGGAAACAAAGGAGCGGCTACGGGACAACTCTGTGAATGCCCTTGAGTGGCCCAGCCAGAGCCCAGACTTGGACCTGATTGAACAGCTGTGCACCGAGGCTTCCCATCCAACCGGAGGGAGATTGAGAGGTCCTGCAAAGAAGAACGAGAGAAACTGCCCAAAAATTGGAGTGCCGAGCTTGTAGCATCATACTCACCAAGACTGTAATTGGTGTGATACCTATGTACATGGGAGGAGTCTGTGATACTTATGTACATGGGAGGAGTCTGTGATACTTATGTACATGGGAGGAGCCTGTGATACTTATGTACATGGGAGGAGCCTGTGATACTTATGTACATGGGAGGAGCCTGTGATACTTATGTACATGGGAGGAGCCTGTGATACTTATGTACGTGGGAGGAGCCTGTGATACCTATATACATAGGAGGAGTCTGTGATAGTTATGTACGTGGGAGGAGTATGTGATACTTATGTACAAGGGAGGAGACTGTGATACTTATGTACATGGGAGGAGCCTGTGATACTTATATAGACGGGAGGAGCCTGTGATACTTATGTACGTGGGAGGAGCCTGTGATACCTATATACATAGGAGGAGTCTGTGATAGTTATGTACGTGGGAGGAGTATGTGATACTTATGTACGTGGGAGGAGCCTGTTATACCTATGTACACGGGAGGAGTCTGTGATACTTATGTACATGGGAGGAGCCTGTGATATTTATGTACATGGGAGGAGCCTGTGATACCTATATACATGGGAGGAGTCTGTGATATTTGTGTACGTGGGAGGAGCCTGTGATACCTATGTACATGAGAGGAGTCTGTAATACTTATATAGATGGGAGGAGCCTGTGATACTTATGTACATGGGAGGAGCCTGTGATACTTATGTACATGGGAGGAGCCTGTGATACTTATGTACATGGGAGGAGCCTGTGATACTTATGTACATGGGAGGAGTCTGTGATACTTATGTACAAGGGAGGAGACTGTGATACTTATGTACATGGGAGGAGCCTGTGATACTTATATAGACGGGATGAGCCTGTGATACTTATGTACGTGGGAGGAGCCTGTGATACTTATGTACGTGGGAGGAGCCTGTGATACTTATGTACATGGGAGGAGTCTGTGATAGTTATGTACATGGGAGGAGCCTGTGATATTTATGTATGTGGGAGGAGTCTGTGATACTTATGTATGTGGGAGTAGCCTGTGATACCTATGTACATGGGAGGAGCCTGTGATACCTATGTACATGGGAGGAGCCTGTGATACTTATGTACATGGGAGGAGCCTGTGATACTTATGTACATGGGAGGAGCCTGTGATACGTATGTACATGGGAGGAGACTGTGATACTTATGTACATGGGAGGAGCCTGTGATACTTATGTACATGGGAGGAGCCTGTGATACTTATGTACATGGGAGGGGCCTGTGATACTTATGTACATGGGAGGGGCCTGTGATACTTATGTACATGGGAGGAGACTGTGATACTTATGTACATGGGAGGAGCCTGTGATACTTATGTACATGGGAGGGGCCTGTGATACTTATGTACATGGGAGGAGCCTGTGATACTTATGTACATGGGAGGAGCCTGTGATACTTATGTACATGGGAGGAGCCTGTGATACTTATGTACATGGGAGGAGCCTGTGATACTTATGTACATGGGAGGAGTCTGTGATACTTATGTACATGGGAGGATCCTGATATATTTATGTACATGGGAGGAGCCTGTGATACCTATGTACATGGGAGGAGCCTGTGATACTTATGTATGTGGGAGGAGCCTGTGATACTTATGTACATGTGAGCAGTGGCGTAACTAGAACCTTCAGGGCCCCGATGCAAGAAACCATGAAGGGCCCCCCTGAACCCCAGCCAGGACCCTTCCCTCCGAGTCCGGCGGTGGAACTCCAGGGCGTGGTCACAGGTATGACCTTTGTGAGCCCTGTAGTTCCACCACTGGTATCAGTAGTTTTTTTTAAATTATTTTATTTTTTTATTTTTAGGTGCCCCATTGGGGGACTGTCCCTAGGCAGGATGGGGTCCCCGTCCCCAGAAGAGATGAGGTCCTTTTCTCCAGGGCAGATGAAGTTACTGCCCCCAGGTGAGAAGGGGTCCCTGTCCCCAGGGGAGGTGGGGGTCCCTGTCCCCACGTGAGAAGGGGTCCCTGTCCCCAGGGGGAGATGGAGGGGGTATGTAATGGTGTGTGGGGGATGGGGTCCTCTCACTCACCATGACCAAGCTGTAGGCCGCGCACTCATCCATGTTGTCCTGAGCTCCATCCAGTGTGCTGGACGGGCGATCAGCATATCTCCCAGAAAGACCTTTCATCATCTGTGTATGACGGGGAGGAGGGGGGCTGGCAGACGAGCCTGCAGTGTCCTCCGGGGGGCTCTCATAGGTCCGCACTGCATCTGTGTGCTTAAAGTTTGTTTACCCGGGAGAAGTATGCAGTGCAGTGTGGGCCGGACTCGGGGGGGGGGGGGGGGCAGGACTCTGGCTGGGGAGAACAGACATCGGACTGAGCGGCAATGCATGGAGCAGGAGAGGGGTACTCTGAGGAGCCGGCCGAGGACACAGGTCATGCGGGGAATGCACAACTAAAGAGCAGCCAGTGCGATAGTCGAGCATGGAGCTCTGCTAGTCACCCTCCACCTCCAGCCATTCATGTGCATGATGCACTGGTACCCCTAGCTGCCTATGCTGCTGCCGGCCATATGTAGAGGGGGCTGTATGGGCCCCCTGCATCACAGGGCCCGGGTGCGGTCGCGACTGCTGCACCCCCTATAGTTACGCCCCTGCATGGGAGGAGTCTGTGATAGTTATGTACATGGTAGGAGTCCTGTGATATTTATGTACGTGGGAGGAGTCTGTGATACTTATGTACATGGGAGGAGCCTGTGATACTTATGTACAGGGGAGGAGCCTGTGATACTTATGTACATGGGAGGAGCCTGTGATACTTATGTACATGGGAGGAGCCTGTGATACTTATGTACATGGGAGGAGCCTGTGATACTTATGTACATGGGAGGAGCCTGTGATACTTATGTACATGGGAGGAGCCTGTGATACTTATGTACATGGGAGGGGCCTGTGATACTTATGTACATGGGAGGAGCCTGTGATACTTATGTACATGGGAGGAGCCTGTGATACTTATGTACATGGGAGGAGACTGTGATACTTATGTACATGGGAGGAGCCTGTGATACTTATGTACATGGGAGGAGCCTGTGATACTTATGTACATGGGAGGAGCCTGTGATACTTATGTACATGGGAGGGGCCTGTGATACTTATGTACATGGGAGGAGTCTGTGATACTTATGTACATGAGAGGAGCCTGTGATACCTATGTACATGGGAGGATCCTGATATATTTATGTACATGGGAGGAGCCTGTGATACCTATGTACATGGGAGGAGCCTGTGATATTTATGTATGTGGGAGGAGCCTGTGATACTTATGTACATGGGAGGAGTCTGTGATAGTTATGTACATGGTAGGAGTCCTGTGATATTTATGTACGTGGGAGGAGTCTGTGATACTTATGTATGTGGGAGGAGCCTGTGATACCTATGTACGTGGGAGGAGTCTGTGATACTTATGTACGTGGGAGGAGTCTGTGATGCTTATGTACATGGGAGGAGCCTGTGATACTTATGTACATGGGAGGAGCCTGTGATACTTATGTACATGGGAGGAGCCTGTGATACTTATGTACATGGGAGGAGCCTGTGATACTTATGTACATGGGAGGAGCCTGTGATACTTATGTACATGGGAGGGGCCTGTGATAATTTTTATGTACATGGGAGGGGCCTGTGATACTTATGTACATGGGAGGAGCCTGTGATACTTATGTACATGGGAGGAGCCTGTGATACTTATGTACATGGGAGGAGCCTGTGATACTTATGTACATGGGAGGAGCCTGTGATACTTATGTACATGGGAGGAGCCTGTGATACTTATGTACATGGGAGGAGCCTGTGATACTTATGTACATGGGAGGAGCCTGTGATACTTATGTACATGGGAGGAGCCTGTGATACTTATGTACATGGGAGGAGCCTGTGATACTTATGTACATGGAAGGAGCCTGTGATACTTATGTACATGGGAGGAGCCTGTGATACTTATGTACATGGGAGGAGCCTGTGATACTTATGTACATGGGAGGAGTCTGTTTGCAAAGATTTCTTGCAAACTTATTTCATGTTGTCATTATTGGGGATTGTGTTTAGAATTTTGAGGAAAATAATGAATTTAATCCATTTTGGAATAAAGCTGTAACATAAAAAATTGGGAAAAAATGAAGCCTAAGACAGCAGGGACATAGTTGCCATGCCTCACCCCCCCCCCCCCTTTGTTTACGGGAGGGAAGGAGAAGCAGTGCACAACCAGAACGTTTTCAATTACCATGCTGGAACACTTTCTACAGAGGGGGGAGACTCTGAACCCAAATGTCGGGGTGCTGGACCACATGAACCCTGGGCACCACCTCCTCCACTGTTGCCTTCAACAAGAACCATCAGAGCCAGGAGAGGTGCATCACCCTGGACCTGGGCTTCTTCTTCAACATGTCCACCTCCCAACACCTGTCTACAGTCCACCCTGGTGGACTGCTGCGGACATACCTCCCTCATCAGAATAATCATAGGAGGTGAGTGCACCCTGGTGTTGGAAGGGGGGGGGACTCACAGGTTAGCATAGTTTAAAGGAGAACTACAGGACCCAGCATTGCCTGATGGAGAACTACAAGCCCTAGAATGGCTTGATAGAAAACTACAAGTGCCAGCACACCTTAATAAAGACCTACAAGTGCCATCATGCCCTGATAAAGAATGACTTGTAGATCTTTATTAAGGTATACTGGCACTTGTAGTTTTCTATCAGGCCATTCTGGGGCTTGTGGATGTTTATAGGACTTATACCGGCGTTCCCTGCTAAGGAATTACAAGTCTCAACATCTTCCATCATCTGAAGGAACAGCCTCTGATTATCTGCACACACTGGGGCTTCTAGTTCCTTAGCCAACAGCACATTGGAAATGGTAGGTCCCTGTCTTTGGAGCACACTGGTACTGGTAGATCCCCCCCCCCCCCGTCAGGGCTCACTGGGACTGATGGTTCCGCAATCCCCACCTGTTGGGGGACACTGGGACTGATAGTTTCACAGCTGTCAGTGCATGCTGAGTTTGGTAGATCCTCAGCTGTTGGGGTATGCTGATTGGTAAGTCCCCACCTATCTAGTCACATAGCAGCCCAGGAAATAGTGACTGATGGATCACCCTGCTCACTGACTTCCCTTCCATATCACTCACTGACTGCTCTGCCATACCGCTCACTGACTTCCCTTCCATACTTCTCACTGACTGCCATATCATCCCGCTCACAGACTACTCTGTCATACTGCTGACTGACTACTCTGCCATCCCGCTCACCGACTACTCTGCCATCCCGCTCACCGACTACTCTGCCATACCGCTCACCGACTACTCTGCCATCCCGCTCACCGACTACTCTGCCATACCGCTCACCGACTGCTCTGCCATACCACTCACTGACTGCTCTGCCATACCACTCACTGACTGCTCTGCCATACCACTCACTGACTGCCATATACCGCTCACTGACTACTCTGCCATCCCACTCACTGACTTCTCTGCCATCCCGCTCACTGACTACTCTGCCATCCCGCTCACTGACTACTCTGCCATCCCGCTCACTGACTACTCTGCCATCCCGCTCACTGACTACTCTGCCATACCACTCACTGACTGCCATATACCGCTCACTGACTACTCTGCCATCCCACTCACTGACTTCTCTGCCATCCCGCTCACTGACTACTCTGCCATCCCGCTCACTGACTACTCTGCCATCCCGCTCACTGACTACTCTGCCATCCCGCTCACTGACTACACTGCCATCCTGCTCACTGACTACTCTGCCATCCTGCTCACTGACTACTCTGCCATACTGCTCACTGACTGCTCTGCCATACCGCTCACTGACTACTCTGCCATACCGCTCACTGACTACCCTGCCAACCTGCTTACTGGCTACTCTGCCATCCCGCTCACTGGCTATTCTGCCATACTTCTCACTGACTACTCTACCATCGCGCTCACTGACTACTCTGTCATACCGCTCACTGACTACTCTACCATACCGCTCACTGACTACTCTGCCATACCGCTCACTGACTGTCATATCATACCGCTCACTGACTAACCTGCCATACCACTCACTAACTACTTTGCCATCCCGCTCACTGGCTACTCTGCCATACCGCTCACTGACTACTCTTCCATACTGCTCACTGACTACTCTACCATACCACTCACTGACTACTCTGCCATACCGCTCACTGACTGCCATATCATACCACTCACTGACTACTCTGCCATCCCGCTCACTGACTACTCTGCCATACTGCTCACTGACTGCCATATCATACCGCTCACTGACTACTCTGCCATCCCGCTCACTGACTACTCTGTCATACTGCTGACTGACTACTCTGCCATCCCGCTCACCGACTACTCTGCCATACTGCTCACTGACTGCCATATCATACCGCTCACTGACTGCCATATCATACCGCTCACTGACTGCCATATCATACCGCTCACTGACTGCCATATCATACCGCTCACTGCCTACCCTGTCATACCGCTCACTGACTACTTTGCCATACCGCTCACTGACTACTCCGTTAACCTGCTTACTGGCTACTCTGCCATACCGCTCACTGGCTATTCTGTCATACTGCTCACTGACTACTCTGCCATTGTGCTCACTGACTACTCTGCCATACCGCTCACTGACTGCCATATCATACCGCTCACCGACTACTCTGCCATCCCGCTCACCGACTACTCTGCCATACTGCTCACCGACTACTCTACCATACCACTCACTGACTACTCTGCCATACCGCTCACTGACTGCCATATCATACCGCTCACCGACTACTCTGCCATCCCACTCACTGACTACTCTGCCATACTGCTCACCGACTACTCTACCATACCACTCACCGACTACTCTGCCATCCCGCTCACTGACTACTCTGCCATACTGCTCACCGACTACTCTACCATACCACTCACTGACTACTCTGCCATACTGCTCACCGACTACTCTTATACCGCTCACTGACTACTCTGCCATACCGCTCACCTATTACTCTGTCATACCACTGACTGCTTTGCCATACCACTCACTGACTACTCTGTTATACCCCTCACTGGCTACTCTGCCAACCTGCTCACTGACTACTCCTGTCATACCACTCTCTGACCACCCTGTCACTACAGTACATACTGCTCACTGACCACCCTGTTGCTATGTACAGCTCACTGACTGCCCTGATGTTACATACCATATCCTCCATGGATCAGCACTGACTTCATACTGCACTGCATACATTTTTGTTTATCACATCCATTTTAATGTATGCCCCACCCCCTAATTAAAGTAATTCTCTGCCTACGATGGCTTGCTAACCTCAAAGCCAAAAAAGTTGTCCCTGAATTTTTTTTGTAAATTTTGGCAACTATGCAGGAAGGGGGCCCGCTGCCAGACAATAATAAAGGGCCACAAAATGGGAGAACATTTGGTGAGCCTCAAACATGCTATATTTACCCCTACTCATTCACCAAAAAAAGTGTCAATAAGAAAAAAAAAAAGCAGTTTTGACTATTCCTTTAAAAACAAAAAACAGACAAAAAAAAAACAATATCCCCCGATGTAGATCCATTGTCAATCACGACACCCGCCACACCACCGGACCTGAAAAAAAAAGTAAGACTGACTGCCGAATGCCTTTTTTCTTTTTGTCGCCAATGTGTTTTTTCATTCAGCTGTCAGCGGGGAAGCCCGTTGACAGCTGATGACTCATCCATCGTTAACAACATGACGGCCAGCTTCCTAGCCTAAGCCTTAACAACCAGCTACTCGCTGTGCCCTGAGCGGGCAAAGCTTTACCCAAACAGGGCCCTCGGTGGGCAAACATCCCACCAAGTGCCCTGCAAATTTGAGTGTTCACCAAACAGGCAATGTTTGGGCCAAACTTTTGCTTGGCCCGAACCTTTTGTCCAACTCTACTTTGGAACGGCACCCACCCAACCAGTCCTGAGGAAGCAAAAAACCTTTGTGAAATGCATTGACTTACCAGAATGGAGTAATTATGGACATTACACCTGTTTGCTACATTTATACTATCAGGAGTAGAATGCTACCCGTTGTTGGATAAAACACTCATACCAATTGCATATTCCCATTTCTGGGTTGGGTATCGCTCTGGTACTGATTATTTCATGTGTAGAGGGTGTTGTTATTGTTTTTTTTTTTAATGGAAATATTTTGGAAAGATAAAATATACTTTATCTATTCAAACTGCCTCATGTTGTGCCCACAAAGTCCGCCTTTTAAAACCTATATGGTTCCCATGGTTTCTATGTATAGATAATTGGATGCAGCACAGTGAAGGTCTATCAAATTCTTTATCTTCTACTTTATCCACCTTTAGGTGATTCCTAAAAAAACCTTCTCTTTAACCAGTTCCCGACCGGTGCACGCCAATGTATGTTGGCAGAATAGCACGGGCAGGCATATTGGCGTACATGCACGTCCATTTTTATATGCCGCCCTGCCATCGCATGTGCGCCGCCGGCGGTGCGCTTGCATACCGGTCGGGACCCCCATGAGTTCGATCGCGGGTCCCGCGGACTCGATCGTCTCACGGGATGGCCGTTGTAAACAGCATCTCCCCGTTCTGCCTAGCAACAAGTGACGCTGATCTCTGCTCCATGTGATTGGAGCAGAGATCAGTGTTCACTAAATGAAAGCCCAACCCCCCCACAGTTAGTAACACACCCCTAGGAACACTTAACCCCTACACTGCCACCCACTGGTTAACCCCTTCACTGCCAGTGTCATTTACACGGGAATCAATGCATTTGTATAGCACTGATTGCTGTATAAATGACAATGGTCCCAAAAATGTGTAAAAGATGTCCGATGTGTCTGCCATAATGTCGCAGTCACAATAAAAATCGCTGATCGCCGCCATTACTAGTAAAAAAAAGAATTATTAATAAAAATGCCATAAAACTATCCCCTATTTTGTAAACGCTATAACTTTTGCGCAAACCAATCAATAATCGCTTATTGCGTTTTTTTTTTTTTTTACCAAAAATATGTAGAAGAATACGTATCGGCCTAAACTGAGGGGAAAAAAAAATTATATATTTTCGGGGGATATTTATTATAACAAAAAGTAAAAAATAATGCGTTTTTTTCAAAATTGTTGCTCTATTTTTGTTTATAGCGCAAAAAAATAAAAACCGCAGAGGTGATCAAATACCACCAAAAGAAAGCTCTATTTGTGGGAAAAAAAGGACGTCAATTATGTTTGGGAGCCACGTCGCACGACCGCGAAATTGTCAGTTAAAGCGACGCAGTGCCGAATCGCAAAAAGTGGTCTGGTCTTAAGCCAGCAAAATGGTCCGGGGCTGAAAGTGGTTAAAGAATGCAATCACGCCTCCACCTAACAACTAAACTTTTATTTTCTCAATTAGCTCATCCCTCACCTTTTGTATCACCTGACCCTCCATTTTAGATTGTAAGCTCTAAGGAGCCGGGCCCTCTGATTCCTCCTGCATTGAATTGTATCATAACGGTACTGCTCGCCCTCATGTTGTAAAGCACCAAGCAGACTGCGGTCACTATATAAATCCAATATAATTATAATAATAATTAGCCTTGGAAATTAATTTTCCCGATTTGCCTCTTATTGACTTCAGTGGGTTTTACACGTTTTTGTACATTTTGGATTTTAAGCCCTTGTACACACGGTCGGAGATTCCGTCGGAATGCGTCCGATCGGACCGTTTTGTCGGATATTCCGACTGTGTGTGGTCTCCATCGGACTGTTTCCCTCGGAGTATCCGATGGACCAAGTTTTCCAACTTGTTGGTAAAATTTTCAGACAAAATGCTCCGATCAGACATACTCCGATCATGTGTAGAGAATTTTCGATCGGACAAAGTGCCACGCATGCTCAGATAAAATTCCTACACCAAAGCTATTGGCTACTAGCCTGAACGTAGTCCCGTCGTAATGAAATAACGCCATCACGTCGGATTTTCTGACAACTTTGTCCGACCGTGTGTATACAACAGTTTCGGACAAAATCCGTCAAACAAAATCCGACGGATTTGGTTGTCGGAATCTCCGACCGTGTGTACAAGGGCTTAGATGTACTAGCCGAATGTACCCGCAAATCGAACCAAAGCCCGTCACTATGCAGCCCAACGCTCTGAATGAGAACAAAGAATGAGATTCTCCTGCTGGAAATTTTCCCAGCAAAGGAACTTTAAAGGTGCTGAATCCTCCTTGTGGAATAAAGTGATTAAGAAAAATATAAATTGTATTAAATATGATTCAATATGTCTATAACACAATAGACATTTTATGCAAAAAGTTAGGACAGCAATCTCTAAATGTAAACAAACATCCCCCGGAACCAAGAGTGCCTTATTCCTCTATGATCATATATGTATACAGTCATGGAAACCCATGACATACACCCAGACACATAGATAGGAAAAGACACAACGGACGCGTTTCGCTTCATAGCTTCTTCAGGGGTTCTCTTTAAAAGGAAGAAAGGAAGTAAGTGCAGTAGAGTCGCTGTAAAGAAGAATAAATGCAAATAATATATATTCCTTCATAAATAATAATAATTTGATAAACATCAGTTTCAGTTTTATTTATACATTGGTTCAAAAACTTACATTTGGTAAGTGATGGTTCTGAGAGGCCCCCTGAGGGCATTACAGATTCCCACCAGTGCTCTGTGAAGTGGGCCAGACGTCTGTCTCTGTCAGATAAATTAAAGCCAGCTAAGGAAATTTGTCCCAAAAGCCACCGGGGATCCCCTATACAAGGATAGACAGTTTAAGGCTAATTGGTCACATATGCTGCCATGTTGCACTGCAACAAAAAGAGAAGGTAAATAATATAAAAAAATACCTCATATAATGCATCAACTGACCCATATTGTGTCACATACCTAGGAGAAACCTCCCTGGTACATTCACGGACAGCAGCAAAAGCAGTAGGCAGATTCCAATTGCTGAGATGGTTAACAAAATGAATCTGGAATAACATAAAACAAGCATATAAATAAAAGCCCGTCTCCACCTCCAGATAATTACCCAGCCCATATCATCTAGTCCACCTCAGAAGTAGTTGCAAATTACCTTAATAATGGCGAGAAATGTCGAAGACCAACCGCAGACGCTCTTTGATTCACATTAGGCACAACCGTCTTTGTAGTAAGTTACCTCCAAATGAAGATCCACAAGTGCTTGCAATACCGACACCCTTAGGCCGCGTACACACGCGCGGACTGTTCGCCCCACCCTTGTTCCTCAAACAGTTTGACAAACAGTCCGCTCAAAATTAGCATGAACGGACTTGACCACACACGATGAACGAACAGTCCGCTGAAACCGTGCGCGATGACGTGAACGGCACGTACGACGGGACTAGAAAACGACGTCCTATACACTGCAATGCAACCTTTGGCGTGTAAATCCTTTCTGAGTATGCGCGGAACTTAGTTTGACGAACAAGCCTACACACGAGCGGACTGTCCGCTCAAACCAAGTTTCAGCGGACAGTTTTACGGAAATTCCGAAAAACTTTGTTCGTCAGACTGTCCGCTGAAACTGTCCGCTGAAGCCCACACACGAGCGGACTTTCCGCTGAAACACTGTTCAGCGGACAAAGTTGGGCGAACAGTCCGCCCGTGTGTACGCGGCCTTAAACTCTTGCCGACCAGACACCACGGCAACATGGCTGGACTGCGCGAATCACCGTTATGTTACGATGCGAGTGCTCAACGGTCTCGATCACCGCCGGGCTCCCGCGATCGCTCGGGGGGGGACACGGAGAACCGTGAGCTGTGTTTCTGGTTCTCTGAGGAGTGAACTGACAGATCATCTGTTCATACGGAGTATGAACAGCGATCTGTTATTTTCCCTGCACAGTCCCATCCCTCCTAAAGTTAGAACACATACTAGGACACACATTAACCCCTTCACTGCCCCCTAGTTTTTTTTGTTTTTTTTTTGGGTTTTAAAAGAAATTTTATTGAGACAAAAGCAGTAATGTAACAATAAATCTCCCACGCAGGGGAATAGAAAACGTGAGGTAACAAAATATTGGATTAGTGGGTCTGACATACAGTCTTCAGAATACAGAACTAGACTGGGGGGGGGGGCAATTCTTGACATGGCGCCTGCCCCGTAACCTCTCTGAGTGCCCAAGGAGGCAAAAGTACATAAAACAATCAATAGACTAAAACTACGGACGCTCCGAGACCACAACACCCCATCTGGGATCCCACTGTGTTGGGGAGACGGAGCTACCCTATGAAAAGGAATAAGACAATCTTAAGAGCACTTTCAAAGAGCTAGACAAGAACCAACCCTCTTTAAACCGGGTAACACTGCCCCTATTTTTAACCTCCTTCACTGCCAGTGACATTTTTACAGTAATCAATGCAATTTTAATCGCACTGATCGCTGTATTAATGTCGGTGGTCCCAAAAAATGTGTCAAAATTGTCTGACGTGTCTGCCATAATGTCGCAGTCACGATAAAAATCGCTGATCGCCGACATTACTAGTAAAAAAAATTACTAAAAATGCCATAAATCTATCCCCCATTTTGTAGACGCTATAACTTTTTCCCAAACCAATCAATATAAGCTTATTGCAATTTTTTTTTTTTTTTTTTTTTACCAAAAATATGTAGAAGAATATGTATCGACCTAAACTGAGTATAAAAAAAATTATTTTATATATTTTTTGGGGCTATTTATTATAGCAAAAAGTAAAAAATAATGCGTTTTTTTTTCCAAAATTGGCGCTCTTTTTTGTTTATAGCACAAGAAATAAGAACACAGAGGTGATCAAATCCCACCAAAAGAAAGCTCTATTTGTGGGGGCGTCAATTTTTGCTTTGGATCAATGTCGCACGACCGCGCAATTGTCAAAGCGATGCAGTGCCGAATCGCAAAAAGTGGTCTAGTCTTTGGCCAGCCAAATGGCTTAAGCGGTTAAATAGCGTTGGTTGGCACCAAAACTTCCTTCCTATCTCGCCAGGACTAGATCAGCTTTGTACCGAACGTTTTTCAATATCACTTTGTTAAATGTTATCCCACAATGAGGATTCAGCGCCCTATAGTCACAATTTCCAATTGTTCTATGTTCTGTTATTCATTCTGGGATGTGGTGCTGATTATCAACTGAAATACTTTATTATTATGTGACCAGCCCGGAGGAAATAATCTGGTGTCCTCAGTAAAATAAAATACAAACATTTCAACATGTATAATATTGTGCATATTGTTTTTATATATTAGATACATTGAATCATTATTGCTAAAAATAGAAAGCAATTTTATTTAACAGTTTTTTTTTTATATAGAGTTCTGACTTTTATTTTTGTTTTGTTTTTTCTGTACAGGCGATGACCCAAGTTTTCGGTCATGTTAGTCTTCATAAGTACAACTAAGTCACATGGGAAATGAGCCATATGGGTGTCTTAATTGACTGAAAGTCACAATTCATTGGAGGATTTACACAGGACACGAGCCATATCGGTGTCGTAAATGTTTTGGATCCTCTTCAACATTGATCCAGCCTCCGAGGACAACAGGAGAGAAGTAATTTCAGTGTTCTGGAAGTGACAATGACGAGACAATAAAGTCCAGCCCACGTATACACTGCATAAGAGAAATCATTTCAATCTTTTTTTCTTGTTTGGAATGGGATTTTTTTTTTTTTTTTACAATGGAAGCAAAACATATCACACACCAAAATGTTTACAATGGAGGGAAACCTTTTCAGTGTTCTCATTGTAACAAAACGTTTACAATGAAGGGCAGTCTTACCAGACACAAGATGATTCACACGGGAGAGAAACCGTTTCAGTGCTCTGAATGTGACAAAGCTTATAGAACCAAGGGAGAACTTATAATACACCAGAGAGTTCACACTGGAGAGAAGCCATATCAGTGCTCTGAATGTGACAAAACTTATAGAACCAAGGGAGAACTTATAATACACCAGAGAGTTCACACTGGAGAGAAGCCATATCAGTGTTCTGAATGTGACAAAGCTTTTACAGGGAAGTCTTCTCTTATCGTACACCAGAGGATTCACACTGGAGAGAAGCCATATCAGTGTTCACATTGTGACAACATTTTTACAGACAAGGGTACTCTTACCAAACACAAAATGATTCACACCGGAAAGAAACCTTTTCACTGCTTTGAATGTGACAAAGCTTGTAGATCCAAGGGAGAGCTTATCAGACACCAGAGAGTTCACACTGGAGAGAAGCCATATCAGTGTTCTGAATGTGACAAATCTTTTACAGTGAAGTCGTCTCTTATCACACACCAGAAGATTCACACTGGAGAGAAGCCATATCAGTGTTCTGAATGTGGCAAAGCTTTTAGACAACAGGAAAGCCTTATCACACACCAGGTGGTTCACACTGGAGAGAAGCCATATCAATGTTCTGAATGTGACAAGGCTTTTACATGGAAGTCGACTCTTAACATACACCAGAGAATTCACACCGGAGAGAAGCCTTATCAGTGTTCTGAATGTGACAAAGCCTTTAGAAAACGGGAAAGCCTTATCACACACCAGAGGGTTCACATTGGAGAAAAGCCATTTTAATGCTCTGAATGTGACAAAGCTTTTACAGTTAATGGCGGACTAGCTAGGGAACAATGTAATCACACAAGCTAGGGAAGACGTGAAAATAAAATGCAACTTAAAAAACGAAATCTGTGAGCAAACTGCAATGTAATGGACAGATGCATTGAGTTTAGGGCTTATATGCTCATCTACACCTAGAAGGCTTGTGAATATTATCTTTTGACTTTTTTCCCAGATGAGCACCAACAACTGAAGTGTTTCCCCCATAATTCTCGCTTTTATCCTTTTTTTTTTTTTTTTTTTTTTAATGGAACATTGACTGAACATGTAAAGCTTTTACAGGGAAGTCGGCTGTTATCACACACCAGAGGATTCACACCGGAGAGAAGCCATATCATTGTTCTGAATGTGACGATGCTTTTAGACAACGGGAAAGCCTTATCACACACCAGAGGGTTCACATTGGAGAAAAGCCATTTTAATGCTCTGAATGTGACAAAGCTTTTACAGTTAATGCCGGACTAGCTAGGGAACAATGTAATCACACAAGCTAGGGAAGAAGTGAAAATAAAATGCAACTTAAAAAACGAAATCTGTGAGCAAACTGCAATGTAATGGACGGATGCATTGAGTTTAGAGCTTATATGTCCATCTACACCTAGAAGGCTTGTGAATATTTTATCTTTTGACTTTTTTTCCAGATGAGCACCAACAACTGAAGTGTTTCCCCCATAATTCTCGCCTTTATCCTTTGTTTAATGGAGCATTGACTGAACATGTAATGCATTTTCATCATTCACAAACCGAGATATGTTTTCTTCATTGCCAGATCCTCAGCTTATACATGAGCAACACTACCTCAGTACTAGAAACTAGGATGGGGTATAGTGGCATCTTTCCAAGCCTCTGAAGCCTCAGTGGGACAGTCCATTCCAGGTTCTTGTGACTATTGTTATATCATCAGCCAGGCTTGAGGGCTCCAGCTAAGCCCACTTTGTCCATACCTCCCATTACATGTTCCACCTCCCCTCCCATGATCAAATGCCTCCTTTCCATGTTTCATCTCCTCTCATGGATTACAACTTTGCAGACAGGTCTGTAGCTGGGACACCAGCCAGGGAGAAGTCTCTGTTTGGTAAGACATCAACTTTCAAACCTGGCATAGGCCTTCCAACACTGGGTTGCTACTGTTTATGGGATGAATTCAAAAGTACCACGTAATCCCAGCTGGCCACTTGTGTTTCATCTGGTTCTGCTGAACATTTCAGGGATTCTATCAGGAGAAGATTTGATGTCCTTGTTATCTTCTTTCTCCGTCCAGCTATTGCTCATCTCGATAGACTAATCACACAGCACAAATGCAAGAGATTTGAACTTACAAACTGCAACTTCTTCTGGGGGACTGAAATTCCTTTGAATGGGGTTCACTTTAACCACTTCACATCCAGGCCAATTCTGACATTTCTCTCCTACAAACACAATAAATTACCCAATTTCTTTGGTAAAATATAACATATGAGGCGTGTGCCCTTTATATAGATACCAAACATGTCACACTTTAAAAATTGGATGGACTTGTGAAATGGTGACAAACTTCAGTACCAGAAATTGCCCATAGGTGGCGCTTTAAAAGCCTTTCCAGGTCATCAGTTTATAAAGTTCTCCATGAATGATGTCCCTAGAGATATTCCTGTCACTCTGTTGTGTGCAGAGATATGTAACATGTGTAGTGTGACCGTAGTTTTCCTACATAACCGCACCCAACACTCTTGCATACATTTGTGTGAATTGGGGTTTTAAAATATTTTAGTGTGTTTTTTTTTTTATTTTGTTTTCATTAACATTGTGTTAGTTTAATTTTTTTAAACATTTTTTCTTGCATATATTTGTGTGAATTGAGGTTTTAAAATATTTGTATTGTGTTTTTTTTTTATTATTATTTAGAGTGTTAGTTAATTTATTTTAATTTTTTTTTTACTTTTTTCGCTTAACTTTATTACTTTCACATATGGGGTTGATAGTCTTGCATGTGATAGAATATTGCTGATCACAGGTCCTCTTTAAATAGACATCACTTGTCTATTAGACCCCCTAATATCACCCCTGGACCCCAACAAAGATGGTCAAGCACAGATCATACCCCTACAGGGTAAAGGACCATGCTACACCCAGACAGACCCCAGCGGCAGGCGCCCTGAGGAAATTGGGTCCGCATAGGCAGCACTATACAAGGTCTATCAGCTCCTTCCCTGGCAACAGCAACCGGGGAATGACAGTGCTGAACCCAGGAATGACATAATCTCACACCTTCCATCTTCATTCACCGAAGGGGAGATCAGAGATCTGATGTTTGCTGATCTCCTTCTGCTCTCACTGCTGACACCCACCATGTCTGTCTTGGACTTGCAAGAGGTGAAGCTGAGCCCGGTATACATGGTGGGGGAGGGGGGATACCTTCAGTTCAGCTGAATCATTTCCACCAGAAAGCCGACAGTTGATGTAACAAATGTAGACAAACCCTCCTGGTAATAGCTATAAGCCTGTGCTGCTGCTGCTGCTGATGTAAAGCTTCCATTGGCCGGAGTGAAAGGGTTCCACTGATGTAGATCTGCCAAATCTGTATCTGAGGAGACCATAAAAGCAGCATTAGAAAGAAATGTGAGCATGGCTTCAGTCACGAGATGGTCCTGGTGGTCCTGGTCTTGTTCTCCTTCAGGTCCTCTAACCTTGTAGATGGTGACATGGACTTGTTGGGTGGGAATGAGCAGGAGGGGCTCTGGATTTTCTTCTACCCAATCAGCTTGTTATGGATAAAAGATTAAAGTGTCTTCTGGGAATTTACAGGGATTTGGAATGTTTAGCGGGTTACATAAGTGGGCGGGGCTGGTATTAATGAGAGGCCTGTCATATGTTAATGAGTTTCTTAGCATAGATGATATAAATGGTATAAATATATCCTTGAAATGTAAACAATCTCTCTTTTTTCTTCTGTTGTTGATGTGTCACATAATATATGATTAATAAAGTTGGATGATATTTTCACCGCACAATCCCGTGGTCTGGGTTCTTCTACAACTCATCCCCCCAAAAATGCAATCTTCCAGTTGTAGGAGTCTGGTGGAATGGGTGACAAGCTGATTGTATGTCTTAGGTCCCTTGTACATGGGGGGTCCAGCCCCTGTGTGTGCAATGCTGGTGTTATAATACACCTGGTGGGCACAGGTACAGCGTGTGATTACTATGCCTCCGTTTATGAATGGATGGGATCCTCTCTGCCGAGACTTCTATTCATTCATATGTATTGTAGCTGAAAGAGAAAGGGACTGAACTCTGTCTTCAATCCATTTCTCTGTCTCAAATATGAAACATTGGAGGTCTGTATAGACCCCAGATATCTCTCTAAAGCCCCCTCCCAAAAAAATGTAAAAATAAAATAAAATTATACTTGTTCAATAAAAATAAGAATCATAGTAAAGTTAGATGTAGATATGCATCTGATCTCCTTCCTTCTGAAGCCCGAGGCTACGCTCCAGAGGATATCGACAGGCGATGAAGAAGCGATCCGATGTCTCCTCACCGTTTGTTTTATACAACATTTTTGCGACAAAAAGCATCCAACCATACAGTTGCAGGGTATTTGCCATGCTTCCCCATTGATTTGAAAGTGTAGCGTTCGGCGGGCGACATCGCTACAAGTCAGGACAACTTTGTCAGAAACCTGCGTTACATCAGAGGGGGGCGGGGTCACCCATGCGTCACTGGGGAACCCCATGGCTTCCCTCACCAGCGTCAGAGGGGGCGGGGTCAGGTGACGGGTGGCCCCGCCCTCCTAATATAAGAAACGTCAGCGCTGGGAACCCCGCAGTGGAGACAGAAGATGGATGCATGTATGGACAGCGCTGGACTGAAAATCACCCGTCGCTGGATCAGATCAGCCATCGCTGGACCTCGGAGAGATGATCGTCCATCGCTGGATAGCAAGAGTGGATTACCCCAGCTGGAATCTTTTTTTTTTTTTTCAAAAGTGTGTTTGTCTTATTTAACCATTTTGACACTTTCTTTGTGAAATGGTAGGGGTACTTTTGTACCCCCTTACCATTTCAAACAGGGCGGGGCCGGGATCTGGGGGTCCCCTTGTTAAAGAGGGCTTTCAGATTCTGATAAGCCCCCCCGCCCGCAGACCCCCACAACCACCGGCCAGGGTTGTGGGGATGAGGCCCTTGTCCCCATCAACATGGTGCTTTGAGGGGTCACAGATCCCCAAAGCATCCTCCCAATGTTGAGGGCATGTGGCCTGGTACGGTTCAGGAGGTGGGGGGCGCTCTCTCGTCCCCCCTCTTTTCCTGCGGCCTGTCAGGTTGCGTGCTCGGATAAAGGGTCTGATATGGACTTTTAGGGGGACCCCACGTCAATTTTTTTTTTATTTGATGCGGGGTTCCCCTTAATATCCATACCAGACCTGAAGGGCTTGGTAATTGAATTTAGGGGAACCCCCACACTTTTTTTTTTATCAATGAATGAATTGTGCTCCGTAATACAGAGAACACTCATTGAGTGTTCTCTGTATTACGGGAGCCGACAATTAAAAGTGATTTTAAAAGACCTTTTTTCCTGCAGAAATGACACTTTGTGCAGGGACAATTCTAAGCACGGGAAACATGCGCCCCTTCACAGGCATACTATAGACACCCCCCAGGTATGAAATTCAAAGGAATATCACACTTTTATTGTTTCACTTTAATCATTATTAAAATCACTGCTCCTGAAAAAACGTCAGTTTTTAAAACTTTTTTTTGCATTGATCCATGTCCCCTGGGGCAGGACCCGGGTCCCCAAACACTTTTTAGGACAGTAACTTGCATATTAGCCTTTAAAATTAGCACTTTAGATTTCTCCCATAGACTTGTACAGGGTGTTCCAGCTTTTCGAATTTGCCGCAAACACCCCAAATTGTTCACTGTTCGCTGAACAGGCAAACAGGCAATGTTCGAGTCGAACTCAAAGCTCATCCCTACTTGTCATGTGTGTGGCAGTGGTGGGATAATAGAGTGTGTGTGTGCTGTTATACAGCTGTTACCCCTGTCTGGGCTGGGAACTTGGGGTTCTCCTGACAATCTGCCAGCGTGCTTCTGTTGTACATTACAATAGTGCTGACCCCTCTACTCTATATATTGTGTTGTACATTACAATAGTGCCGACCCCTCTACTCTATATATTGTGTTGTACATTACAATAGTGCTGACCCCTCTACTCTATATATTGTGTTGTACATTACAATAGTGCTGACCCCTCTACTCTATATATTGTGTTGTACATGACATAGACCAGCTACAGTAGTCGGGAATGACAGTGGTGACCCCGGAGGTGACACAATTCTTTTTATTTCTGGGGTCATTCATGGCAGAGGATATCGGGGGATGGGATGTTCTCCAAGCTCCTCCTACATAACACGCTATAGTGGTTTATCGATGTTCCACCATCTTGGATCTCCCAGAGGAAACACAGGGAACAGCAGGGGGCACCAGCAGGGGGGAGGGGCGTCACATTCCCTGTATTGCGATTAGCCGATTCTCCAGCTGCCCCGATCTCTAGTACATGACGGCCAATCACTGGCTGAGAATAATACAAAGCTCATTTCTCTATTAACCTCTTGATTACCAGAAGGATGAAGAATATACATTGGTAGACAAGGGGTCAGTGAAAGAGGCGGAGCTCTGATGACTTCCATCATCTAATCACGTGTAAGTAAAATTCCATGGTTTTATTTCTGTGCACGTGATTGGATATTCATTACAAAGTGACATTTCACCACATTCATTAATCTCTGGGGGGGATTTCTTTGAACAGCCTATTTCTCTTTAGTAAATCCCCCCTCTGTCTGTATACTGGACTGTCCGGATTGCAGGTCTGGGGCCACTAATGATCCAGCACAGCTGATATACATGACATTCCTAATACCCCTCCCCCTCCTCTACACCATACTTACTGCAGACCGGCAGACTAGATCCTCCTTATGCACCCTGACACAGAATGGGGGGAATTGGTAACTGGATGAGATTTGGGGGTCACACTTGTATTTGCTGGTATATGGAAGATCTCTTGTTGGTGGTAATGGAGGTGAACCCGGCAATGAAGCAGATCTACAGTACACCTCCAATTACTGTTCCCTCCATGGTCCCGAGGTCAGATCTCCAGATCACTCTTCTCTGTCCCTGCCCCCCCCAACAGAGCGCCCCCTTCTGGAACATTTTACATTTTATCTTGTAGCTTTGTGGTCATTAGACCTCACCAGGCAGTTGTTGGTGACAATTTGTCCAAGAGCGGTCTTTATTGTCCTTTCACCCCTCCCCCTCACCAATCTATAAACACTGTGCACTAGACATGTGCAGAGTAAAATATTTTGTTTCAGAATTTTGTTTTCGTCCGAAAAATATATTTATTTAGTTACTCCCGAAATTCGTTTTTATTTATTTCGTTTTTCGTCCAAAAATCCACATGAATTACGGTCGAATCTGTCTTTGAAGGCTTATGGTGTCTGTCGAATGTATAAAGAAGATTCGACGGAGCTAGTATATATAGAATACTTCGTGTGAACTTTAGAACCCTATTAAAGTCTATGGGACTCAAACGTTCACAATCTAAAGTGCTAATTTTAAAGGCTAATATGCAAGTTACTGTCCTAAAAAGTGTTTGGGGACCCGGGTCCTGCCCCAGGGGACATGTATCAATGCAAAAAAAAGTTTTAAAAACGGCCGTTTTTTTGGGAGCAGTGATTTTAATAATGATTAAAGTGAAACAATAAAAGTGTAATATTCCTTTAAATTTCGTAGGGGGGGGGGGGGTGTCTATAGTATGCCTGTGAAGGGGCGCATGTTTCTGGTGCTTAGAACTGTCCCTGCACAAAGTGTCAATTATGCAGGAAAAAAAGTCCTTTAAAATCACTCGCAGCTATTATGAATTGTTGGCTCCGTAATACAGAGAACACTCATTGAAAGTCATTGATAAAAAAAAAAAAAAAAAAAAAAAAAAAGCGTGGGGGTCCCCCAAATTCAATTACCAGGCCCTTCAGGTCTGGTATGGATATTAAGGGGAACCCTGCGTCAAATTAAAAAAAAAATTGACATGGGGTCCCCCTAAATATCCATACCAGACCCTTTATCCGAGCATGCAACCTGGCAGGCCACAGGAAAAGAGGGGGGGAGAGAGCGCCCCCCTCCCTCCTGAACCATACCAGGCCACATGCCCTCAACATTGGGAGGATGCTTTGGGGGTCTGTGACCCCTCAAAGCACCTTGTCCCCATGTTGATGCGGAGAAGGGCCTCATCCCCACAACCCTGGCCGGTGGTTGTGGGGGTCTGCGGGCGGGGGGCTTTTCAGAATCTGGAAGCCCCCCTTAACAAGGGGACCCCCAGATCCCGCCCCCCCCTGTTTGAAATGGTAAGGGGGTACAAAAGTACCCCTACCATTTCACAAAGAAAGTGTAAAAAATAGTTAAATAAGACAAACACACTTTTGAAAAATTCCTTTATTAAAAATAAAAGAAAATAAAAAAAAGATTCCAGCGGTGGTAATCCACTCTTGCTATCCAGCGACGGACGATCATCTCTCTGGGGTCCAGCGATGGCTGATCTGAATCAGCGCAGCGAATCCATTCAGCTTCTGTCTCCACGGAGGAGACACTGCGGGGATTCCGGCGGCCTGACGTTTGTTATCTGACGCAAGGGGAAACCCGGGGTTCCCCGTGACGTATGGGTGACCCCGCACCCCTCTGATGTAACACAGGCAGGTTTCCGTTACATCAGAGGGGGCGGGGTCACCCATACGTCACGGGGAAGCCCGTGTTTCCCCTTGCATCAGAGGGGGCGGGGTCATGTGACGGGTGGCCCCGCCCTCCACATATAACAAACGTCAGGCCGCCGGAATCCCCGCAGTGTCTCCTCCGTGGAGACAATAGAAGGATGGATTCGCTGCGCTGATTCAGATGAGCCATCGCTGGACCTCGGAGAGATGACCGTCCGTCGCTGGATAGCAAGAGTGGATTACCACCGCTGGAATCTTTTTTTTTTTTTTTTAATAAAGGAATTTTTCAAAAGTGTGTTTGTCTTATTTAACAATTTTTTACACTTTCTTTGTGAAATGGTAGGGGTACTTTTGTACCCCCTTACCATTTCAAACAGGGGGGGGCCGGGATCAGGGGGTCCCCTTGTTAAAGGGGGCTTCCAGATTCTAATAAGCCCCCCGCCCGCAGACCCCCACAACCACCGGCCAGGGTTGTGGGGATAAGGCCCTTGTCCCCATCAACATGGGGACATGGTGCTTTGAGGGGTCACAGACCCCCAAAGCATCCTCCCAATGTTGAGGGCATGTGGCCTGGTACGGTTCAGGAGGGAGGGGGGCCGCTCTCTCATCCCCCCTCTTTTCCTGCGGCCTGCTAGGTTGCGTGCTCGGATAAAGGGTCTGGTATGGATTTTTAGGGGGACCCCCACGTCAATTTTTTTTTTTTATTTGACGCAGGGTTCTCCTTAATATCCATACCAGACCTGAAGGGCCTGGTAATTGAATTTGGGGGACCCCCACGCTTTTTTTTAATTTGTTTTTTATTTTTTATCAATGACTTTCAATGAGTGTTCTCTGTATTACGGAGCCGACAATTCATTATAGCTGCGAGTGATCTTAAAGGACTTTTTTTCCTGCATAAATGACACTTTGTGCAGGGACAGTTCTAAGCACGGGAAACATGCGCCCCTTCACAGGCATACTATAGACACCCCCTAGGTACGAAATTTAAAGGAATATTACACTTTTATTGTTTCAGTTTAATCATTATTAAAATCACTGCTCCCGAAAAAACGGCTGTTTAAAAAAAAAAAAATTGCATTGATCCATGTCCCCTGGGGCAGGACCCGGGTCCCCAAACACTTTTTAGGACAGTAACTTGCAGAATCTTTTTTCTCTGTCGAATATTTTCTCTATATAATCTTGGACTAATAGAGGTAAGGTTAGGCACATTCGACCACAGGTTCTATAGACACAGATTGTCAGAGTCATGTCGAATCTCCTATTCTATATCGAACTGTTGTAACAAGGAAAACGAAAATAAAGCATTTATTTATGTCGGATCTTTCGTTTTTCGGATTCTGGGCTTTTGTTATCGTTTGTCAAAACGAAAACGAAAATAGCTGAAATTCGGACGAAAATGCATTCGGACGAAAACGAATGCACATGTCTACTGTGCACCCCAAACACTGCACCCCCTCACATTGCTGACTTAAAGGATAAGTCCCCCCTACATCCCAGCCTCCCCATGTATCAATATACCATTAATGTACTTCTTTCTATTTATCTTACACCTCCCTTACCTCAGTGTCCATCTGGCTGTATAATCACTTCTCCATTACTTCCTGGACACACCTTCTACCCTCCCCCCTTCCACCCACCTCATCAGGTGCACGTTTTTCCTATGCAATCACTGATTACCATTCTCACTAAATACACAGCCATAGTTCGTTCATTTGGGAGAGTGTGCAGGAGCTGAGCGATCAGATAACAGTCAATGTGGATAGAGCTTTAATACTGTAATCAGGAGAAGTGTGTCCTGGGTTCTGTAAAGATCACTATGCAATCTGATGATGTTACATCTAAAGGAAATTGTACAATTAGATTGTATAGTGTACGGCCAGCTTTATAGAAGTACATAGGAGGGAGTGGATGGAGTCACTCAGCTGTCAAGCCGCATTCACTCATAGGGTAGACCATTCATTTGACTGGGCTGCCCTATGTGCAACAATCGCCCCCAAAAATGCTCCAGATAAAATATCTGCTGTTCCCTTTTGTGGACAGAAATTTAAAGTCTTACCAAACATCTACCCATAATAGACCCGAGGGATGACGCTTCAGCTTTTATTCTACACATGACCCTCCTTTCTAAGGACTTATATATAAAAAAAATACTGCTTATTTACCTTATAAATGTGGTGAGTAGGGATGAGCTTCATGTTCGAGTCGAACATCGGCTGTTCGCCCGTTCGGCGAATTCCGAACGTTATGGGCCGTTCGCGCCAAATTCGTGTGGCGCTCATGGCCCACAATGCACTGCGTCATCGCAGTGCATTGCTGGCTCATGATTGGCCAAGCATGCACTGTGACCCCGCATGCTTGGCCAATCACAGCGCCAGCAGCGAGGAGAGCCATGATTGGCCACAGGCAGGATGCCTGTGGCCAATCATAGCTCAGGCTGTGTAGTACACGCCCCATACTATATAAGGCCGCCAGCGCGGCGGCCTAGTGTAGTGTGTTGGCGTCTGAAGCAGTTAGTGGGTGTTCTGTGTACCTTCAACACAGTACACACCGATCGTTATCAGCCAATTTTCGATCTTGCTGTTGTGTAGTGGTTGTTGTCTGCATGCCCTGACCGCAGTATACACCGCGATATTCACCTCACCTATATAGCTAGTGATCTATCTTTTATTTGCAGTCAGTAGTGTTAGGAGCTTGTGCGTGCTGTCTGCGTGCTCTGTACCCAGTACACTCCGCTATATCCACCTATATAGCTCTTCTCTATTTGAGCCCACTTGCCATCTGCAGGAGTTATTGGAAGTTGTGTGTGCCTCCAGCACAGCACAGTATACATCTGTATATACCCCTTTATCTCTGGTGTTCTATAAAAAAGGCATCTGCAGGAGTTAGTGGGTTTTTTGTGCCTCCAGCACAATATACACCTGTATCTACCCTTTATTGCTGTTCTCTAATAGAGGCATCTGCAGGGCTTAGTGGGTGTTGTGTGACTCAATTACAGTATACCCCTTTATCTCTGGTGTTCTCTAATAGAGCCATCTGCAGGGCTTAGTGGGTGTTGTGTGACTCCATTACACTGCTGTTTTACCCAACTCCCTTCAGGCCATTACCATGTCTGGAAGGCCAGCAAGGAGAGGCAGACAGGCGCGAGCCGATAAAAGAGGGCAAGCAGGCTCTGTGTCTAGAGACAACAGTGCTGGTCGTGGACGCGGTGCATTGTCATCAGCACGTGGCCATGGGACACGCTTGTTCTTCTTTTCGGCAGCTGGACATGTTGAACCGCAACATGCCAACGACTTGGTAGAGTGGATGACCAAGCCCTCTTCATCCTCCTCATCCTCTCTCACCCAGTCTCAGGGTACTAGCAAAGCAGCTGCCAACGCATCGTCTTCCCTCCTCTCAATGTCATCATCAGTGACTCCTTCCCTAGACCCACCACGTCCTCCTGAGGAGTCTCCTGAACTCTTTGAGCACAGTGTTGGGTACATGCTCCAGGAGGATGCCCAGTGTTTTGTGGGCTCTGATGATGACACTTAGCTAGAGGAAGGCAGTAGCGTGAGCGCAGAGAGAGGGGATGCTCAAGAAGGACAGCAATCTGGCAGTCATGTTCCACAAGCTGCAGCATACTGCCAGGTTTGCTACAGCGATGAAGAGGGAGGGGATGATGAGGGCACTGACTCCATGTGGGTGCCTGGTAGGAGAGAGGAGGAGGAGGAGGAGGCACATGTCCAACGAGGCAGGATGCCCTCCGGGGGCCAGCTTAGGGGCAGCACACCGACTGAATCACACCGCAGAGCTCCGCCTGTGCAGGGCGCTGCCTCTGCGCGTTATTCTAAAAGTTCTTTGGTGTGGGCCTTTTTTGAGACGAGTGCATCAGATCGCACCACTGCTATTTGCAACATATGTCTCAAGCGTATCTCGCGTGGCCAAAACATCAGCCGCTTGGGCACCACATGCTTGACCAGACATATGTTGACCTGCCATGCAGCTCATTGGCAAGCGTACCTCAAAGACCCACACCAAAGAACAAAGCGGACCTCTCCTTGCTCCTCATCAGCTGGCATCTCCAACCCCACTAGACCTTCAGTCCTCTCTGAAACCTGCTCTGAGAGGAATGAAGGTGTAGAATTAGGTGTGTCACAGCCAAGTGCTTCCGGGAACTCTGCTAGCGGTACACCCACATCCGATTATAGCAGGCAAATGTCCCTGCCCCAGCTGCTGGACCGGCGAAAGAAGTTCACTCCCAGCCATCCACATGCCCAGCGGTTGAATGCTAGCTTGGCTAAATTGCTAGCACTTCAACTGCTGCCTTTTCAGTTGGTAGACTCGGCCCCCTTCCGTGAGTTTGCACAATGTGCGGTTCCTCAGTGGCAGGTCCCCAAACGCCACTTTTTCTCACGGAAGGCAATTCCGGCTCTCTACCGGCATGTGGAAGGCAATGTCCTTGCCTCGCTGGACAGGGCGGTCAGCGGTAAGGTGCATATTACCGCTGACTCATGGTCCAGCAGGTATGGACAGGGATGTTACCTGTCTTTCACTGCCCATTGGGTCACTCTTCTGGCAGCTGGGAAGGATGCAGGACAAGGTGCAGTAGTGTTGGAGGTTGTTCCGCCACCACGCCTCCAAAATGCTACTATTGGTTGTGACACACCTCTCTCCTCCACCCCCTCCTCTTCTTCTTCCTCCATGGCCTCTTCCAGTGCTCTGTCCTCAGAACCAGCGGTGCTCCGTAGGCGTTCCAGGGGCTACGCAAGTACGCAGGCAAAACGATGCCATGCCGTGCTTGCGCTGGTTTGTTTGGGGGACAGGAGCCACACTGGGGCGGATGTTTTGTCAGCTCTGCAGGGGCAGGCTGAGAGGTGGTTGAAGCCACGCCAGCTTAAGCCAGGAATGGTGGTTTGTGACAATGGCACCAACCTCCTCTCCGCCCTCCGACAGGGACAACTGACCCATGTGCCCTGTGTAGCTCATGTCCTTAACCTGGTGGTGCAGCGGTTCTTGGGCAGGTACCTGGGCTTACAGGATGTCCTGAAGCAGGCCAGGAAAGTCTGATGCAATGCTTTGCAGCAGGGCTAATTCCTGCAATAAAACTAGAGTATATGGGAGAGGTTGCAGTGTGGTGGCACCAGCACCAGTGCCTAAGGCCCAATTTTTCTGCCCCTGTTTAACAGGGACTAGTAATTACAATTCTTGATATAATATTTCACAGGAGGGCCCGTTCCTGTGCCCACCCAGAGTAACTGTGAGGACTTATAGTGTTGTGGCACCAGCACCACCAAAGGTCAATTTTTCTACCACTGTTCAACAATGGCATGTAATTACAATTCTTGATATAATCGTTCACAGCAGGGCGCTCCAGCGCCCACCAAGAGTCACTTTGAGGGCTTACAATGTTGTGGCAAAACCAACACCTTGTTCCGCCATTTCTGCAGAGCATATAGGGCAGGCCCCTACTTTCAAACATCAAACTTAGAAACATCTCCTACTTGCAAACGGAAGGAGACAACAGCAAGTGAGATGAAAAAAGATGGACGACAAAACAAATTATACAGGGGTGATAACCCTTCCCTATGTTTTCCAAAAAGCTTAAAAATAGTTTTTTTGACTGGAGCTACACTTTAAAAATGTACCAGTTGAAAATTACAAACAGATTCAACTTAACACAACAAACCTACACAGTCCCTGTCTTGTTTGCACCGCCTGTATACTGCTGTTCTGAGTATATAGGGCCTGGGGGCCACACGCATTTCCTTTTTTTAATATGGGTACGGGGTTCCCCTTAATATGCGTACAAGACCCAAATAGGCTGGTAATGGGCAGGGAGGGCTACCCATGCCATTTTTCTCAATGATTTTCATCCATATTGCAGGAACCAGATATAACAATAAAACCGCAAGCAGTTTTAAATGGTGTTATTTCCGTTTAATGTCATTTGGTGCAGGGACTGTTCTAAACACGGGAAACACGTGGCACTTCACAGGCATACTACAGACACCCCCCAGGCACCATATTTAAAAGAATATTTCACTTTTTTTTTTTTCACTTTAATCGTCATTAAAATCAGTGCTCCAGCCAAAACGGCCATTTTTAATTTCAATAGTTTTTTATTGAATGTCACAAAGTCACAATATCATACAAAGATCAGACATTTATACATTCAGAATTTACAAGAACTCAGCGTGGGGTAGCAATCAGAAATGTACAATAACACAGAAATTTTGAAAAGAAAGTCAAGAAAATTTAAATAAAAGAAGAAGGAAAACCGGATGCATAGTAAATTTTTTTTTTTTTGTTCCACTTAAGTTGGATTTGTTGCCTCTCAAGAAGTATATACTATAATTAGAGTATGTATTTAAAGACATAGGATATCAGCAAAAGTATTATCACAGGAGTTATAAGAGAATAGTTCGCCTAGAAATATGCAATGGTATTAGTAAGAAGCAGATTTGTGCCAATCTAACCAGGGCTTCCATAAGACTCGTTTGGCTTCTAGGTTGTTCTGAGCTGCTGCGAACATTAATTCATATTGTATGTGTATGTCCACCTCTCTAATGATCTCCCCTAACTGAGGTGTGTCTACGGTCTTCCATCGCCTTAGTATCGCTAGTCTAGTACACGCCAATATATGAAAAACTATCAGTCTGTACTTTTTCGGAAATTTATCAATCCCTAGTGATAACACCGCCAGTCCAGGATCTCCGCTCGTGAGAGTGCCAGTGATTGCGGAGATCAGGTGAAACACCTGACGCCACACCGTAATCAGTTTTGGGCACATCCAAAGTATGTGGCCCAACGACCCCCTACAACCGCATTGTCTCCAACAGAGCGGTGAGGCCTGGGGATGGAAACCCGCCAGCCTCACCGGGGTTAGATACCATCTTAACAAGATTTTAATAGAAAGTTCCCACATATTAGCTGATTTAGTCGCCAGGTACACAACCTTTATAGAGTCCTCCCATTGTTCCAGTGAGTAAGAGTGCCCCAACACTAGTTCCCACGATCTCATAGATGGAGACCTCCGGAACTCCGACTTGCGGTTTAAGAGGTTATAAAACAAAGATATGCCTTTAATGTTTGTCTGATCGTTTCGGTAAAATAAATATACTCTCACCGGGAGGGGGATTTCGGTTATAGGGATTGTATTAAGGAGATGTGCTATCTGCATGTAAGTGTATTGGTCCCTAGTCTCCAACCCAAACTCTAGTTGTAACGCTCTGAACGTTTTAATTGCTGGGCCTAACATAATATCTTGCACTGAAAGAATCCCCCTCTTCTGCCATTTCCCAACGGATAACTGCGGAATAAGGAGTCTTAAGCTTGATAGAGTTAAAGGAAGTGCCTTGGTGGGTTGATCGGGGGTGACATTATCTAGTAGTATTTTCCAGGCCGTCAGCGTGGCCTTCATAGAAGGGGATAAGATTCCACCCAACCTCGGGGATAGTGGGCTTGTTAGTAATAAGTCTGCTATGGGATGCTGTGGGCATTGAGCTTGTTCAATTTCTTTTTTTTTTTTTTTTTTTTTTTTTTTTTTTTTTTTTTGCCAACTCAGTGAAACCAATTCATAGCCGTAGGACCTACCTCAGCTTAACGCTCAGCGTCCCTTCCATATAATCACATCATTGTGGCAGTTTTTCTTTTCTTTTTTTTTTTTTTTTTTTTTTTTTTTTTTCCCTTTCTTTAATCTTTATTTAAGTTATTTTTTCATACAAAAATTATAAAACATAGTTTACATATACATATGCAACCTACTCCCTCCCCCCCCCTATAGCTCTGCTACCTCTTCATATTTCTTCGTTGATTTAAACAATTTCCATTGCTTCCATTTCTTTCGAAATTTCTTTTCCCCGATCTCCTCATCCTCTTCCCATCCCTCCATTCTATACATGTCCTCTACTTTTCCTATCCATTCTCTCAATTTTGGGGCTTCCACCTGTCTCCAATTTTGGGGTATCAAGCTCTTTGTTGCATTTATTAGGTTTCCTATGAGGCCTTCTTTGTATTTTTGAGTTGGGGTGTCTGTTCCATGAAAAAGGCATGTCCATGGGTTTTCTAATACCTGAATTCCTGTTATTATTTTTATTAAAGTTAACATTTCTCTCCAGTAATTTTTAATTTTTGGGCATTCCCACCAGATATGTGCCGCACTCCCTTGCTGTCCACACCTTCTCCAACACATCCCAGATTGCTCTTCCTGGTATCTCCTCATCTTGTCTGGTGTCCTATACCATCTAACAAGGCTTTTATAATTCATTTCTATTGTATTAAGATTTTTCGATGTCCCGTGCGTTAAGTGCAGAATTTTTCCTATATTCTGTTTCTCCCCTCGTGGCCCTATTTCTTCTTCCCATTTTTTAATATATGTAGGTACCTCCGTCTCGTCCACTTCTCCCAGCAACTTATATATCTGTGATATATTTACTCTTTTTATTTTCCCCTCACACATCCGCTCTAGGACGTTGAGGTCTGTTCCACATCTCAATGGTTGTGGCAGTGACGCGACAAAATGTCTGAGCTGGAGGTACCTCCATCCATCTATATCCATGTACTCCTGTAATGTTTCTAACGTGTTTATTTTACCCGCATTTGTTATATGTCTCAATTGGGTATCTTCTCTTCTAATCCAGTGTCCTCCCATAGTGCTCTTCCCCGGTGGGAATAGATTATTTTCTTTTATTGCCATTAATGGGGAATTATATTTCCACTTATTGTGCTTGTGAATTCCATCCCATATCCTGAAAACATTTTTTGTGAGTGCAAGTGTTGTTGGTCCAAGTGATCTGTGTTTCGGTGGTATCCAAATTTCCTTTCCTAGTCGTGTCTCTGCGGCGCTGTGTTCTATTGTCACCCATCTTTTTTCATTATCTACTTTTGTCCATTCCACCACCCGTGTTAATACTATAGATTCGTAATATTTCTTAAAATCCGGTACTTTTAGACCTCCTCTCTCTTTTCCCAGTTGTAATACCTTTAAGGCTATTCTAGGCTTCTTATTTTTCCAAATGAGCTTGGTTATTAGGCGTTTAATAATATTAAAGTAGACTGGAGGGATATATATCGGTAGCATCTGTAACTTATATAATATTTTGGGTTGTATAATCATCTTAAGGGAATTGATCCTGCCAAACCAGGACAATGGTTTCGTCATTATTTTTTTTATATCTTCTCTTACTTCCTCCAGTAGGGGGATATAGTTTATCTCATAGATTTTCTTTAATGAGGCTGCCAACTTTATACCTAGGTATTTAATTTCCTTTTTCCATAGGAAGGGGAATTCGCCCTTGATATCCTGTTCTTCCCCACTGCCCGTGCCGACACTTAAAACCTCAGTTTTTTTCAAATTTATTTTAAAATTTGATAGATCTCCATATTGCTCGATACTCTTTACCAAATTTGGCATAGAGATTCTAGGTTTTGTCACATAAAATAGGACATCGTCCGCAAATGCGGCTACCTTATGTACCTCTTCCCCCAGCTCAATTCCTCCTATATCAGGGTTTTTCCTCACTGTCTCTAACAGAGGTTCCAAAGTCAACACGAACAGTATGGGTGACAGTGGGCAGCCTTGCCTAGTCCCGTTATACATTCTAAAGGGGCCAGACAGGCTGCCGTTTATCCTTACCACTGCCTTTGGGCACTCATAGAGTGTCTTTATCCAATTCAGGATTCGGGTACCAAATCCCATTTCTTTCAACGTGCCCAGCATAAATCCCCAGTCCACTCGGTCAAATGCTTTTTCTGCATCTATTGACAAGAGAAGACTGGGGATTCTGCTCTCTTGAGCCTTCTGGAGAAGCAGTAGTGTCCTCACTCCATTATCCCTTCCCTCTCGGCCCCCCACGAACCCCACTTGGTCTGGGTGGACCAAGTTCGGGACTATTCTTTTCATTCTAGTAGCTAATATTTTTGCAAATAATTTTATGTCAGTATTTAACAGTGAGATTGGTCTATAATTTGAGCATATCGTGCCATCCTTCCCTTCTTTCAATATTGTGGAGATAATTGCTAGAGAGGCTTCCTTACCCAATCCATATTTTATATCTAGGCCATTAAAATATGCACATAACCTTGGTGACAAAATTTCCCCAAATTTTTTATAATATTCAATTATATAGCCGTCTGGGCCCGGGCTTTTCCCTCCTGTTGTTTCTTTTATTGCTTGACTAACTTCGAATATTGTTATGGGGGAATCCAATTCCTGTACTATTTCCTGTGGTAGTGTAGGGACCTTAGTACTTGTTATATATTCTTTGATTTTCCCCTTTCTAATGTTCTCTTGTTGCTCTGTCTCCTTTTTTCTCACCCAATATAATTGCTCGTAATATTGTCTGAATACCTCCGCTATATCTTCAGTCTTATATTTGATCTCATTATTTTTATCTAGTATTTTCTCAATGTAATTTTTTGCTTTCTTTTTCCTCAATATCCTAGCTAGACTCTTGCCATTCTTATTTCCCAGGAAATATCGCTCTTTCGTTATTTTATGATATTCTCTCCTTACTTCTTGCTCTATTGTTTCCTCCAGCTCTAGTTTTTTTATAGCTAGGTTCCGTTGTAGCCCCTGTATCTCTCCCTTTCCATTTTGTTTCTCTATTTTGTGTTTTAATTCTAATCTCCTAATTTCTTCTCTTAATTCTTTTACCTTTTTATTCCTTTCTTTTTTTCTTTTCGCCCCAAGTGAGATATATATTCCTCTTATGTAAGCCTTATGGGCCTCCCATAGTATGTTCTCCGCCATATCATCCTTCTCATTTGAGGCAAAAAAAAATTGCAACTCCTTTCTTATTGTTTCCTCTCCTTCTACGTCTAATAAATCTTTGTTTAGCTTCCAAGTAAACGGGGGTTTCTTTATCTCTGGGATTTTAATTCTCATAATTACAGGTGCGTGATCCGACAAAGTCCTAGATCCGATGTCCGTATCCACCACTTCCTCCAATAACTGATGTTCCACCAGCCAATAATCTATCCTAGTGTACGTCCCATGCACGGGGGAGTAGAACGAGTAATCCCGTTTCTTCGGATGTTGTATTCTCCAAACATCTATCAGCTGGAATTCGGTCATCCATTGTTTAATTACATTTCGCTGCATGTTCGCCGTCTCCCGTGCATGGGACGAACTATCTAGTCTCGGATTCATCGGAAAATTCAGGTCTCCTGCCACAATCACCTTCCCCTCCTTAAATTCCCAAAGTTTCCCCAGCGTTTTTCTCAGATAACTTATTGGGTTCTTATTCGGGCTATATATATTTGCCAAGGTATATTTTATTCCCCATAGTTTTCCTTTTAGAAACAAGAACCTCCCTTCCGGGTCTCCCATCCTACCCTCTACTGTAAATTGAATATCCCGGCCTATCCCCACTGCTACCCCCCTTGTTCTACTTGAGGCTGAGTCTCCATAATACCAGATAGGATATCTTGGGGAGTACAGTCTAACTTTACTTTCATGGGTTAAGTGCGTTTCCTGTAAAAACACAATCTCTGCATTAAGCTGCTCCAGTTCTCTTAATATCTTAAACCGTTTGTTAACTACATTTAGACCTCTCACATTATACGTCATACAATTTACCACTATCATACTGGGACCCAATCAGTGCCCTTTTCTCGAGATCTTGAGCTATAGGTTATTCTCCTCTCTCCCTCCCCCCCCCCCCTCCCCACCCACCCCCCCCAACCTCCTCTCCCACCCTCCCACCCTCATCCCCCCCATGGCCCATCTCCCCACCCTCTTCTCCAACCCTCCCACCTTCACCCTCCCCATGGCCCATCTCCGGGCCTCTTGCATCCAACCTGGATATATCCCCATCCTGGTGTCTGCACCTCTTCCCTTGAGGTGGAGACCCCAACCCGGCGCCCCATGGGCACCTCCCCGGATCCTATGATCACGGGGTGGGCCCTTAAAGAGAGAGACTTTTCCCTAGCCCCCCCACCCCCCTCAAAGAGCATCTTCCACCACCTCAATATATTTCCATAGATTTAGAGCATCCTTTTTACTACTTCTTCCCTCCCCCTCTCCCTATACCCCTCGCCACCCCCCTCCTCCCCCCGATAACTCCTCTCCTATTGACCCTTCATACTCCTTTGGAATTGGTATCTGTAGATTTTTGCAGAAGTCCTGCATATCTTCCAAAAGTCTCAACCTTACTGTTTTCCCATCTCTATGTACTATTAATGCTGCGGGAAATCCCCAGCTATATCTAATGTTTAGTCCTCTTAATTGGTCCAACAGTGGTTTAAGCTTTCTTCTTCGTATTAGGGTCTCTGCTGATAGATCCGCGAACACTTGTAGAGTCTTTTGTTCGTACTGTAGAGGGGGTCCCTTCCTAAGGTTATTCCATATTTTTTCTTTGTCTGAGTACTTATGAAACTTAATAAGCACATCCCGTGGGGTATCCTCTTTTAACCCGGGAGGTCTCCTCACTCTGTGTACTCTATCGATTTTTATCTTTTCTGCCTCTCCTCTCTCCAATAGGGGTTTAAGTATCCTCTTCATTTTTTCCTCCAGATTTTCTCCATTTTGCTCTGGTATAGCCCTTATCTTTAAGTTTTGGCGCCTATTTTGATTTTCTTGCGTTTCCATTTTATAACAGCATTCTTTCTGTTGTCTTTGCAGCTCTTTCATTTGTGTTTTTAGCCCAGCTATCTCCAATGTTTGTCTCTCCGCCCTCTCCTCCACTTCTTCTACCCTTTTTAACAGATGTCCCAAATCCATACGCACATTGGAGACCTCACTTTTAATCAGGTTTTCCATTCTCTCAAACATTGCTAACATATCCAACTTAGTAGGCATTAGGGATTCGCTTCTCAGGTCTTCCTTCTCTGTAGTCTCCGTCTCTATTTCCATAATCTCCTGCATCTTTTCTCCTTGAACCCCCTTTAATTTAGCTGCCTCTTTTCTTGCGCCTTTGTTTACCTGAGCTATTTTTTTTTCCATGCTGGGACTTCTAATATTCCCTTCTTTAGTTGTCAGGTATTTCTGGATTGAACTTGCGTTTGCACTCGAATTTAAACTTTCTCTGGGGTTTTTGGGTTCTGTTACTTTTTGGGATCGACCTTTCATTATTTCTTCTGGGTCCACACCCCCTCCGGCTTACCCCTCTTCCCATGTGCTTATCTCTCTGGGATTTGTGGTATATTCCTCCTTCCCCTCCTCTTTTCCTTTGTGTATGTTCCAAGGAAAAAAAAAAAAAGAAAAAACACCCAAGAAAGAGAGACCTCTCTTTAGTGGTCGGTAATTCTGTTCTTTGCAAATACAGTAGTTACATGTTCATGGATTACCCACAGATGTATTCAGACTCATTTTGTCTCTCATGTAAATTACTTCTTGAAACCGTCTCCTCCCCCTTTAATATATGATAATTAGGTAGTATGTCAAGTAAAACCTTTCAACTAGTCCGTTTATTGATTGGCTATTAAATTGCTTTACTCCAAACTGATATTTTTAGGGGGGGCAATTCAGGAGAAAAAAAAAAAAAACCTTTCTTTATCTTCACGTATCCTTGAGAAGATTTAATAACAGTCCCTCTTTCTTTTCTTTCCTTTTCCTCTCCTTTTTCTTTCCTCCCACAGATTCTTAGTCTTGCTCAATCATTCATACCTATGCAATTGCTATATAAAGATTGTCTCTGCATGTGTTAGTGCATGTCTTGGTATCACCAATAAGCATTTTAACCTTCACTGTATATCTCACAAGCACTTGTTCTGTCTTGCTCTTGAGCATCCCAGGGGTTAATTATCAAACATGCAGACAGCTATAGCGTCTAAGAAAGGGGAGGTAGAGAGGGTAGAGGTATACATGCATTATACACAACAGGTCTCACGGCTAAAGATAAGGAACAAAATCACCTATTTATCCTGTCGCCTTCAGTCCTCCTTATCAGGGGGGAGAGATTCCTTCTCCAGCTGCTGCTGACTTTTCCATTGTAACCAGATCACCTTATGCGAGTTATCTCGGAGGGGAAAGGGGGGGGAGGGATGGGGGAGATACTCTCACCAGCTACTGCTGATCTCTTGCTCACATCTCCCGTCCGTCCGGAGGCTGTGCTGTGCGGCCGCTCTCACCTGCCACTATCGCTCTCCACAAAGGTCTCAGCCTGCTCTGAGGGGGGGGGGGAGACAGATCGTCCTAACGGGAGGCTTCCACGCCGTGTCCCCGGTCTTCCATCTGGTTCCTTCACCACCGTGGATAGCTGTCTCTCTCAGCCCTCACGGCCGCCGCGTCAGGCTCCTCCCCCAACGCTCCGACGTCACATCCCCACCTTGAGTCCCAAGCGTGTATTGACTGAGAGCTTGTTCAATTTCTAACCATCTAGTACCTCTGCCTTGAACAAACCAGTACCTTGCCTGAGCCAAAATAGCTGCCAGATAGTAATCCCGCAGCAGAACGTGACCTGCCCCTCCCGCACTCTTCGTCTGAATCAGTTTCCTGAAGGCGCACCTAGCTTTTTTACTCTGCCATAGAAAGGAGTTAATCTTAGATTGTGCTTTAGCGAAAAAGTCGTTTGGAACCGGAATAGGAAGGGTCCTAAATATATATAATAATTGGGGTAATATCAGCATCTTAAAAGCAGCCAACCTACCGGACCAAGACAATTCCTTTTTGGAAATAGGCAACAGTTTGGAGTCCAGATCCTCCAGGAATGGCACATAGTTGTCGTTATACAATTTACCTATTCTCTCAGAGAGCACTATACCTAAGTATTTGATGCCAGTAGAGCTCCAAGTATAAGGGAAGGCTCTCTGTAGTCTGGATTTAGTTCCACCATCTATCCCCAATCCTAGTATCTGAGATTTCCCTTCGTTTACCTTGCAATATGAAACCTTATTGAACAGCGTTAAAGATTCATGTGCCTCAGCCAGGGAAGTCTCCACATTAGTCAGCATCAATATCACATCGTCAGCGAACAAGCTGATACTATGACTATCTGCCCCAACTCCGAAACCCGTTATGCGAGGATGGGATCTAATATGGATTGCCAGAGGTTCCATCAGTAGATTAAATATCAATGGAGAGAGAGGGCACCCCTGCCGTGTTCCATTTGAAATAGAAAACGGGGAGGACATAACTCCTGATACAAAAACTCTCGCCGATGGTGTAGAGTATAATGCTTTAATAGCCGAGTCGATGCCGCCCTCAAATCCAAAGGCCCTTAAAACCTCACCGAGATATTGCCAATGAATTCGGTGAAAGGCCTTCTCCGCGTCTAGAGACAGAAGCAGAGAAGGCCTCCCCTCCGCCTCGGCCAGATGAATTAAGTTAATAAGTCTACGGGTCGCATCTGAGGCCTGTCTATTTTTTGTAAAGCCCGTCTGGTCAGGATGAATGATCGAAGGTAGAATATCCACCATCCGAGCGGCGATTATTTTGGCATATAGCTTCAAATCGCTATTGAGTAAAGAGATTGGTCTAAAATTTTGCGGAGATGTCGGATCCTTCCCCGGCTTAGGCAAGGCTATGATCAAAGCTTCCAGCATCTCTGGCGGGAAAGAAGCAGAGGCAGCAGCTTTATTGAAAATTGTGGTAAGGTGTGGGGTAAGAACGTTTTTAAACAGTTTATAGTATTCACCGCTAAAGCCGTCCGGTCCAGGGGATTTATTAGTTGGTAGGGAATTAATTGCTGACTGAATTTCAACATCAGTAAATGGGGCATTGAGCACATCCACTTGCTCCTGGGTAAGACGTGGGATCGGGAGTCGGGAAAGAAAGTCCACAATGTGTTCTCGATTTGGCTGGTGGGTCGAGGGGTCGTCTTTAAGGTTATATAGTGCACTATAATAGGAACTAAAGGCGTCCGCTATTTTCTTAGGGTGAGTTTCTTTCGTGTTAGAGGTAGGGTGGAAGATAAATGGGATTTTAGATTTATACCTGTGGCCCTTGATTTTATGGGCCAGGAGTTTACCCCCCTTATTGTCAGAAGTGTAAAATGTCATTTTCCTACGTTTGCTGTATTTCTCAAAGTTTTCGAGTAGCAGTACCCTCAGGTCGTGTCTATGCTGAGCTAATTTTTGGGAAATAAGGGCTGTCGGTTTAGCTTTATTAAGCGATTCTAGTTTCTCAATGGCTGACAATAAGCTTGTAATTTTGCTTTGCCTCTGCCTCTTTAGCCTCGCTCCCATTTGGATACAAATTCCCCTCATATACGCCTTATGGGCGTTCCATAACACAAATGGATCTGTAACAGAATCAACATTATCAATAAAAAATTCAGTCAGATGTTTCCGGAGGACCTTCTTGCACTCCTCTCTCTGAAGCACGTAGGTGTTGATTCTCCAGAGCGGGCTCGCAGTAACTGTTGCCGAGCCCGCCATGGATAGCACCACCGGTGCATGATCAGACCAAGTTATTGGCTCGATGTCCACCGAAGAGGTCTGCAACAGAGACTGCTGATCAACTAAAAACAGGTCTATCCTGGAATACACCTGGTGTGGAGGGGAAAAGTAGGTATAGGCCCGCTCGTTTGCGTGCAGGCATCTCCAAGCATCATATAGGCCGTGTTGATGTATAGCGGGTTGCATAGCCTGGCGCAGCCGCGTGGACTGAGATGTAGAATCCGAAGCCGGGTCCGGGGTTAAATTAAAGTCTCCACACATAAGCAGCCTTCCCCTTTGGAGTTTCCGTACTCTTCGCATCAAGCTGTTAAAAAACCTCACCTGGTGGTTGTTAGGGGAGTATACGTTTACAATCGTGTAGGTAGTTAAGTTCACATCACAAATTAGTATCAAGAATCTGCCATGGGGATCACTAATAGCTTCGTGCAATTGAAAAGCCACAGAGTCTCTGATAGCCGTTAGGACCCCTTTTCGTTTGGTATTCGCGTTAGCTGTGAATATGTGCGGAAATTTTTTGTGTGAACATTTGGGAGCTTTAGCAGTCACGAAGTGAGTCTCCTGGGCACAGACAATATCGCATTTGTGCGATTCCGCTTCTCTCCATAGCGAGTGACGTTTCACGGGTGGTTGAGCCCCTTAGTGTTAATAGATAATATATTTAGAGCCATAGAGGGGTTGGGTGCAAGGGATGCTGAAAAGTGTGCTGAGCAGCCCCTCCGCAAAAGGGCTCTACTCCCCATGAGGGGTCCAATTCCCCCTCAAGCATGCCACCAGGGTTGTCAGGTAAACAATACTCACTTTTAGGAGGAGGGATGATCCAGTCCTGGAACTGTGAAGGTCCTGTGATTCTGGCCATGAAGCAACCTAGGATGTCCTTTTCGGCCCTCATCCTCCATTTGGTAAGTAGGTAACGGTTGGCAATTGGTATAGCATCCAAAAAAAAGAAAAAAAACAACAAGAGAATGTAACAGAAGAAATTAAAAAAGAACATTAATTAGTGAACGGATTAGCAACAGTCGCTCTATGGATTCTAGAGCAGGTCTAACAAAAAATAGCCGTGAGCAGCGGGTGCTGCAAAGGTAACTGGGGGAGAAAGTTCAGCCTGAGGCTCCTCAATAACAGAGAACATGGGGACCCAAATTCAGAGGTATACATCCGTCCCGTCTCACGAGTGCGATTTGGCGTTCTTTGAGGTGACGGTTTTCCAATCCTGAGCAACCATTTTCGGGGCGGAAGACATTGCTGCACTGATGTCCAAGTCTGAAAGTATACCCCACTCTCGTAAGAGGGTGATGCCAGTTTCCAGCGAAGTAATGTGGTATGTGCGATTATCCTTGGTCACAGTCAATTTCGTAGGGAATCCCCATTTGTATACTATCTTATGGTTTCTCAAAGCTTTGGTAATGGTATTTAGGTTCTTTCTTTTCTGAAGAGTGAATTGCGAAAGGTCTGTGAAAAACTGCAAGTGCTGAAGTTGTGGCGGAATACGTTCTTTTTGACGCATGGCTGCCATAAGGTCCTCTTTCACATGGAAGAAGTGTAGCCTTAAAAGTACATCTCTCGGTACCTGATCAGATAAGTAAGTCGGTTTGGGAAGACGATGAATCCGATCGATCGTCACGTCAAGATCCGACGCCTCTGGGAGTATTTGTTTAAACATCGTCACCACGTGCGTGTGAAGGTCGGCCTGTACGATCGTTTCGGGGATACCCCTGATTTTGATATTATTTCTTCGTGACCTATCTTCGAGGTCCGCTAATTTCTCCTTTAGCCTCTCCACCTCCCCTTCCCTCTCCTCATGGGCATCAACTAGATCATTTATAGTCCCAGCATATTCTCCCATCTTAGTTTCTATGTGATCCACTCTAACTCCAATAGCATTAAGATCTTTATGAAACCCGTGCATACAGGCTGCCATATCCGACTGGATGGTGCTGCGGAGCGATAACAACATGTCTTTCAGTACAGTATCAACCACCGGTTGATTTTGAGTGGGATAGGATTCGATGGGTTCGGGTAGCTCCCGGGTGTCATCCCCTGAGTCTGCGGATGGGCTGCCCTCTTCGCTCAATCCGCTGCCATCTAGCTTGGGTTTTGATTTAACCGGGCTGCTAGTAGAAGGGGAGGAAGGGTAGGAGTGCTGGCCATTGATGGGGGACTGTTTATGTCGCCGGTTACCTGCTTCTGTGTCCCTCGTGCGCGGCAATGCTTTCTGCGGAGAGTAGGCCCGGGCGCCATCTTGGGTCTCCCTGTCAGGGAGCCTAGTGTAAAAGTCCGTGAGCCGTTGCGGTTTTCCCGCACCTCGGCGCTTGCCGGGCATGGTCCCAGAGGGTAGGGAAGGTCTTCCGCTGACGGGGTATGCTTCCAAAGGGCACGGATGTTATCGATATTAGCCGCTTAGATCCCCAGTCTCCGGAGCTCCGGTATTATGCGACCATCCGGAACTCGCGTCAGGCCACGCCCCCCAAAACGGCCATTTTTAAAATTATTTTAGGCATTGACCCATGTCCCCTGGGGCAGGAGCCAGGTCCCCAAACCCTTTTTAGGACAGTATCTTGCATATTAGCCGTTAAAATGAGCACTTTTAATTTCGAACGTTCGAGTCCCATAGACTTCAATGGGGTTCTAAAGTTCGTTCGAATTTGGGGTCCGTTCGAAAGTTCTGGTGCGAACCGGGGGGTGTTCGGCTCATCCCTAGTGGTGAGATCTTCTTTTCCACTGAAATGCCTCTGTGGGTTTCCAGGGTTACTGAGATCAAAGGGAAGGAAGATCTCACCACATTCCTGAAGTGCGAGGAAGATAATTAGGAATAACTTGCTTTTGAAAATGCAGATAATTGATTTTCAAGATTCGCCTCTTATTCATTTCAATGAGGTTTGCGTTTAAGTCTGCAATTTTTGGATTTTTAGACGGCTTGCCTAAAGTACCCACAAATCTGAACCCCGGCACTTTCCCCACCACTATGCAGCACTTTTCTCCGAATGAGAGCAAAGAATGAGATTCTCCCACTGGAAATTGTAATAAAATGTCAATTTTATCAGCCAATGGGAATAATATATTGTCCTCAGTAAAATAATATTGCATATACAGTATATTGTTTCTATATATTAGATGTATTTAATAATACATTTTAACAAAAGAAACTTTATTCAGCTCTTTTTATATAATTCTGACTTTGGTTTTATTTTTTCTGTACAGATGGATTGATGAACCAAGTTTTCTATCATGTTGAACTTCATCAATACAACTAAGTCACATGGTAAATGAGCCGTATGGGTCTGAAGTGACTGAAAGCCTTTATCACAATTCACTGGAGGATTCACACAGGACACAAGACATATCAGCGTTCTAAAGGTTGTTCTGAATCCTCTTCAACATTGATCCAAACTCAGAGGACAACAGGAGAGAAGCCATTTTATGGAAATGACAATGGCTTTACAGTAAAGTCCATCCCATATATACATAAGAGGAGTCATTTCAGAATATATTTCTTATTTGGAATGTGATAAAGATTTACAATGGAGGCAAAACTTATCACACACCAGAAGGTTTATAATGGAGAGAAGTCTTATCAGTGTTCTGAATGTGACAAAGTTTTTACATTTAAGTCACATCTTATCAAACACCAGAAGATTCACACTGGAGAGAAGCCATATCAGTGTTCTGAATGTAACAAAGCTTTTACAACCAAGAATGATCTTATCATACACCAGAGGGTTCACACCGGAGAAAATCCATATCCGTGTTTTGAATGTGGCAAAGCCTTTAACTACTTCCCACCCGGGCTAATGTACATATACGGCCGGGTGGGAGCCGCCTCCTTCGGAAGGAGGGGGATCACACGCGCGCGCGTGCTTGCTTACGCAGCGGCGCGATCCAGATGCGCTCGTGTCACCCGGACACGGCGCATCTCTGATCGGCAGGAGGTGCTCTGTGATTGGCCCTCCTGATCACATGATGGCCGTGTCCAATCACAGCCATCATGTGATCAAAACAAACAGCTGGTTGCTAGGCAATCGGCTCCTCCTCTCCTCACACGGAAGTCGTCGCTGAGGAGAGGAGAGCAGATCGCTGCAGACGGCTGGTGATCAGTGAGTATGAGCTGTTTTTACAGCTTTTCACTCACTGATCACCAGTCTAGTGTAAACCTACAGTGTACACACACATGTCCCCAAAATACACATGTCACCACACATGTCCCCAAATAATAATGTCCCCAAATAATAAAAAGACATGTCCCCCCTAAAAAACACATGTCCCACTAAAATCACATGTCCCAGTGATCACCTGCACACATCTGTACATGATCATTTGCGTACATATGTCCGTGATCACACAAACAAATTATTATACACATAAATTAATTTTTTTTTTTACCAAAGACATGTAGCAGAATACATTTTGGCTTAAATTTATGACAAAATTTGATTTTATTGGATTTCTTTTAAAATAGAAAAAAGAAAATATTGTTTTTTTTTCCAAATATCTGCTTTTTTTGCACTTATATCGCAAAAAAATAAAAAACAGAGTCGTGAATAAAGCTCTATTTGTGCGATAAAATGATAAAAATTTCATTTGGATACAGTTGCGAGAGCAATGAAAGCTGAAAATTGGGCTGGGAAGGAAGGGGGGCGAAAGTGCCCTGTATGGTAGTGGTTAAACAGAAGTCAGAGCTTATGAGACACCAGAGGGCTCACACTGGAGAAGCCATATCAGTGTTCACAATGTGACAAAGCTTTTATAGGGAGGGATGCCCTTTTCCGACACACAAGGGTCCACACCAGAGAGAAGCCATATCAGTGTTCTGAATGTGGCAATGCTTTTACATTGAAGTCAAACCTTATCAGACACCAGAGGGCTCACACTGGAGAGAAGCCATATCAGTGTTCTGAATGTGGCAAAGCTTTTTACACAGACATCACATCTTAACAGACACCAGAGGAAAGCCATTTTAATGCTCTGAATGTGACAAGGCTTTTACAGTTAATGTTGGCATCATCTATCACCAAAGGATTCACAAACTTCAGCTGCAGAGAGGAAACACTGGAAGAAGAGGGTATCAAAGAAGTTGCTGACATCGCATTCGTTTCACAGCCCCAATGTCATCCCACAAGCTAGGGAAGAAGTGAAAAGATAAAATGCTACTTAAACAAAGTAACTAAAATTTGTGAGCAAACTGGAATGTAATGGTTGGATGCTTTGAGTTTAGTTCTTATCTCCATCAGACACACACTTAGAAGGCCTACAAATATATTACCTTTTGAAATTTTCTTTTAACCAGTTCCCGACTGGCACATGCCCATGTACATCGGCAGAATGGCACGGGCAGGCATATTGGTGTCCAGGTACGTCCATTTTAATATGCCGCCCTGCCATCGAGTGCGCGGCGCCGGCGGCACGCACTCACATGCCGGTTGGGACCCCCATGAGTCCGGTTGCAGGTCCCGCAGACTCTATCGCCACGGGGATACCCTCGATCGTCTCATAGGGATACCCACGATCATCTCACGGGGTGGCTGAACGGGGAGATGCCATTGTAAACAGCATCTCCCGGTTCTGCCTAGCAACAACAAGTGACACTGATCTCTGCTCCATGTGATTGGAGCAGAGATCAGTGTTCACTAACACAAAACCCAGCCCCCAACAGTTAGTAACACGCCCCTAGGAACACTTAACCCCCTACACTGCCACTCCCTGGTTAACCCCTTCACTGCTAGTGTCTTTTACACAGGAATCAATGCATTTGTATGGCACTGATTGCTGTATAAATGACAATGGTCCCAAAAATGTGTCAAAAATGCCCGATGTGTCCGCCATAATGTCACAGTCACAATAAAAAAAAAAAAAAAAAAAAAAAATCGATGATCGCCGCCATTACTAGTAAAAAAAATATTAATAAAAATGCCATTAAACTATCCCCTATTTTGTAAACGCTATAACTTTTGCGCAAACCAATCAATAATCGCTTATTGCGAGATTTTTTTGCCAAAAATATGTAGAAGAATACGTATCGGCCTAAACTGAGGGAAATTTTTTTTTTATATATATTTTGGTGATTTTATTATAGCAAAAAGTAAAAAAGAATGCGTTTTTTTCACAATTGTCGCTCCATTTTTGTTTATAGCGCAAAAATTAAAAACCGCAGGGGTGATCAAATACCACCAAAACAAAGCTCTATTTGTGAGGAAAAAAAGAAATTTTGTTTGGGAGCCACGTTGCACGACCGCGCAATTGTCAGTTAAAGCGACGCAGTGCCGAATCGCAAAAAAGTGGTAAGCCAGGAAAATGGTCCGGGGCTGAAAGTGGTTAAATAAGCATCCATGACTGCATTTTTTTTTTTCCCATCAACATTCCCATGTGTACCTTTTTTTTTTTCATGGAGCTTTGTCGGAACATGTAATGCATTTTCATCGTTCACTAACTGAGTTGTGTTCCCAAGTGTTTTCTTCATTGCCAGATCCTGAGCGAATACATGACCAACAATGCCGCAGTACAAAGACTAGTGGTCAAGCGGCATCTTGCCAAACCTCTGAGGCCTCATTTGGGAAAGTCCATTCCAAAATCTTTTGACTGTTGATACATCATCAACCAGGCTTGAGGGCTCCAGCTAAGTCCACCTTGTCCACACCTCCCATTACATGTTCCACCTCCCTCTTCACGATCGATGCTTCCGTTCCATGTTTCATATCCTCCCATGGATGAAAGCTTTGCAGGCAGGTCTGTAGTTGGGGCACCAGCCAGGGAGAAGTCTCGGTCTAGTGAGAAAGCAACTTCCCAAGCTGGTGTAGGTCTTCCAACACTGAGTCGCGGTTGTTTATGGGATTCATTCAACAGTACCACTTAATCCCAATTGATTCTACTGAAAGCCTCAGAGATTCCATTAGGAAAAAACATTTGATACCCTTATTATATTGTTTTCTCTGTCCAGCTATTGATCCTCTCGATAGACTATACACACACAATACAACTGCAAGAGATCTGAGCTTACAAAAAAAAAAGAGTGCGGTCCTATCCTTACCACTTCTACGGGGAGGCTGAGATTCCTCTGATTGGGGTTCACTTTAATGACTCTGAATGGACAGATCTCTGTTTGGGGTAAAGTTTGCAAAGAACACTTCTTATCCCTGGAAATATTATGATGTTGGCACTAAACTGTAACTATGGGCAACATCAATAATTACCGTATTTATCTGCGTATAACACGCGCCGGCGTATAACACGAACCCCAATTTTAGGAGGGAATTTTAAGGAAAAAAAACACCTCACATTTAAATGCACCTCAATGCAGCCTTGTCAGTGTCCATCTGCAGCCTTGTTCATCATTGCACCCTTTGTCTTTGTCCATCTGCACCCTTGTTAGTGTCCATCTGCACCCTTGTCCATCATTGCACCCTTGTCAGTGTCCATCTGCAGCCTTGTCGCTTTCCGCCATTCTCGGCAGCTCTCGGCCGCTCTCGGCAGCTTTCAGCAGCTCACGTGGGAATGCGAGAGCCGCCCAAAGCTGGCGAGTATGCCCGAAAGCCACCAAGAATGGCCAAAAGTGACCAAAAGCCGCGAGAGCAGACGAGAGGCTCACAATCGGCAATGGATCGGCGTATAACACGCACCCACGATTTCCCCCTGATTTTAAGGGGAAAAAAGTGAGTGTTATACGCAGATAAATACGGTACATAAATGATAAACATCTGCACAAATAACAGATTGTATGTTTTTCCGAGTCTCCACTTGTAACATTTTTATTACCTGTTGATCCTCCCAGTAGATCTTTTTTTCCTTCTACTTCCTGTAGAAAGCCAAGATATTTGTCAAAAATAGCAGTTAGAGGAATTGGGAAACACCATATAACACTGTCGGGGGTGCTTACAACTGTCAGTTTTCATTCATATGGTGGTTTAACCACTTCAGCCCTGGGAAGGTTTTCCCCCCATCCCGACCAGAGCACATTTTACAATTTGGCACTGCGTCATTTTAACCGGTCATAAAATGCTGTACCCAAACAAAATTTGCGTCCAAATAGAGATTTCTTTTGGTGCTATTTGATCACCTCTGCGTATTTTTATTTTTTGCACTATACACAAAAAAGAGCGACCATTTTCAAATAAAAACAATATTTTTTGCTAGAATAAATATCCCCAAAAAGGTTTTTTAAAAAACAGAAATTTCTTCATCAGTTTAGGCCAATATATATTCTTCTACATATTTTTGGTAAAAAAATAAATAAATAAATAAATAAAAAAAAAATAAAAAAATAAAAAATCGCAATAAGCGTGTATTGATTGGTTTGTGCAAAATGTATAGCATCTACAAACTAGGGGGTAGATTTATAGCATTTTAATTATTTTTTACTAGTAATTGCGGTGATCTGCATTTTTTAACATTATTGCAACAGACACTTTTGACACATTTTTAGGACCATTGACATTTCTACAGCGATCTGTGCTATAAAAATGCACTAATTACTGTGTAAATGATACTGGTAGGGAAGGGGTTAACACCAGGGGGCGATCAGGGGGTTAACTGTGTGTTCCCTCAGCATGTTCTAACTGTATGGGGATAGGACTGAGTAGGAGAGGAGACATATCACTGTTTCTACTTACTAGGCACAAACGGCACGTCTCCTCTCCTCTGACAGCACAGGGATTTGTGTGTTTACACACATAAATCCGTGGCACTGGTGGTCCCTGACGTGGTCATCCCTGACCTCCCCCCCCCCCGGCATAATACTTAAAAAGGTATTCTTAATTTTCATTGTCGCACTTTAAGCATCATTAAAATCACTGCTCCTGGAAAAAAAAAAAAAAACGATTTCCTTAAATTTTTGTTTTTTTATTGATACATGTCCCCATGTGCAGTACCCGGGCCTCCATATCCCTTTTATGCCCAATTACTTCAGAATGGGCACTTTTCATTTTTCCTGTTTGGCTCCCATAGACTTCAATAGGGTATGGCGTTCGGGTTAGAACTTTTGCCCCTGTTTGGGAGTTCTGCTGCAAACCAAACAGGGATGTTCAGCCCATCCCTGGATCAAAGTAAGGAAGGCTCAGTCGATCCATCACATGAAGGATCCCTCAGTACAATTGCAGTAAGGATCTGTCGGACAGTCACAGAAAGGAAGAAAGGATCAGTCGATCACAGGAAGGAGTGCATGGTCAATTGCAGAAATGATCTAAGGAGGGAAGCATCAGTCAGTCGATTGCAGGAAGGATCGGTCAGTCGGAGGAAGCAGTCAATACAAAGAAGGATCAAAGAATTTATCGAGGGAAGGAAGGGTTGATCGATCACAGGAAACATTGGTCGATCTCAGGAGAGATTGGTCGATAATAGAAAACATTTCTTGTTTGATCACATGAAGCATCAGTTGATGGAAGGAAAGATCAAATAATTGATCAATCGTAGGAAGCATTGGTTGATCGAAGCAAGGATCAAAGGATCAAGGATCAATCAGTCATTTGCAGGAAGGATTGGTCAGTTGATCACAGTATGAATCAAAGTGAGAAAATATCGGTTGATTGATCACAGGAAGGATTGATCAGTTGATCACAGGAAGGCTCAGTCAATCAAGAAAGGATTGGTTGTGGATGAAATGAAGGAAGCATTGGTCAAATCAATTGCAGGAAGGATCAAAGTAAGGAATGATCTGTTACTTGAAAGCAGAATCGATTGCTCTTGCAAATGATCGGTCAATCAATTAAAGGAAGGATCTGTCGGTCATTCACAAGACAGATTGGTTGATTGCAGGAAGGATGAAAGGAAGGAAGGAAGGACCAGTTGATTGATTGCAGCAAGGATTGATGTAAGACAGGGTGGATCTGTCACAGAAAGGATGAAAGGAAGGAAGGACCGCTCAGTCGATCACAGGAAAGATTGGTCTGTTGATTGCAAGAAGGTTCAGCAAGTCGATCGCAGGATGAGTCAGTTGGTTAATTGCAGGAAGCATCAGTTAATGGAAAGAAGGATCAAAATAATTTATTGATCAAAGGAAACATTGATTAAACAAGGTTCAACCGCAGGAAGGATCAAAGTAGAGAAAGAGTGGTCGATCAATTGCAGGAAGAATCACTAAATCTATCGCAGGAAATATCTAAGGAAGGAATTTCTTGATCAATCGCAGATGACATTGGCAGATCGATCACGGGAAGAAAAGGTCAATCACATGCATACTCTGTTTGATTGCAGGAAGAATCGGTTGGTTGATCACAGGCATGCTCTGAGGAAGAAAGCATTGTTCAATCATAGCAGGAAGGATTGGTTTATTGATTGTAGGAATGAGCTAAGAAGGGAAGGATTTGTCAATCGATCACAGAAAAGATTGGTCAGTCAATCGCAGGAATGATTTAAGGAAGGAAGCATTGATCACAGGAAAGATCAGTCAGTCAATCACAGGATGGATTGGTCAGGCAATAACAGGAATAATTTGTAAGGATCAGTTGATCATTTGCAGAAAGGATTGCTCGATCAATCACAAGAACCACAGGACGGACTGGTTGGTCGACTGCAGGAAGGATCAGTCGATGAAATGCAGGATCAAAGAATTGACTGATCAATGGAAGGCTTGATCTCAGGAAACATTGTTCGATGAAAACAAAGATCAAGGATCAGTCGGTTGACTGCAGAATGCATCAAAGGATCCATCCAAAGTTTTAAAGGAAATAAGGATTGTTCAGTTGATCAATCGCAGGACAGATTGGTCAGTAACTGGAAGGATCAGAGGAAAGAAGGATTTTTTGATCAAAGGATCCGTCAGTTACAGGAAGGATCATTGGGTCGATTGCAGAAAGGATTAAAGTAATGAAGGATCAATTGATTGATTGTAAGAAAGATCTTTGGTCAATTGCAGAAAGGATTGGTCTGTCGATTGCAGGAAGGATCAAAGTAAGGAAGGATTGATCAATCACAGGAAGGATCGGTCAGTCAATTGCAGGAAAATTGGTTGGTTCATCATAAAAAAGGAATGCTTAACTTATTTCAGGAGGGATTGATCAAATGCAGAAAAGAACAATTGATTGATCGCAGGAAGGATCAGTCAGTCAATTGCAGAAAGGATCAAAGGAAAGAAAGATTGTTTGATCGATCAGTCACAGGAAGAATTGGTTAGTGGATTGCAGGAAGGATCAGTCAATGGCAAGAAGGATCATTTGGTCAATTGCAAGAAGGATCAAAGTAATGAAGGATCAGTAGATCGATTTAAGGAAGGATCGGTCAGTCGATAACAGCAAGGAATGGTTGATTGCAGGAAGGATCAGTCAGTTAATCGCAGGACAGATTGGTCGATTGCAGAAAGGTTCAGTTAATCGGTCACATGAAAGGATTGGTAAATCGCAAGAATGATCAGTCAGTCGATCACAGGTAGAATCAGCTGGTCGATCGCAGAAAGGACCGGTTGGTCGCAGGAAGGATCAGTTAGTCAATCACAGGAAGGATCAAATGAAAGAAGGATCTGTTGATTGCAGGATGGATCAAAGTAGGGAAGGATCACATGTTCAATTGCAAGAAGGATTGATCACAGGAGGGATTGTTCAAGGGATCACAGGAAGGATCAGTCGATCAGTCGCAGGAAGGATTGGTGGCTTTTGTGCAAGAAGATCAAATTAAGGAAGTATTGGTTGATCTGTTGCAGGAAAGATCACTCAGTAAATTGTTCATCTCTTGTGAATACAATAAAGTTGATACTTGCATCTATAATGTTTGGGGGTTCTATCTATCTAATGAGCAGTTAGGAAATCTTCCAGCATGGCCCACCTGAGAGATGATTGGCTCCACCTGACAGGAAGTACAATCATCAACTGAGAGGTTAAACCCCACCCCCTCTTCCCTCACACCAGCCTGAAAAACCCTCCAGATTTTAGAGTATATCTTTCTTGTGATTGGCTTCTGGCTCAGAAGGAGGAAGAACTCTGAGGATTTCTCGCTCAAGAACCAGGCCATCAGTCTAATGCCGCGTACACACGAGCGGACTTTACAACATCCAAAGTCCGAAGGACTGAGTCCGTCAGACTATATGATCGTGTGTGGGCTGCAACGGACTTTTGACTCACCAAAGTCCGAAGGACTTTAGAATATGGAACATGCTTCAAATTTTCCCGACGGAACTCCGTCGGACCCGGTCCCCTTCGAAAACTCCGCTTGTGTGTATGCTACTCCGACGGACTAAAACCGACGCTAGGGCAGCTATTGGCTACTGGCTATGAACTTCCTTATTCGAGTCGGGTCATACATCATCACGTTCGAATCCGTCGGAGTTTAGTGTGATCGTGTGTGGCCAAGTCCGTTCGGCCGAAAAGTCTGTCAGAACTCCGTCGGAACTCCGGCAGAACTCCGGCGGAACTCCTTTGGAAGTCTGTCGGACATAAGTCCTCTCGTGTGTACGGGGCTTTAAGAAGCCTGGGTCAGGGTGGTGTACTGGCCCGAGTAGGAGCAGGTCCCATGTGACTGGACACCGCTGTGAGGAGACATCGACACAGGGTCATGAACCAGACCCATCTTGGCCACCACAGGGCCGCTAACAGCAGACAGCACCTTGAGAGGCTTAGCTTTTACAGTACCAGGGACTCAGCACCAGGGGGGTGACAAGTGGATGCTAGGGCAACATCCCAGTCTTGGGCCAACGTGCCTACCCCTCCAGACCCTGTTCCTGAGAAAGGGAAAAATATTGTTCCACCTTTCGGTTCTTCCTCCCGGCAAAAGGGTCTATTTCCAGGGTACCAAAAAATGTTAGTCGAACAGAAAAACATCTCACTGTTTAACTCCCCCCCTCCTTGATGAATGGGCTGCCAGCTGAGAAAGTCCCACCTCAGGCTCTCCAGGGTCAGACTCAAAAGGCTTTGGGACCTGGTGCCACCCTGGTGCCACATGTACATTACCATCGTAGTATTGTCTGAGAGGATCTGGACTTCTTTTCTGCTGCTCTTGAAAGCCCCTAGGACCTGCCTTACAGCCCGGAGTTCTTTATATTTTGGAAGAACTCCATGGCCTTTGGACGCAAGATCTCCAGATGGGGAGGGGACACCTTCCCATATAGGGAGGAGAGCAGGAAGAACTTAAGCTCCCATGTCACAGCTGTATACATACCGTCATTAACCCGGGCACTCTCATGATGTGCCTCCCGGAGCACTCCGCAAGGCTGATCAATGGAGAGACCTCCCCTGAAACCTTCACGATCTTTTCCTGGAGCAGAAACAGCATCTGGATCCTGGAGGCAACCTGTGCATTTCAGTGCAGCACATTCAAATCAATGGGGAAGAACTGCAAATGCTCCGCAATTGTGTGGTTGGATTTGTTTGTCAGAAAAAAAAAAAAGGGGGGAATAAAACAAGTAGTGAGGAGACGTCGGATCGCTTCTTCATCACCTGCCAGTCGCCTCTGGAGCGTAATCTCGGACTTCAGAGGGAAGGGAGATCAGATATATGTCTACATCTACCTTACTGGGATTCTTATTTTGGGTTTTGTTTTTTTAACAATTATATTTTTATTTTATTTTTTAAATTTTTTGGGAGGGGGCTTTGGAGAGATATCTGGGGTCTATACAGACCTCCAATATTTCTTATTTGAGACAGAGAAATAGATTGAAGACAGAGTTCAGTCCCTTTCTCTGCAGGCTCAGCTACAATACATATGAATGAATAGAAGTCTCTGCAGAGAGGATCCTATCCATTCATAAATGGAGGCAAAGTAATCACACGCTGTACCTGTGCCCACCAGGTGTATTATAACGCCAGCATTGCACACACAGGGGCTGGACCCCCCATGTACAAGGGACCTAAGCCATACAATCAGCTTGTCACCCATCCCCCCAGACTCCTATAACTGGAAGATTATATTCTTGGGGGGGATGAGTTGTAGAAGAACCCAGACCACGGGATTGTGCGGTGAAAATATCATCCAACTTTATTAATCATATATTATGTGACACTTCAACAACAGAAGAAAAGAAATTGATTGTTTACATTTCATATTTATAACATCTATGCCAGTGATAGCGAACCTTGGCACCCCAGATGTTTTGGAACTACATTTCCCATGATGCTCTGGCACTCTGCAGTGTAGTGGAGCATCATGGGAAATGTAGTTCCAAAACATCTGGGGTGCCAAGGTTCGCCATCACGGATCTATGCTAAGAAACTGATTACCATATGACACGCCCCTCATTAATACCAACCACACCCTCTTATGTAACCCTCTAAACACCAAATCCCTGTAAATTCCCAGAAGACACTTTAATATTGTATCCATAACAAGCTGATTGGGTAGAAGATAATCCAGAGCCCCTCCTGCTCATTCCCACCCAACAAGTCCATGTCACCATCTACAAGGTTAGAGGACCTGAAGAACAAGACCATGACCACCAGGACCATCTCCTGACTGAAGCCATGTTCACATTTCTTTCTAATCCTGCTTTTATGGTCTCATCAGATACAGGTTTGTCAGATCTACATCAGTGGAACCCTTTCACTCCGGCCAATGGAAGGTTTACATCAGCAACAGCAGCAGCACGGGCTTATAGCTATAGTACCAGGGGGGTTTGTCTACATTTGTTACACCAACTGTCGGCTTTCTTATAGAAGCGATTCAGATGCACTGAAGGTATCCCCCCCTCCATGTATACCGGGTTCAGCTACACCTTCTGCAAGCCCAGGACAGACATGGTGGGTGTCAGTAGTGAGAGCAGAAGGAGATAGGCAAACATCCGATCTCTCATCTCCCCTTCAGTGAATGAACATGGAAGATGTAAGATTATGTCATTTCTGGGTTCAGAGATGTCATTCCCTGGTTACTGTGGCCAGGGAAGCAGCTGATCAAGCAACGTGTGTGTGTGTGTGTGTGTGTGTGTGTGTGTGTGTGTGTGTGTGTGTGTGTGTGTGTGTTACTCAGCCAAGTTCCAACTAAACCCATCCAATAAAAATGGACCCCACTTCCCCCCACCCAGGTGCCTGTTGGTCCTCCTTTACCTTGTGTAGATATTCCCTTCTGAGATCCTCATGACATAAAATAAATGTACAACACTCTCTATGTGACACCATTTTGTAGACTCCACCTTGAGTTTCCGAGAGATAGTCAGCAGCCATGCAGTTCTGTGACACCACCTTAGGTGATGGAGACACTTCTGCTGTCAGCTCTGCTATAACATCAATGGTCTCAATGGTTATCTGATCCATGACTCCAGTACACGGGTTCATCTTACTTATCTTAGATGACTTAGACTCCCCATCCCATCTATGAAAGGCTCACTGCATAAAGCATATCCAGTCCAGAGAAAATGTTTCTTCTCACTGGAAGGTCAGGGGAGTATTGGGAGAAATTGAGGCTTTCCCTTATGGATATGGGGGGGGCAACATCACCTAAAGTACAGCTATGGGTGGGATTGAAGGGAAGACATTTTAGGGGGCTCCTTCCACACAAGAAGGAAATGTTATCTGGAAGGACTAGGAATCCATTGGACCAATGGGGATTAAACATTCTGCAATTACATTGAGAAACCATGAAATGTTACTGGCCTGTGATTGGCTCTCCTATTGTTAGTGAAGTAAGTGAAACTCCCCTTGTTGGTATCATTCATGGAATTTAAGAAACCATGTGAAATGTTTCCCCCAAATACAAAAAGGTGACCCCCTTGGGTAGGTACCCCTCCTAATATGAGTTTGTAGTCCCTGCTACTACAGGAAACATGTGGGCAATCATTTACACCTTTTACAGCAGGACAGTAAATATCAGAAGACAATTCAAACATAAGACCAACAGCAGGAAGTCTTCTAACCTAATGTGTAATGTAATCTGTCATTAGAATCCCCAGAGTTCCCTCTGCAACATCGTTTTATCACCTGTTATCCTGTCTGTAGATCTGTTATTTTCCCACCTTCTGTAACAGGATGACAACCCTCATCATTCTGCAGTAACATTACACAGCAGTGTTATCACCCTGTACAGGGAAGTCTTAGCCCTTGTACACACGGTCGGACATTCTGCCAACCAAATCCGTCGGATTTTGTCCGACGGATTGTGTCCGAAACTGTTGCATACACAGTCGGACCAAGTTGTCGGAAAATCCGATCATTCAGAACATGATGACGTTATTTAGTTACGACGGGACTACGTTCAGGCTAGTAGCCAATAGTGATGGACAAACTTCCGACGGGACGTTTTGCAAACGCCGATAGTTCGCGAAACGGAAAGTTTGCGGCGGGCCCCATTGACTTCAATGGGAGGTGAACTTCGCAAACCTTTAGGTCAAATTTGCAGCCACAAGATAATTATTAGCTGGGCAAACATAGTCCCACCACATGGCCAATGACATAATACATGTATGAGGTGAATTTGGGATCGATAACTACAAGCATTCTTTTTTTATATGGGAAATTGTTCTGACAATTCAGGACTGTGGAGCGCATGAAGGCAATGGAGGAGAGGGAAGGTCAGGGACCAGAGTAGGCAAAGAAGAGGGTGCAGGAGATGATCACCAGCAGCGTGACATACAGCAATGACACCTGCACCGTGATAGAGTTATCTGACAGCAGCACCGTGATACAGATCACTGACATCAGCAGCGTGACATAAAGCACTGACATCAGCACCGTGATATACAGCACTGACAGAAGCAGCGTGACATTAAGCACTCACACCAGCACCGTGATATACAGCACTGACAGCAGCACCGTAAGCAGCCCCAGGAGTAAGTCAGCACAGCACAGGGATGGTGTGATCCCCTCATAATAAGCAGGCCCAGGAGAAACTAAGCACAGCACAGGGATGGTGTGATCCCCTCATAATAAGAACCCCCAGGAGTAAGTCAGCACAGCACAGGGATGGTGTGATCCCCTCATAATAAGCAGGCCCAGGAGAAACTCAGCACAGCACAGGGATGGTGTGATCCCCTCATAATAAGAACCCCCAGGAGGAAGTCAGCACAGCACAGGGATGGTGTGATCCCCTCATAATAAGAACCCCCAGGAGGAAGTCAGCACAGCACAGGGATGGTGTGATCCCCTCATAAGCAGCCCCAGTAGAAATATGACACCGCTCAACCTCTTCAAAGAGGAGGGTAGGGGCAAATAGTACGGTGTGCTTTTTTGGGACAAGGAAGTGAGCCAAATGAAGAAAGAAGGTCTGTGTGCTTGATTAAAAAAATAGTTTATAGACATATACATGGTCTACTTTTCACATGTGTTGAATTCCTCCGAGATCCATGCCTCATTCATTTTTAGAAATGTGAGGTAGTTAATACTGTCGTGAGCTAGGCAAGTACGCTTATCGGTCACGATCTCCCCTGCTGCGCTGAACGTCCTTTCGGACAGGACACTGGATGAGGGGCAAGCCAACAGTTCGATTGCAAATTGGGCAAGCTCTGGCCAGAGGTCAAGCCTGCCCACCCAGTAGTCCAGGGGTTCATCACTCCTCAGAGCGTCCACATCGGCCGTTAACCCAATGTAGTCGGACACCTGACGGTCTAGGCGTTCCCTGATGCTGGATCCGGATGACGCCTGTCGATGGGTCAGCTGAAAGAATGACCTCATATCCGAAGTCACCAACACATCTTCAAACTGGCCTCTTCTTGCAGGTGCTGTTGGATTGGTACCCGCAACTCCTTCTCTGGGAGTGGGAATTGCTCCTCTGCCATGCAAAAGCAGAATGAAGAATTTCTCGAAGCAAGGCCTGGAAGTGCTGCATTCTGACAGCCCTCTGCGACGGCGGTAACATTTCCGCCATTTTGTGTTTGTACCGGGGGTCTAAGTATGTTGCCAGCCAGTACTGGTCCTTGACCCTTATGCTTTTTATAAGGGGGTCCCTATTAAAACACTGGAGCATGAAGGCCCCCATTTGCACTAAAGTGGAAGCGGTGTGGTGGCCTAGCTCCTGCTCATCATCCAGGATAATGTCGTCCTCTTCATTCTCCTCTCTCCATCCACGCACAACAGGGATCCAAGAAAGGTTTAAAGCATGCTCTTCTTGCTCCTCCTCATCCGCCGGGGAACCATCCTCCTCTGACTCCTCTTCAGACTCCTGTTGTTGACTTGTCTCAGATAGAGTAGCCCCCCCTGGGAATTCATCCAGCATTGCGACTTCCTCATCTTCCTGCTCCTGCTCCTCCACAGCTTGATCAATGACACGATGCAATGCACGCTCCATAAAGAAGGCATAAGGTATCATGTCACTGATGGCGCCATGGCTGCGACTGACCAGTTTGGTGATCTCCTCAAATGGGCGCAGAAGTCTGCATGCGTCGCGCATGAGCAGCCACTGGCGCGGTGAAAAAAACCCCAGCTCCCCAGAACCGTTTCTGCCGCAGAGTTCATACAGGTAGACGTTAACTGCACGTTTCTGCTGGAGCAGCCTATCAAGCATATAGAAGGTTGAGTTCCATCACGTCGGGCAATCGCAAATAAGACGTCTGATCGGCAGATTGTGTCGCCGCTGAATGTCAGCAAGGCGAGCCATGGCTGTGTAAGATCTTCTGAAATGGGCCGAGATTTTCCTTGCCTGCCGCAAGATGTCCTGGACCCCAGGGTATTTGACAACGAATCGCTGCACGACCAAGTTTAAGACGTGTGCCATGCATGGCACGTGCGTGATTTTGCCCTGTTTCAATGCGCTAAGCAGATTGGCACCGTTGTCACACACCACTTTACCAACTGTCAAATTGAGCGGTGTTAGCCACTGATCTGCCTGTGAACGCAAAGCTGAAAGGAGTGCCGGGCCAGTGTGGCTCTTGGCTTCCAGGCACAACAGATGCAACACGGCATGGCAACGTCTCACCTGGCATGTGGAATAGGTTCTGGGGAGCTTGGGCGGTGCAGCGGAAGAGACGCTAGCAGCAGAAAAGGAGGAGGCAGCTGAGGAGGAGAGGGAGGAGGATGGAGTAGGAGGAGGAGGAGAAGAAGAGTCAGGCCTGCATGCAATCCATGGCGGTAAAACCAAATCTACACGGGTGCCACAGGTTACATGCTTGACAGCCATCAGAAGGTTCACCCAGTGGGCAGTAAAAGTGATATACCTTCCCTGCTCGTGTTTGCTAGACCACGTGTCTGTGGTCAGATGTATCTTGGCACCGACACTGTGTGCCAGAGATACATTCACTTGCCGCTGAACATGGCCATATAGCTCTGGGATGCCCTTCTCCGAGAAATACTTCCTTCCTGGGACCTTCCATTGTGGTGTTCCAATGGCCACAAATTTGCGAAAGGCCTCCGAGTCCACCAGTTTATATGGCAGTAGTTGGCGGGCTATGAGTTCTGACAAGCCAGCCGTCAATCCTTGGGCAAGAGGGTTATCCGGCGTCATCATTTTTTTACGCTCGAACATTAGGCCCACGGAAGCCTGCCTTTTTGCAGAAAAATGTGAGCTTGGCGTGATGGAAGGTGGAGTGGAGGACAATTGTGAGGAGAGAGGAGAAGGAGAAGTAGAAGACGAGGCTGGACGTGAGAGCCTGCAGTGTGGCTTTGTGTGTTCCGTTGCTCCCACTGGGCTCGGTGATGGCTGCCCATGTGCCTTCTTAAGGCGGTCGTCCCTAGGTGAGTGTTGGGCTTACCGTGACTAATGCGTTGAATGCAAAGATTGCAGATGGCAACGCTATTGTCAGCAGCGGACACGTTAAAAAAAGCCCACACTGCAGAGCCATGTGCCGGTGTCCTGGGAGCGCCATATGTGACCGTACATGGTCGATGACTCGTTTCTGATACATTTGCAGTCTGCTTTGTCCCTCCTGTGCAATGTAAGTTATTCCTGCTTCTCCTCCCTATCTGCTGGTCCATATCTCCCTCTGAACTCCCCTCCTCTTCCTCTCTTGTGGGCACCCACGTGACATCACTAGACACGTCATCATCAACGTCACCTTCCCCACCGCTATAAGTAGAGATCTCGGAGTAGGCAGCAACACCGGGGACCAACCTCCTCCTTGGGCTGATTTGGGTACTGTCGTCAGACTGCTGAGTAGCGGTTGTTTCTACCTCCTCTTCCTGATCCAATACCAAGAGTGGCTGCGCATCAGAAATGTCCTCTTGATATGGATCGGAAAATAATTCCTGTGACTCAAGCGGAAGGTATGTGGTGGTGGTGGTGGTGGTATTGTTGGTGGTAGTGTCTTTGGGGGTGCACATAGCAGAGAGTGAAGAAGAGGGTGCAGATCGAGAGGATGAGGAGGGTGCAGAAGAGTAAGGCTGAGTGAGCCACTCAACCAAGTCTGGTGCGTCCTTTAAAGTAATTGAACGCACCTTCTGCAACTTCCCACTTTGGCTCAAGGCTGGTGCTCCTACCCTACCCCTACCACCCCTGTGGAAGGGCCTGCCTCTTCCTCTGCCTGTCATTTTTTAAATCACCCTGTTACAAAACTCATAGTCCTTATACCGATGAAGGACTGCTGCAGTATATTGCAGCGGTCAGCAGTGGTGCACCTCAACCCTATCTATTGTGGACCGATAGCGGTCCTTACAGAACAGCAGACTGTAACGCACTCAACCCTATGTACTGTAGCACCCTTCACCAAGTTACCAGTCCTTATAAGGACCTCAGTGGACCAAGTAGGTTGTGTGTGACTGATTAGCAGACTGTACGTCAGTCCCTATAATGCTGAAGGACTGCTTCAGTATAGGGCAGCGTTCAGCAGTGGTGCACCTCAACCCTATCTATTGTGGACCGATAGCGGTCCTTACAGAACAGCAGAATGTACCGCACTCAACCCTATGTACTGTAGCACCCTAGACCAAGTTACCAGTCCTTATAAGGACCTTTGTGGACCAAGTAGGTTGTGTGTGACTGATTAGCAGACTGTACGTCAGTCCCTATACTGCTGAAGGACTGCTGCAGTATAGGGCAGCGGTCAGCAGTGGTGCACCTCAACCCTATCTTTTGTTTACCGATAGCGGTCCTTACAGAACAGCAGACTGTACCTCACTCAACCCTATGTACTGTAGCACCGTACACAGACCAAGTTTCCAGTCCTGATAAAGAGCTTTGTGGACCAAGTGAGTTGTGAATGATTAGCAGACTGCAGCAGAAGGGCAGCAGTCAACTATAATATTCTTTCTATATTTGGAAGAAAGAATATTATACGTGTACAAGCCTATTACCATACCACTGATACCAGTCCTGAAAAGAACCTTTGTGGAACTAATAGTAACAGCAACTCTTTAAACTGACCCTCACTGCCTGACACACTGCTTCCTTCCTGTCCCTATACAAACTGGCAAAAAAGAGGAGACTGGAACAATTACTGGTTACTCGAATAGCTCTTTTGTGGACCTGATAGTAACAGCTAATGATGATGATGATGATGATGATGACTAATCCGGCTGTCCCTAACATAGCAGCAGACACAGCGCTCTGTCCCTTTCTCTAAACTGACAAAAGACACTCAGGCTGCTGCAACAATCAGTAGCACAGCAAACCTATATACACCTAACACCTATACCAGTCCTGAAAAGAACTTTTGTGTACCAAATAGCTAGCGTTTTATCTATCCCTACTCCACACAGCAACCTTTCCCTATAGTGACAGAAGAAAGAATGTAAAATGGCCACCGGATCGGGTGTATTTATAAGTTAGGGGGAATGTCCAAGTGTCCATGTGCTGTCATGTCTCAATTGGCTGTCCTGTACCCCATGATGGATGTGTCATAAGGTCAAAGTTCCTTTACACAGTAAAAACACGGAAGTCCGCCGGGCGAACGACGCCAATAGTCCGCCGAACTGGCGGACCGCGAACAGCCGAAATTCCCCGCGAAACGACCGCCGGGCGAACTGTTCGGCCATCACTAGTAGCCAATAGCTTTGATGTAGAAATTTGATCTGAGCATGCATGGCACTTGGTCCGATCAAAATTCTCTACACATGATCGGAGTATGTCCTATCGAACCAGTTGGTCGGAAAATATTTCCAACATGTTGGAAAATTGGGTCCGACGGAATCAGTCCGATGCACACCACACACAGTCGGATTATCTGACAACACGGTCCGATAGGACACATTCCGACCGTGTGTACAAGGGCTTAGATAGATTATAAGTAAGGCCGCGTACACACGGGCGGACTGTCTGCCCAACTTAGTCCGCCGAAACACATTTCAGCGGACAGTCCGCTCGTGTGTGGGCTTCAGCGGACTTTTTCAGCGGACAGTCTGGCGGACTAAGTATTTCGGAATGTTGGAAATACTGTCCGTCGGACTCGCATTTCAGCGGACAGTCCGCCCGTGTGTGTGCCAGTCCGCCCTACTTTTGAAATGAGCGGACTTCTCCCGCCCGGAGAAAAGTCCGCTTTTTTTTAGCAGGTATTCAGGTAGGCGGGGCCCGCGACGGAGACGCCGCTGGCCCCTCCGCCTGGTATGGACTTAAAGGGGAACCCCAACGCCGAAAAAAAAAAAACGGCGTGGGGATACCCCCCCAAGTCCATAACAGACCCTTGTCCGAGCACGCTACCCGGCCGGCCAGGAAAGGGGGGCGAGCGAGCGCCCCCCCCCCCCCTCCTGAGCCGTACCAGGCCACGTGCCCTCAACATGGGGGGGTGCCTTGGGGAAGGGGGGGGCGCACGGCCCCCCCACCCTAAAGCACCTTGTCCCCATGTTGATGAGGACAAGGGCCTCTTCCCGACAACCCTGGCCGTTGGTTGTCGGGGTCTGCGGGCGGGGGGCTTATCGGAATCCGGGAGCCCCCTTTAATAAGGGGGCCCTCGGATACCGGCCCCCCACCCTATGTGAATGAGTTTGGGGTACAATGTACCCCTACCCATTCACCTGTGAAAAAAGTACAACACAACACAGGGTTAAAATATTTTATTGCACAGCTCCGGGGGTCTTCCGTCTTCGGGGGTCTTCTCACCGGACTCCTCCGCTATCTTCTTGCAGCTCTTTTGCTAGCGGAGGAGTCCGGCTTTCTTCCTCACCGCCGGCCTCTTCTCCCGACTTCAGGGGTCTTGTCCCCCTCTTCGGTTCTTCTGCCGGGCCACCGCGCCTTCTTATAGCTCTTTTACAGGCTGTGGCCCGGTCTTCTGTCGCCGCCTTCCGTTCTTCTTCTTCTCCAGGAGATGTTGCCTCGATGCTCTCTCCGCGGAGGAGGAGGAGGAGGACCGGGCCACCGCCTGTAAAAAAGCTATAAGAAGGCGCGGTGGCCCGGCAGAAGAACCGAAGAGGGGGACAAGACCCCCGAAGTCGGGAGAAGAGGCCGGTGGCGAGGAAGAAAGCCGGACTCCTCCGCTAGCAAAAGAGCTACAAGAAGATAGCGGAGGAGTCCGGCGAGAAGACCCCCGAAGACGGAAGACCCCCGGAGCTATGCAATAAAATATTTTAACCCTGTGTTGTGGTTTTTTTTGTACTTTTTTTCACAGGTGAATGGGTAGGGGTACATTGTACCCCATACTCATTCACATAGGGTGGGGGGCCGGTATCCGGGTGCCCCCTTATTAAAGGGGGCTCCCGGATTCCGATAAGCCCCCCGCCCGCAGACCCCGACAACCAACGGCCAGGGTTGTCAGGAAGAGGCCCTTGTCCTCATCAACATGGGGACAAGGTGCTTTAGGGTGGGGGGGCCGTGCGGCCCCCCCTTCCCCAAGGCACCCCCCCATGTTGGTACGGCTCAGGAGGGGGGAGGCGCTCGCTCGCCCCCCTTTCCTGGCCGGCCGGGTAGCGTGCTCGGACAAGGGTCTGTTGTAGACTTGGGGGGACCCCCACGACGATTTTTTTTCGGCGTTGGGGTTCCCCTTTAAGTCCATACCAGGCGGTGGGGCCAGCGACGTCTCCTTCGCGGGCCCCGCCTACCTGGAGATGCGCTCGAAATGAGCGGAATTTCCTCCGCGTGTGTGGGCGAGTCCGTTCATTTCAAAAGTAGGGCGGATAGTATGGCGGACTTAGTCCGCCGTATTAGTCCGCTCAAAAAGTGCCGTGTGTGGGCAAGTCCGTTCATTTCAAAGTATGACGGACTGTCCGTCGGATTGTCTGACGGACTAAGTTGGCCAGACAGTCCGCCACGTGTGTACGCGGCCTTAGACACACAACAACAACAAGTAAACTTCAGCTAGTGCTTCTAAAGCAGTTTGGTTTAAACCACCAAATAAATGAAAACTGTCAGTTGTAATCACCTCCAGCAGTGTTTATATGGTGTTTTCCAACTCCTCCAACTGCCATTTTGCCAAATAGCTTGACCTTCAATAGGAAGTAGAATAAAATAGATCTTCTTGGAGGGTCAACAGGTAATAAAAATGTTACAAGGAAACTGTTTACTTCTGTAATGTTACTTATTGAGCTGTTACTCCTTTTTTTCTTCAATAAAATATTCATGGAAAAAAAAAAAGTTACAAGGGGAGACTCGTAAAACAAACACTTCTATGCTAATGACTGATTGCACCATTTATGTAATTATTGATTTTGTCCGTAATTAAACTTTAGTACCAATGTCATCACAGTTCTGAGATAAGAAGTGTTCTTTGAAAACTTCACCATAAAAAGTGATCTGTCAATTCAGAGTCATTAAAGTGAACCCCAGCTGGAGGAATTTGTGATACCCCTAGATAAAGTGGAAGGAATATGAACACCAAACTTAACACTTGTTAAGTTCAGATCTCTTGCAGTTGTTCTGTGTGATTAGTCCATGGAGAGGAGTAATAGATGGACAGAGGAAAATGATAACAAGGATAATCATTCTTCACTTGATGGAATCCTGGAGACTTTTAGCAGAATCAAATGGAAGTGTTGGAAGTGGCTAGCTGAACTGAAGTGTTACTGTTGAATGCATCCCATAAACAGTGGCAGCTATGTGTTGGAAACCCTATGCCAGGTTAGGGATCTGCTTTCATACCAAACAGACATCACTCTGGCTGGTGTCCCAGCTAAAGACTTGCCTAAAAAAAAAAGCTACAATCCACGTGAGGTGGTGGAACATTGAAAGGAGGTATGGAGCATGGGAGGGGAAGTAGAATATGTATTGGGAGGTGTGGACAAGGGGGGGGGGGGGGGGGGCTTAGCTGGAGCCATCAATCCTGGTTGACCATGTATCAACAATCAGAAGAACCTATAATGGACCCTCCCACTCAATCTTCAGAGGCTTTGAGGGATGCCACTTGACCACAACCTAGTTTCTGGTACAGAGGCAGTGTTGGTCATGTATCAGCTCAGGATCTAGCAATGAAGAAAAAACACTTGGGAACACGTCTCAGTTAGTGAATGATGAAAATACATTACATGTGCAAAGCTCTGTGAAAAAGGATAAAGATGAGAATCATGAACAAAACAGTTCAGTCATTTGTGCTCACCTATAAATATTGTCAAAATGTAAAATATTCACAGGCCTTTTAAGTGCGTGTCTGACAGAGATGAGCACTAAACTCAAAGCAGTCGATCATTACATTTAGCTTTATTTTAAGTAGCATTTTAACTTTTTCCCTAGCTTGTGGGAGGACATTGGGCTATGAAATGAATGGGACATGCGCAAATCCTTTAATATCCATCCTCCTTCCTGTGTTTCCTCTGAAGCTTATGAATCCTGTGGTGATAGATTAGCCCGGCATTAACTGTAATAGCTTAGTTATATTCAGATCAGTAAAAATGGTTTCTCTCCGGTGTGAACCCTCTGGTGTCTAATAAGCTCCGACCTCACTGAAAAAGCTTTATCACATTCAGAACACGGATATGGCTTCTCTCCAGTGTGAACCTTCTGGTGTCTGCTAAGCTCGGACTTCACTGCAAAAGCTTTATCACATTCAGGACATGGATATGGCTTCTCTCCAGTGTGGACCCTCTCGTGTCTGACAAGTTGTTCCCTGATTGTAAAAGCTTTGCCACATTCAGAACACGGATATGGCTTCTCTCCAGTGTGAACTCTCTGGTGTTTGATAAGATCTGATTTCCCAGTAAAAGCTTTGCCACATCCAGAGCACAGATATGGCTTCTCTCCGGTGTGGACCCTCTGATGCAATTTGAGATCTGGCTTCCGTTTAAAAGCTTTGCCACATTCAGAACACAGATATGGCATCTCTCCAGTGTGAGCCCTTTGGTGTATAATAAGGTTTTCCTTTGTTGTAAAAGGTTTGTCACATTCAGAACATTGATATGGCTTCTCTCCAGTGTGGATCCTCTGATGTCTGATAAGGTGTTGCTTGGTGGTAAAAGCTCTCTCACATTCTGAACACTGATATGGCTTCTCTCCAGTGTGGACCCTCTGGTGTCTGATAAGGTTTGACTTGTCTACAAAATCTTTTTTACAAACAAAACACTGATATGGCTTTACGCCAGTGTGCACTCCCTGGTGTTTGATAAGATTTGATTTCAATGTAAAAGGTTTGTCACATTCAGAACACCCATATGGCTTCTCTCCAGTGTGAACCATTTGGTGTTTGATACCGTTGTTCTTCACTGTAAAAGCTTTATCATCATATTCAGAGCATTGAGAGGTCTTCTCCCCATTATGAATCCTCCGGTGTCTGATAAGGGTTGACGCTTCACTAAAAGCTTTGCCACATTCAGAACACTGATATGGCTTCTCTCCAGTGTGGACCTTCTGGTGTCTGTTAAGGGTTGATGCTACACTAAAAGCTTTGTCACATTTAGAACACTGATAGGACTTCTCTCCAGTGTGAATCATTTGGTGTTGGATAACCTTTTCCTCCACTGTAAAGGCATTATCAAATTCAGAACATTGATAAGGCTTCTCTTCAGTGTGGACCCTCTGGTGTGTAATAAGATCTGAATTCTGTGTAAAATCTTTAACACATTCAGAACACTGATATGGCTTCTCTCCAGTGTGAGCCCTCTGGTGGTTTAGAAGGCTTTCCTTCACTGTAAAAGCTTTGTCACATTCAGAACACTCATATGGCTTCTCTTCAGTGTGAACATCCTGCTGTGTGATATGATTTGCCTCCATTGTAAAAACCTTTATTACATTCCAAACAGGAAATATCTTCTGAAATTACTTCTCTTACGTGTACACGGGTTGGACTTTACTGTAAAGCCGTTGTCACTTCCAGAGCACTGAAATGAATTCTCCCTAGCTTCCTCTAAGGCTGGATCAACGAAGAGGATTCAAAACATTTATGACTTTTAGAACATGGCTATGACTTCTGTCCTCTGTGAATCCTCCATTAAACGGCAATAAAGACTTTCAGATCTGTACAAAAAAATAAAAAATAAATAAAATCAGAATTCTATATAAAAGGGCTAAATAAAGTTGATTTCTATTTTTATGTTCTTTAACCACTTTCAGACCGGACCAATTTGCTGGTCAAAGACCAGACCACTTTTTGCGATTTCGGCACTGTGTCGCTTTAACTGACAGACAATTGCGCGGTCGTGCGACGTGGCTCCCAAACAAAATTGACATCCTTTTTTTCCCACAAATAGAGCTTTCTTTTGGTGGTATTTGATCACCCCTGCGGTTTTTATTTTTTGCGCTATAAACAAAAATAGAGCGACAATTTTGAAAAAAACGCATTATTTTTTATTTTTTGTTATAATAAATATCCCCCAAAAATATATTAAAAAAAAAACATTTTTTTCCCTCAGTTTAGGCCGATACGTATTCTTCTACATATTAGTGGTAAAAAAAAAAAAAAAAAAAAAAAAAAAAAAAAAAAAAAAAAATCGCAATAAGCGATTATTGATTGGTTTGCGCAAAAGTTATAGCGTTTACAAAATAGGGATAGTTTTATAGCATTTTTATTAATAATTTTTTATTATTTTTTTTCACTAGTAATGGCGGCGATCAGCGATTTTTATTGTGACTGCGACATTGCAGCGGACACATCGGACATTTTTGACACATTTTTGGGACCATTGTCATTTATACAGTAATCACTGCTATATAAATGCAGTGATTCCTGTGTAAATGACACTGGCAGTGAAGGGGTTAACCAGTGGGTGGCAGTGTAGGGGTTAAGTGTTTCTAGGGGCGTGTTACTAACTGTGGGGGGGTTGGGCTTTTATTTAGTGAACACTGATCTCTGCTCCAATCACATGGAGCAGAGATCAGCGTCACTAGTTGCTAGGCAGAATGGAGAAATGTTGTTTACACGGCTTTTCCTCCATTCAGCCGCCCCGTGAGACTATCGCGGGGATGCCCGTGGCGATCGAGTCCGCGGGTCCTGCGACCGGACTCACGGGGGTCCCGACCAGCGCGGGAGCGCGCTGCCGGCTGCGCGCTCCCGATGGCAGGGCGGCAAATTTAAAGGGACGTACATGTACGCCCATTTGCCTGCCCGTGCCATTCTGTCGACGTACATCGTCGTGCGCTGGTCGGCAAGTGGTTAACCACTTCGCGCCCAGGCCAATTCTGACATTTCTCTCTTACATGTAAAATTCCTATTTTTTTTGCTAGAAAATTACATAGAACCCCCAAACATTATATATGTTTTTTTTAGCAAAGACCCTAGAGAATACAATGGCGGTCGTTGCAACTTTTTATCTTGCACGGTATTTGCGCAGCAATTTTTTAAACACGTTTTTTCCAGAAAAAAAAACTGGAGTTAGTACTTACCGGTAACTCCTTTTCCGGTGGTCTTCCAGGACAGCCCTTGAGAGATGGAGCTCCTCCCATCGACACAGGAAACACATTGCCACAGTTCAAAAGGCGGTCCCTCAGGTCCCTGGTCAGTCATTCACCAAGAACCGAAGGATGGAACTGAAAAACATATAAACCATAACAGGTAATAACATTAGTACATCACTATAATCAAAATAAAGGGTGGGATCGTGTTGTCCTGGAAGACCACCGGAAAAGGAGTTACCGGTAAGTACTAACTCCAGTTTTCCCAAGTGTTCTTCCAGGACAGCCCTTGAGAGGATCCCCAAGTACTTACCAGATTAGGGGGGGGGGGGGCACGGCCTGGAGGACTTTCCTCCCAAAGGCCTGATCCTGACTAGACATTAAGTCCAGTCGGTAATGCCTTGTAAAGGTGGAAAAGCTTGACCATGTGGCTGCTTTACATACCTGCTCCGGGGTGGCACCAGCTCTTTCTGCCCAGGATGCAGACAACGCTCTTGTGGAGTGAGCTTTAACACCCTCAGGAGGATCTCTATTCAAGGCCTTATACCCCTCTGCTATAGCTAGCCTAATCCATCTAGCTATGGTTACTTTTGAAGCTTTCTGTCCCCTACGCTGTCCGGAAAAAAGGACAAAAAGGGAGTCTGAAATTCTGAATGGATTTGTTACTTTAAGGTATTCTAGAATACACCTCCTCACATCCAATAAATGAAAACGTTCCTCTTTCTCATTTGCTGCATTTTGAAAAAATGAAGGGAGGACAATATCTTGGGACCTATGGAAGCTAGATGCTACCTTTGGTAAGAACCCAGGGTGTCTTTAGTATGACTGTCTTCTAGGATCTGTAGAAAAGGTTCCCTGATGGAAAGGGCTTGGATTTCACTGACCCTACGGGCTGAAGTGATTGCCACCAGGAGAACTGTCTTAAATGTAATAAGCCTTAAGGAGGCCTCTGAGATAGGCTCAAAGGGTGACCCCAAGAAAGCCTTTAGTACAACTGCTAAATCCCAGGATGGGACTTTGGTGATTCTGACTGGCTTACGTCTAGCGACTGCCTTACAGAATCTAGCGACAAAAGGATTTTCCTGTAAGCGTTCATCTAGGTACACACTTAAGGCCGCTATCTGTACCTTAATAGTACTTAGGGTTAAACCCTTGTTTACGCCTTCCTGTAAAAACTGTAGAATATTAGCCGTATTTATGTCACGGCTATTCAGCCAGCTATTAAATTTTTTCCAGACTTTTTTGTAAATAGCCCTCGTGACTGGTTTGCGACTCTGTAGTAAGGTCGCAATTACCTCATCTGTCAGGCCCTTACTCTTTAAGATTTCCTCTTCAGTAACCACGCTGAAAGCTTCAGTGTGGCGACCTGTGGATGGTAAAGAGGTCCCTGCGACAGGAGGTCCTGTCTGTAGGGAAGCCTTAGAGGCGGACAATCTGTCAATTGTAGCAACGTTGTGAACCATGGTCTCCTGGGCCAAAAAGGTGCTACTAGAATCAAACAGGTTTTCTCCTTGAGGAATCTTGCTAGGACCCTCGGAATGAGATGAAGAGGGGGAAATGCATACGCCAGACTGAAAGTCCATGGAGTTTGCAAGGCATCTACAGCCAGGGGCTGATCTCCTGGGATTAGCGAGAAGAAATTTGGAACTTTTGCATTCTTTTTGTTCGCAAAAAGGTCTACCTCTGGTTTTCCCCAGTGAGTTGTTATGAGATTGAATACCTCTGGGTGTAAGGACCATTCTTGGTTCGAAATCTTTTGTCGACTCAAGAAGTCCGCCGTGTTGTTCAGTTCCCCTTTCAGGTGAACTGCAGAAATAGATTCCAGATTGGCTTCTGCCCACTGGAAAATGCGTCTGGCTACCCACATCAAACGAGGACTTTTGGTACCTCCTTGTTTGTTTATGTATGCTACAGCCGTCGTATTGTCTGAACGGACCTGTAGATGGTGACCCTGTATTGTGGGGTGAAAAGCTAGAACAGCTCTCAGGATTGCTGTTAGCTCTTTCCAATTGGAAGAGAAACATTTCTCTTCCGGGGTCCACCTGTCCTGGACCCAGCTTGAGCCGAGGTGGGCTCCCCAGCCCCAACTGCTCGCATCCGTTGTTAGTGTTGAAGTGATAGGAAGGACCCAATGAACCCGTTTGTTTAGGTTCTTCCTGTCCTTCCACCACCAGAGGGAGCGTTTTATCCTTGAGGGGATCGATACCTCCTCCTCCAGATCTCTGCCTCTTAATTGTTCTAACAGAAAACCCTGAAGGTCTCTTTGGTGGAACCTGGCCCATTGTACGGCTGGAATGGCTGCCGTCATAAGACCTAAGACCGACATTACTTCCCTCACCGTACATTTGGGGCTGCATTGAAGAAAAGATATTCTCTGCCACAGATTCAAAATCTTTTCTTCCGGTAGTATAATTTTCTGATCTACAGACTTGATCCAGTAACCCAGATACAGGATCTCCTGTGTTGGGGTTGTCTTGGATTTCTCCTGACTGACAATCCACCCTAATCGACTCAGGTTGAGTTGAGTCAATTCCAGATCCTGAGAAAGACGACTCTCTGAGTGTGCTGTTGTTAGGAGCAGATCGTCTAGATAGGGGATAATTGAGACTGATTGAAGCCTCAGTGGAACTAAGGCCTCTCCGAGAACCTTGGTAAAGATTCTTGGGGAGGATGATAGACCGAAGGGAAGTGCTCTGCACTGAAAGTGGTAAACCTTTGTGTCTATCTGCACTGCCATCCGAAAGGAATTTCTGGCATTCCTCCCTTATTGGAATATGCAGATAAGCATCCCTTAGATCCAGGGTCGCCATAAATATCTCTTTCTGCAGGAGATTCTTTATGGAATAAATGGACTCCATCCGAAATCTCTTGTAACGGATGGAGCGATTCAATGGTCGGAGGTTCATAATTAGCCTGAATCTCCCTGACGGCTTTTTTACCACAAAAATGTGTGAGTAAAAACCGTCTCCTTGTTCCTGAATAGGGACTGGTGTCAATACCTCTTGATCCACCATTTCCCCTATCAGTAAAGGTAAGGCCCTGGCCTTTTCTGAGTGACTTGGAAGCTGTCACCAGAAATTTGGAAGGAGGGCTGCTGTGGAATTCCAGCGCATGACCCCTTTTTATTATGTTTAAGACAAACTCGTTCGAGGTTGTCTCTTCCCATTGTGGAAGAAATTTGCTTAATCTTCCTCCCACAGGAACCCTGACATCACTGGGGTTTGGGATCCTGATTGGGGCGGCTAAACAGTATGCCCCCTTTTCCTTTCCCTTTATGTCCCGACCAATGTTTTTTGGGGGTTGAACTCTTCTCTGATTTAGAGGGTTCCTTAAAGGGACGAAAATTTTTTCTTTTTTGCGGGAAAGGTTTTCTTTTTATCCGCCGTCCTTTCTAAGGCGGAGTCTAATTCAGGCCTGAAGACTAAGTCTCCTGTAAAAGGGACGCTGCACAGGCGTGTTTTAGACACCGTGTCTCCCCCCCAAGTTTTCATACATATTGACCTCCTAGCTGCCACTGAAAGTGCTGCTGACTTAGCCGTAAATTTTACGGAGTCCGTGGAGGCGTCAGAGATGAAACTGGTGGCCTTAAAAAGCATAGGGAAGGATTTCAGAAGCTCCCCCCTAGGAGTGCCTGCTTTTAAATGTTCCTGTAGTTGTGATAACCAGAACTCCAGGTTTCTAGCTACACAAGAAGTGGCTAGAGCTGGTTTTAAGCCTGCCATAGAGGCATCCCAGGCCCTCTTTAAGACAAGGTCTGTTCTCCTGTCCATGGGATCTTTCAGATGGCCCATATCCTCAAAGGCCAGATCAGCTTGTTTTGAGATTTTGGACAGAGGGGCGTCTAGTTTAGGATTTTTATTCCAGACCGCCTCTGGGCTCTCATCAAAAGGGAACCTTCTCTTAAGAGATTTAGGAAAGAAAACCTTTTTATCTGGTTCAGACCACTCCTTAAGGACAAGGTCAGAAAGCACCTTATGTATAGGGAAAACCCTTGCTTTCTTTTTTCCCAGAGCCTCATACATCATATCATGTCTGGATAACTGAGTTTCTTCCTCCTCAATTTCCAGCGTGTCATAGATAGCGCCCATTAGCTCATCTACTTCCTCAAGAGACAATCTATACTTTGAGGCTTTGGATGTTGCTTGATCCTCTTCCTGATCGGAATCAGTGTCAGAGGAATCGGGGCTAATCAACGTGGGGCTAGGCTCCCTGAACATACGGGGCTCCCCTGAGCTGGGTGTTGTAAAGCATGGTGAGGAGGGGACTGCAGTTGTTTTACTCGTGGAGGCAGCCGCAGCTGACCCCACGTCAGTGATTAACTCTCGGAGGGACTTAAAGGTCGACGCCATTTCCTCTTTAAAGGAGCCCAACAATTTTGCCAAAGGGGAATCTGTCTCAGATTTAAGCAGGTTTGTAATGCATTGCTTGCATAGGGCTTTGTTAGAGCCAGAGGACAACCTATTCCCACAGTTAGGGCACTTTTTGCGGCCTTCCTTGTCTTCCTTTGTCTTCTTATTTTCAGGTTAAAGAGATACCAAAGGATTTTTAGCGCCAGCCCCCTGTCCCTCCTTAGAATCACCACTAACTGCACACAACCTAGACTGTGAGTAACCACCACCATGGGGCACTACAGAACCCAGCCTACAAACACCACCGCTCCACCAGAGTAATAGCATGCCCGGCAGCCTACCTGGGATTGGCTGGTGCCTGTCTCCGCCGGAGTGTCCTGGGGAATAGTCTCCATAGTCCCCCTCTGCCGCTCCGGATCCCGCCGCTAGTCCGGTATTGCTGGACGCTGGTCGGGCTTTACAGGCACAGCGCTGGCTCTCCCTCTCCCCCTTGTACCCTAGAGACCCGGAACCGGAAGTCTCGGCACACAGAGATGACGCGGTTCCGCCGGAAGTGAACGCTCGGCGTCTCCGACCCCCTGCAACAAGGAGGGAAGATGGAAGGTTCCACTCACCACTCCTGGGGGAAACCGGCGTCATTCTGCCCCTGGCCACCTCGGCACTGGAAGGAGGAGGGTAACGGGTCTGCTCCGGTTCAGCTGGACGGTACCCGAGCCAAAGAAAAAAAGGTATGGACCCAAAACTGCAGCCATAAACCAGGACCCGGTCCCTTAGGCTTGCAGGTTCTCAGGCAGCCCCTGAGAGGGGCCTCCAGGTTCCTGGCAACATGTTCCTCCGACGGAGGAAACACAAATGACTGACCAGGGTCCTGAGGGACCGCCTTTTGAACTGTGGCAATGTGTTTCCTGTGTCGATGGGAGGAGCTCCATCTCTCAAGGGCTGTCCTGGAAGAACACTTGGGAAACACAGTTTTGAGAGTGATCAACCATAACGAGCAAGATTCCAATGGCTCAAAAGGTTCTTTTGTGAGAACCTGTAAAACTAATGAAAGATCCCGACTGGGAAGAGGGCGACCAAAAGGCTTGGTCTTTGCCTACTTAAGGCTCTAAGGAACCTTACTAACCCAAGGTCTGATATTAGATGCCTTTCCAGAAATACGCTTGAAGCGAAAACCTGACTCTTCAATGTTTCAGGGGCTAAACCTTTATCTGCCCCTGACTGCAGGAACTCTAGAACGGCTACAAGGCTGTGCACATCGAAAGAGTTCTCTGAGCACCAGCTATTGAACCGCCTTGGTGCCGTGACCCAGATAGGAACCGGGGGTGCTGCGGACACCACGCAGAGTACTAACCCCCATACGATCACGGCCCCCTACCTTCAGGAAAATTGTCTGAGTTTTTATTTACCTGCTATACAGAAGAGTGGCCACTAAACAGTCTGAGACCCCTTTGCCCTTCGGCAATTCCTCCTCAGTAGCCAAGCTGCAAGGATCCACCTGGGGACAGCAGATTGGACCCTGGGAAAGGAGACACTCCTAGACCGGGAAAACCCGGGGGGGTTCCACAGACAGGCCCTTCAGAATGGAGAACCACGGCCTCCTGGGCCAATGAGGTGCATTTAGAAAAAGGAAGTAATCTCCACCTAAAACTTCCTTGACCCTGCAGGAATCAGAATGGGAAGGGGGAAAGCATAGCACCTAGAGAAACCCTAACTCTGTGCTTTAGTGCGTCTGCTCCCGACCTCCCATCTCACCTGTTCATGGAACAGGAGATGGCTTCTTTTGCGTTTTCCCTTGAGGCAAAAGAGGTCTATCGAAGGAATCCCCCACCTCTGGGTGATCTCCTCGAAAAACCTCCTGCTTGAGAACCTGGTTGCTTTCTTCCCGTGTTCTCCTGCTGAGGAAACCTAATACCAGAATTTGCTCTCCTTTCAAACGGATCACTGGAAGGACAGGAATTTAACATTCGGCCCATCTGAGGATGGCTTTCGCTAGGGCCCATAAGGATCTGCTCCAGGAGCCCCCGTCTTGTTGACGTAAGCCACTGCCACGGGATTGTCTCCATGACTCTTACATGAAGTCTCCAGAGCACTCTCTGAAAGGTTCTGAGAACCAGATCTACTGCTCTCAACTCCCTCCAATTTGAGGATCTCTTAGACTCCTTCCTCTCCCAGATACCCCATACCAAACGGGAGTCTAGGTGTGTACCCCAACCTAAACCGTTCGTATTGGTTGTAACCACCCTGGATAATCGGCAAAATCCATTCTAGGCCTTGTGACAAACGTGCTCCCTTTCCCAAAGGGATCTCTTTACCTGAGTTAGAACCGAAACCAAAGAGTCCCAAGACCCCTGACTCTGGTCCCAAACCTTCAAGATGACTAGTTTGCAGAGGACGGTAACGTGACCCCGTCCACTGAACTGCTGGGAGCGTGGATGTCAGTAAGCTCAACCTGCCCTTCCTCATTGAGTTCTGATGGTTGCCCTGGAGAAACAACAGTGCTTTATCTACCTTCTGGATTTTCTCCAAGGGGGAAAGACCTTTTGTTCGGTTGAGCCCAGCACCTACCCCAGGAAGGTGACCCCTTGGGAAGGATTTTAAGTTGGGTTTCTCTAGGTTCAGAGGCCAACCCAGGCTCACTAACAGGTCTTTTGTTACCTGTGGAACCCAAATCAACTGCGCCAGAGAAGGGACAAACAGGAGAAGATCGTCAAGATACACGATCACCGAGACTCCCCTGAGACCCAGGAAAGCCAGAACCTCTACCATCACTTTGGTGAAGATACGAGGGGGAAGGGGATAGCCCAAAAGGGAAGTGTTTTGAACTGAAGGTGTAGCACCCCTACAGAGGTTATCACTGCCAGCCTGAGGAAACGCTGGTGGCTCTCTGCGATGGGAACATGCAGGTATGCATCCTTACTATCGATGCCCTGAAACAGTTTTGGTGGAAGAGGTGCCCTCACTCAGTGACCAAAACCAACCGAAGCCTTCTGTAAGACACACAGACGCTTCAGGTTCAGGATGAGCCTGAACTTTTCCGAAGGCCTGTGAACCACAAAAATGTGAGAATAGAAGCCTTGCCTGTCCATCCTGCTGGGACCTGTATTACCACCTCCTGTTCCTCTAACTCCTGGAGAGAAAAGAAGGGCACACTTTGGCAGCTCAGTGACAAGGAGTCTCAAAAAGGGGGGAGCTCTGAAACCTCCAACCGGTAACCTCCCCTGATGATCCCCAACACAAACTGATTGGAGGTGATCATCTCCCACTGGGGGAGGAAGGCCCCCTTTTTTTTTTATTTCCTTTTAAGGAAAAAGGCCTTTTTCTTATCAGCCGTGCGATCTAGCACTGCTTCAAGACCTGGCCCAAACAGCAGGTCTCCTGTAAAAAGGATTCCACAGAGCTTTGCTTTGGAGGCCTTGTCCCCCTGCCATGTCTTCAGCCTTAAGGCCCTCCAGGCTGAGTTGGTCAGAGCCGAAGACCTTGCATACATTCGCCTGGATTAAGCCGATGCATCCGCAGTGTATGCTAACTCCTTAAGCAGCATGGGAAAGGAGGGTAAAAAAAGTCTCCTCTGCCGTCATTGCTTCATGCATTAATCTGGATAAGCCAACACTTCATATTACGAGCCACCACTGTGGCTGCATGGCAGGCTTAACGATTTTCTTATGAGAAAATCCCATGTATCCTTCAGACGTGAATCCATCCTTCAGACCAAAGGGTCTGAAAGCATCCCCATGTCCCCAAGGACAGGTCAGTATGCCTGGACATCCGAAGAAAGGCAGCATCTAACCTGGGAGATTTTATTCCAGACAAGAGCCTCCTCTTCCGCCCAAAGAAACCTTTGTTTTAATGCACCAGAAAAGAAAGGTTTTCTTTCGGGACCCTGCCATTCCTGATGGCATCGATCAAGATGTCATGAGCTGGGAACACCCGCTTCCCCCAGGCCCTAGTACATCTGATCGTGGGGTGACAATGCCTTCTTTTTCTCTTGTATACCTAAAGTGGTATGAATAGCTCCCAAGAGCTTATCCACTTCATCCAGGGGAAGTTTATACCGTGGGGTTCTTTTGGGTTCCCCATCCAAGCACTCACCATCAGATTCCCCTTGGGAGTCTGAGACGGCACTGTCAACTTCTTCCTCAACTTCCTCTCTGACACCCTCTGGATTCTCCCTTAACCTGCAGGAGGAACATCCATCGGGTTAGGTGGAACACTCTGCTGTGCTGGTGAAAGAGTGCTCTGGAGCTGAGGCCACTGGAACCTTCACAGAAGCCGCTAGATATGCACCCTGTTCTGCTGCCTGCTCCCTGATGGCGCCCAAATAGGGACCTGAACCCTGGACCCTCAGGTTAAAGGTCTGATGCTCCACCGATTGAGCTATCCGGGGCTTCAAAACACTCCTTACAAAGTGCCTTGAACCAGGAATTCCCCAAAAGAGGCTCTATATGAAGGACACTCCCTCCTAGAACCAAGGGGGGACTTGCTCATGTCTTTCTGAGACATAGAAATAAAAGAGAGGGCAGCATAAAATTTAAAAAGAAAAGAAACACCAGCACTACTTAAGAGGACCACCGGGAGTGCCCCTCCCCAGGATCAAACTCCACCTGGATCCCAGACGCACTGCCCTTCCCCCTGACCACCTAGGGGGAAAAAACACCAGTGGAGCTACTGGTTATAAAGTAAGGGAACCCCTCCCCAGGGTTTTCCTTACCTTTGAGTGGCTGGTGCCGTTAGCTCCAGGAGCTCCTGAAGCCACTGCTTCGGACATTCTCCTGTTGAGGAAGAGTGGTACGAACGTGCCTCCAACAGCTGCCTGTGCAACTTAGAAAGAGAGGCCGCACCAGCCGAACGCTTGGTCCTCCTTCCGACCGCGTCCGGAACCGGAAGACGCGGGTCCAACGAAGATTTCCGCCCCCACCAGAACTGACGTCGCCCGTCATCTGGTCCGGCCTCCAGCTCCAAGCCGACTGCAAACACAGGGGGACCTTGGACGTCTTCGTTGCAGCGCCCCACTGGGCGAAACGAAAGGATGGACCTCCCCAAAAACGTCCTGCTTTCCCCAAGCGAAGATTCGAGTGCGTGTAAAAAAGGTCAGTACAAGAGTTCAGCTCCCCAGCCGACCGGACTGCCTAACCCGTTGAAGCACCCTCCTGGGCGAACGAACGGATGGACCTCTCAAACTTCCTGCTTTCCCCAAGCGAAGTTTAGAGCACATGTAAAACGGTCAGTACGAAAATCCAGCTCCCTGGCCGACCCGACTGCCGACCCCGTTGTAACACCCGACTGGGCGAACAAACGGATGGACCTCACAAACTTCCTGCTTTCCCCAAGCAAAGTTTAGAGCACATGTAAAGCGGTCAGTGTGAAAATTCAGCTCCCCGGCTGACCGGACTGCCGAAAGTAGACCGATAGACGATTGGACTGCCGAGTGGGGGCCGGAGCTCCGCTCGGATAGCTTCAGTCTCGCCAACTGATTTAGCTAAGGTTCCTTAGCGGTGTCTCCCCGCCGGAGGAAACACCATAACTGAGGGACGGAGGGAGGAGGAGGCTTAAATTGTGAAATTGAAGGCGATGTTTCCTAAGAGGGGAGGAGCCAGTGTCTCTCAAAGGTGGCTGTCCTGAAAGACGAACTTGGGAAAAAACCTCACTAGACATGTTTTAATAACTTAAAGCGGGAGTAAACCCAGTTTCAAAAAACACTTACATTCCCGGCATGCCGGAAATGCTAACGTTCACATTGGTTGTGCTCTCAACCAAACTTTCAAACCATCCAATGGCTGGTTTCATAACTGATCACATGTGCAGCATTATGGCAGTTGAAGAAATATTAGTGGCCAAGATGGCGGCTTCCTTGACTGAAAACGATAAAAGGGTTTAATTCCACTTTAAGACCCATCTCCCTGCTCCCATTTGCCTCCAAGCTCATTGAACGCCTTGTCCATGACCGAATGATTCACTACCTCACGGACAACAACTTTCTCGACCCCCTGCAGTCCGGATACCGTCCACAACATTACACTAAAAACGGTCCTACTAAAACTCACCAATGACCTACTGTTAAAACCCATGCCCATTACCCCATACTCACTCTTGGACCCCTCTGCTGCCTTCGACACAGTTGACCACCTGCTCCTCCTCAGCAAACTACACTCCCTTGGCCTCCGTGATTCTGCTTTATCCTGGTTCTCCTCCTACCTATCTCAGCGCACTTTCAGTGCCACTTACAACTCCATCTCTTCTGCTCCTCTTCCTGTTGGGGTACACCAAGGCTCCGTCCTTGAGCCTATCCAATTCTCGCTCTATACACCTCTTCCCTGGGCCAGTTGATAACCTCCCATGGTTTCCAATACCACCTCTATGGCGACGACACCCAGATCTCTCTCTCTCTCTCTCTCCTCTCAACTCACCCCCTCACGGATCTCAAACTTACTGAAGGACATATCGGTATGGATGTCACTCTACTTTCTCAAACTCAATCTTTCTAAAGAAGAGCTTGTTATATTTCCTCCTTCCCGGTCCACTCCATGACTTTATCATTAAGATCAACCATTGGTCCCTCCACACATGCCAGGGTCTGACTCTGACCTCTCCTTCAGCCCCCACATCCAATCACAAGTCCTGCTGCCTTCAGCTCCACAACATCTCCAGAATTTGACCCGTTCTGATGAATGACACCACAAAGCAACTTATTCACTCCTTGATTATTTCCCCATTTTGACTACTGCAACTCTCTCCTTAATGGCCTACCCTTACACACGCTATCCCCCTTCAGTCCATTACGAATGCTGCTGCTAGACTAATACAACCCACTAATTGATCCGCGACTGCTGCTCCTCTCTGCCAATCCCTTCATTGGCTTCCCCTCCCCCACAGTTTAACATTTGAAAATCTAACCACAACATATCGCCCAAATCGCCCTCTCCACTCTGTCCAGGACCGCCTGCTATGTAGCGCCCTTGTTACCTCCACTCATGCTCATCTTCAGGACTTCTCCAGAGCCTCTCCCATCCTCTGAAACTCACTGCCCCAGTATGTCCAATCAGCCCCTGTCCACATTTAGGAGATCCCTGAAAACTCATTTATTCAGGGAAGCCGATCCCACACCCACCTAACAACTGTCCCAGAGCCACCCCCATCAAATCATTCCCCGCATCTTTTACATTTGTACCACCCCCCTCCCTTTGGAATGTAAGCTCTACGAGCCGGGCTCTCCTGTCCTTTCTGTATTGAACTATACTGTAATTGTGCTGTCTCCCCTCTACATTTTAAAATACTGTGCAAACTGTTGGCATTATATAAATTGTGTATAATAATATTCATAACCCCCCCCCCCCTCATATATTTGAACATGTTGATCATATCCCCCTTAGTCTCCTCTTCTCAAGAGAGAATAAATTCAGTTCCTCTAATCTTTCCTCATAGCTGAGCTCCTCCATGCCTCTTATCAGTTTGGTTGCCCTTCTGCACCTTCTCCAGTTCCCCGATATCCTTTTTGAGAACTGGAGCCCAAAACTGAACTGCATATTCCAGATGAGGTCTTACTAATGATTTGTACAGATGATATCTCTCTCTCTGGAGTACATACCTCTCTTAATACAAGAAAGGACTTTGCACGCTTTGGAAACAGCAGCTTGGCATTGCATGTTATTATTGACCTTATGATCTACCAAAACCCCCAGATCCTTCTCCACTATGTATCCCCCCCAGATCCTTCTCCACTATGGATTCCCCCCAGATCCTTCTCCACCATGGATTCCCCCAGATCCTTCTCCACCATGGATTCCCCCAGATCCTTCTCCACTAGGGACTCCCCCAGATCCTTCTCCACTAGGGACTCCCCCCAGATCCTTCTCCACTAGGGACTCCCCCCAGATCCTTCTCCACTATGGATTCCCCCAGATCCTTCTCCACTATGGATTCCCCCAGATCCTTCACTATGGACTCCCCCCAGATCCTTCTCCACTATGGACTCCCCCCAGATCCTTCTCCACCATGGATTCCCCCAGATCCTTCTCCACTAGGGACTCCCCCAGATCCTTCTCCACTAGGGACTCCCCCAGATCCTTCTCCACTATGGATTCCCCCAGATCCTTCACTATGGACTCCCCCCAGATCCTTCACTATGGACTCCCCCCAGATCCTTCTCCACTATGGACTCCCCCCAGATCCTTCTCCACCATGGATTCCACCCAGATCCTTCTCCACCATGGATCCCCCCAGTTGTACTCCCCCTAGTATGTATGATGCATGCATATTCTTACCCACCCCCCCCCCCCCCAAGTGCATAACTTTACATTTATCAACATTAAACCTCATCTGCCACATAGTCACCCAATTACACAGAGCATTGAGGTTGGCTTGTAAATTGGAGACATCCTGTAAGGATGTTATTCCACTGCATAGCTTGGTGTCAAAGACAGAAATGGTACTTTTAATCCCAGACCCAATATAATTTATAAAGATAATAAAAAAGTAAGGGTCCTAAACTTTGGGGTATACCACTGATAACCTTAGACCATTCAGAGTAAGCCCTTGTACACACGGTCAGAGATTCCGACGGAATGTGTCCGATCGGAGCGTTTTGTCGGATATTCCGACTGTGTGTGGTCTGCAGCGGACTGTTTCCGTCGGACCAAATTTTCCCAACTTGCCGGAAATATTTTCCGACAAAATGCTCCGATAGGACATACTCCGATCATGTGTAGAGAATTCCGATCAGACAAAGTGCCACGCATGCTCAGATCACATTCCTACACCAAAGCTATTGGCTACTAGCCTGAACGTAGTCCCGTCGTAACGAAATTACGTCATCACGTTCTGAACGATCGGATTTTCCGACTACTTTGTCCGACCGTGTGTATGCAACAGTTTCGGACAAAATCCGTCGGACAAAATCAGATGGACAAAATCCGACGGATTTGGTTGTCGGAATCTCCGACCCGTGTGTACAAGGGCTAAGAGTAAGTTTCATTAACCACTAGTGCAGTTTTCAGATTTTTTTACTGATCATTGTGTTGTTGTTACTTGTGACACTAAACAGCATTAGGGGTAGTTAGTGGTAGGCCCAGGTAGGTGTAGGGTACCCAACCCATATCTTTCCTAATAAAGTTTTAGCCACTTGATCACCCCCAGTTAACCCTTTCACCCTCTGTCACAGTGTCACAGGTATAGTGTGCAGATTATTTTTCTGATCACTGCATTAGCTATACAAGCCTGACTAGCGTTACCCGTGATACTATCAGGGTACCTGCCATTCATTTGCTTATAAAGGTTTAAACCCTTGATCACCCCCCAGTTAACCCTTTCACACCCTGTCACAGATTTATTCGTATAGTGTACAGATCTATTTTCTGATCACTGTATTAGGGTCACATGTGACATCCATTAGGTGTTAGTGTCAATCCCAGACAGCATCAGATTTTAACCCTTTGATTGCCAGGAACACTAACAAACACACTATATACCTTCATCACTAGCATAGTTTCTGAACGGATCAATATCTTTGATCTGATCAGAACTATACTAGCGTCCCCAGTAGTTTAGTGTTCCCAAAATGCAGCATTACTGGGATCAGCCCAGACACCTGCCAGCACCTGCACCAGCCCCTCCACCCAAAGTCAGTAGATCACCGTCACTTGCAATACACGGCACACAAAAAACTGCAACATTAGCAGAGTCACGCCTGATCCCTGCTAGCATTAGCAGTTCATTTTTGTAGCAATTCATGCAGTCTCTGACAACCAGGTGCTTCTTTACCTGTGAGTCTCACTAGGTACCTAAAAATGTAGTGGCCAAAATGTGAAGTGGCCTACAGGATAATGAGTATGATAGATGAGAGCGCAGGGGAAGCCTCACTGTCAGAATCAGGCTCCGCATAGCGAGCAGTGTCCCACTGACAGATATCTCTGATGACAGAGTAGTGGTCCCTGCTAAAATCAGGCGTACCCAACCCCATTGTTCTGTTGCTGAGGTGCAACAATTGCATGGTTCTTATATGCAGCAGAGAGCCGGTACTAGTACTGCTCAAGCTTCTGATGAACTGACAGGCACCAGCGGTCTAGTACATCCTGGTCATAGACAAACCAGTAGTAACTTTTGGGGACATGGCGAGTCCCATAAGTGGAGTTCAAGCTGGTGCGCTGGCTAGCACAAGTAGTTACCCGTTGATACCAATAATTCAAAGATAGGCCCATAGAGCCCACAGTGCCCTTCCTGATGCAAGCGCAAATCCTGATTGGCAGCCCACCACTTCTGCAGGGCCCGTAATTCCCCCATTCACTGGAACCAACCTGGAATACAGGTGGAAACAGTGGATTTTAATACCCTTGACTTTTACAAGCTGTTTCTGCACAGATCTCTGGTGGATCAAATAAATTTAACCACATTCTAACCGGGCCATAGCCGAAAGATGGCTGCAAGCAAGGTTGGCTTATTCTGGGAGGGCATCCATAAGGGGTCATTTGAGGGGTATTTGTACTGTGCTGGCTTGTTAGGGTCTCAAGAAGTGAGATAGGCCTTCAGGTGTGATCAATTTTCAGAGATTACAAGCTATGGTGCCAGACTATAAACTTTCACATAGACCAAATCATATCCACCGATTTGGATTATTTTTTTTTACCAAAGATATGTAGCAGTATAAAATTTGCTCAAGATTTCTGAAGGAAAAAAAAAAAAATAGATACTAATTCGCTAAATTTTATAAACAGAAACAAAGAAGAATTTATTTTTTGGTGGAATTTCCAGTCTTTTTCTCATTTATAGAGCACAAAAAAAACCCCAAAAAACAAACACAAAAACCACACACATACACACAATGTGATTAAATACCACCAAAAGAAAGCTCTATTTGTGTGAAAAAAAAAAAAAAAAAAGGACACAAATTTCATATGGGTGTGAGATCACCGAAAGCTGAAAATTGCTCTGGTTAGGAAGGGGGTTTAAGTGGCCAATGGTCAAGTGTTTAATTGCTGGTTAATTTATTGCTGCAAATCTAAATTTGACCCTTAATAAGTAATAACTGTATCAACACAGAGTGGTACTCTGGAGGCAAACAGTGCCGCATCCTATTTGGATTGAAGAGAAATTGGAAAAAAAATAAAATAAAATAAAAGGGGGGGGGGGGGGGGGGGCTTGGACTTTGGTCACGACCAGACAAAATGTACAAAAATATATTCTTTATTAGATAAACATAGAAAAATTATATATTAACCACTTCCCGACCAGCGCACGACGATGTACGTCGACAGAATGGCACGGGCAGGCATATTGGCGTACAGGTACGTCCAATATTCGATGCCGCCCTGCCATCGGCGCGCTCCCGCGCTGGTCGGGACCCCCACGAGTCCGGTCGTGGGACCCGCGGACTCGATCGCCGCGGGCATCCCCGCAATCGTCTCACGGAGCGGCCGAATGGAGGAAATGCCGTGTAAACAACATTTTTCCATTCTGCCTAGCAACTAGTGACGCTGATCTCTGCTCCATGTGATTGGAGCAGAGATCAGTGTTCACTAAATGAAAGCCCAACCCCCCCACAATTAGTAACACACCCCTAGGAACACTTAACCTCTACACTGCCACCCACTGGTTAACCCCTTCACTGCCAGTGTCATTTACACAGGAATCACTGCATTTATATAGCACTGATTGCTGTATAAATGACAATGGTCCCAAAAATGTGTCAAAAATGTCTGATGTCTCCCCCACAATGTCGCAGTCACAATAAAAAAAAAAAAAAAAAAAAAAAAATAAAATCGCTGATCGCCGCCATTACTAGTAAAAAATAAATAAAAAATTAATAAAAATGCTATAAAACTATCCCTATTTTGTAAACGCTATAACTTTTGCGCAAACCAATCAATAATCGCTTATTGCGATTTTTTTTACCAAAAATATGTAGAAGAATACGTATCGGCCTAAACTGAGGGAAAAAAATGTTTTTTTTATATATTTTTGGGGGATATTTATTATAACAAAAAGTAAAAAATAATGCGTTTTTTTCAAAATTGTCGCTCTATTTTTGTTTATAGCGCAAAAAATAAAAACCGCAGGGGTGATCAAATACCACCAAAACAAAGCTCTATTTGTGGGAAAAAAAGGACGTCAATTTTGTTTGGGAGCCACGTCGCACGACCGCGCAATTGTCAGTTAAAGCGACGCAGTGCCGAATCGCAAAAAGTGGTCTGGTCTTTGACCAGCAAAATGGTCCGGTCTGCAAGTGGTTAAAATCCACATTAAAGGAGTTTTTTTTTTTTTTTAGCTGTGAGCTTAAACTCCATACATTCCACATCATACATCACCCCGATTCTCCTGAAGAAGCACAAGGCACGTAACATGTAGAGCCAAGTCTACATCGCTTCCTTGCAATATAGCCGCACTCTTGGATCCATTGCGACATTTCTATGATATTCTCATCTTTTAGATTCCATGTAATCGATTATATACAGTTGCGATATTTTAACTAGTATTTGACTCATTAATGTGGATTTTAATATATAATTTTTTTAGGTTTATATACTAAAGTATATATATTTTTGTAAATTGTCTGGTCGTGCCTAAAAAGTCCAAACCCAGAAGATCTGTGATTCGGACCCTCATGCCCCTGGTATCATATCCCAACTTTATGAGCACCTCACCTCCCAGTCCAAGACACTTCCAACTTATGCACAACAGTGGACCAGAGACCTATCACTAACTATGTACGAGGAGGACTGGTCCAGTGTTTGGCACAACACTAAAATCTCATCACAAAATATTGTTGCCCTCGAGGCGAGCTACAAGGTACTTACGAGATGGTACCTGGTGCCGGACAGGATCGCAAAATTTCTGCCGTCCTACTCACCAAATTGCTTCCGCAACTGCGGTGAAAGAGGTACCCATATGCATATCTGGTGGACCTGTCCGGTGGTGCAATGTTTCTGGGCAGCAATATTCCAAATGTTATCTACATTGACCCGGGAACCAATAGCTCCAGACCCTACACTTGCCCTTTTAAACTCCTACCCGAATTACTACACCACAGCACAGATACGCCTCTCCCTACAGCTTACTACAGCAGCCAAGCAAACGATAGCCAAAGCTTGGAAAACCCCAGCCCTTCATATAACCGAGGTGAAAAACCGGGTTACGCAAGCTATGATTCATAGCAGAATTGAAGCAACTGTTTTAGACACAATCCCCCGACACTCTAAAATATGGCAACCATGGGTTGATCACTACCTACCACCGAATTTCGATAGACACCTGCTAGATCCATAGACACAAATATTCCCATGTATAGTCGCTGAAGCATGGTCTCTGTTTGACTGGTGTGAGTCGACCGACCTCCCCTCCTCCTCCCCCTCTTTTCTATCGCTCTAACCCCCTTTCCCCTTCTCTTTCATCTAGTTCTTCATCCCTACTTTTCCCGTTCTTTTCTGTCCCCCTATTCTCCTTCTTTACTCTCTCCCGGTTTTTGTATACTATCCAATTACCTTTGATAAGTCATTATCAGCCATGGTTTGGACCTTGAGATGTCTTCTGTAGTTTGCAACATATTGTATTCCAAGTATTAAATGCGCCACAGTCTCCCCGCCCTGCCACGTAGTGCGCTTCCTTTGGAGCCCGTTGCGGTTCTGGGACTCCTTGTTTGGTCGTTATCAGAAATCCATACTCTGTATCACCATGCAAATATGTTGTATTTTGTTTGGTTATGACTGTAACACACCTTGCTCTCGCTTTTTATTTTCTAATGGTGCTAAATGGTTGGCATTTTTGTATTCTCTGTACTTGTTGCCAATAAAAACCTTTGAAACAGAAAAGTCCAAACCCCTCTTTTTCCCCCCCAATTTCTCTTCAAAATTTGACCCTTGCCAGAGAATTTGACTGGAAACCTATAATGGTTCCCAAATTTAAGACCTTTTTGGGCCTACCTTTCCTCATGGGCATTATTAAAAAAAAAAAAAAAAAAAGAGAGAGCAAGATTTGCGGTCATATTGGTCCACTGACTCAATTCACCATACGCCCATGTTCTCTGCGGCCATGACCAGGACTCGATACAAGCAAAGCTTGTGGTTCATGCACTTCAAATGACAATGAACTCTGTTGTCCTCGTGGTAACCCTGAATATGACACAAATATGGCCCCTCAACCAAAAAAATTAGCAGCCTTGTATATGCCCCAACAAGCTGTCTGCGTTGAGGAGTCCCTGATTAAGTTTTTCTGGCCCCCTTGCTTTCAAACAGTATCTCCCCAGCAAGAGTGCCAGATATGGGATTAAAATGTATAAACTCTGTGACAGGGCAACAGGTTATACATGTAGGTTCTGGATTTACGAGGGAAAGATAGCAGTGTGGAGCCTCTCAACTGACCAGACTACATAGGGAACAGAAGGTAAGATTGTTTGGGACTTGGTGTCGCCCTTATTCGGAAAAGGGTACCACTTATATGTGGACAATTATTACACAAGCGTGTCAATTTTTAGCCACTTTTTTTGATTTTGTAATATGTGCATGTGGCATCGTGCGATCTAATTGCTGAGGCTTCCCCCAACGGCTTGTAGATTCCTGACTTAGCCCTTGTACACACGATCAGAGATTCCGACAGAAGGTGTCCGATCGGAGCGTTTTGTCGGATATTCCGACTGTGTGTGGTCTGCATCGGACTGTTTCCGTCGGAATATCCGTCGGACCAAATTTTCCAACTTGCCGGAAATATTTTCAGACAAAATGCTCCGATTGGACATACTCCGATCATGTGTAGCCAACTCCGAGGGACCAAGTGCCACGCATGCTCAGATCAAATTCCTACATCAAAGCTATTGGCTACTAGCCTGAACGTAGTCCCATCGTAACGAAATTACGTCATCACGTTCTGAAAGATCGTATTTTCCGACAACTTTGTCCGACCGTGTGTATGCAACACCAGTTTCAGACAAAATCCGATGGATTTGGTTGTCGGAATCTCCGACCCGTGTGTACAAGGGCTTAGACGGGGGAGAGAGCCTGATTGAAGTGTAATAAAAAATTGCGTGCGGTGAAGTGGAGGGATTCACGGAATGTTTTTGTTCTGTCCTCCCTTCACACAGACACAGCAGTCCAAATTACAAACGGCCACTGTTGTTGCGGAGAAACAACTCTGTGACCACAAATACAACCTTGACATGGGAGGAGTGGACTTCAACAACAAGATGATGTTGCCATACTTAACCGGTTCCCAACCGGATCCTGTGCTTTTACATCAGCAGAATGGCACGGTTGGGTAAAGTAACGTACCCATACGTTACTTTGAATTTCCCACCGTGACCGTGGACTCGATCGCCGCGGGGATACCCGCCATCGTGTCACGGAGCTCAAGAATAGGGACATGCCGATTTAAACAGCATCTCCCCGTTCTGCCTCCTGTTATCAGGAGCAGTGATCAGTGTGGTGTCACGCACAGCCACGCCCCAGACAGAAACACGCCCCTAGGATACACTTAACACCCCTAGTGGTTAACCCCTTCACTGCCAGTGACATTTTTAGAGTAATCAATGCAATTTTATTGCATTGTTCGCTGTATTAGTGCCAATGGTCCCATGTGTCCGCCATAATGTCACAGTAATGTGTGTGTATAATATATATATATATATATATATATATATATATATATATATATATATATATATATATACACATATATATACACACACACACAGTTGATCACCACCATTACTAGTAAAAAAAAAAAAGTATATATTTTAATAAAGATTCCATAAAACTATCCCCTATTTTGTAAACGCTATAACTTTTGCGCAAACCAATCACTAAATGCTTATTGCGATTTTTTTTATAAAAAATATGTAGAAGAATACGTATCGGCCTAAACTGAGGAAAAAAATATGTTTATTTTTTTGGGGAGATATTTATTATAGCAAAAAGTAAAAAAAATTGTTTTTTTTCCAAAATTGTTGCTCTTTTTTTTGTTTATAGCACAAAAAAACAAAAACCGTAGAGGTGATCAAATACCACCAAAAGAAAGCTCTATTTGTAGGGGGGTGGGGGGGAAGACGCCAATTTTGTTTGGGAGCCACTTTGCACAACCACGCAATTGTCAGTTAAAGAGACACAGTGGCGAAACGCAAAAAACGCTCTGGTCAGGAAGGAGGTAAATCCTTCCGGGGCTGAAGTGGTTAATTGCCCGCAAGACCAGATGCTGGTATAAAAAAAAAAAAAAAAAGTGTCTGTATACTTATTTCAATTGGCTCTGCTGAATGCTTATGTACTATACAAATCATCAGGAAGAAGTGAATCCTTCCTAAAATTCCAGAAAGATCACAGCCTGTTTCCAGAAGGTGCTGTGGCCCAAACTGTTATATTGTTAACCTTTGTTTGCTTTGTTGGTACGCCATTCAGCTGCAGCACTGATTTGTTTATCTTGACAGCAACAGGGTTTGCTCTCATGATAGGCAAATCAGTGTCTCCAGAGCTGTAGGTGGTGATTTTGCCACCAGTTAAAAAAAAAAAAAAAAAAAAAAAAAAAAAAAAAGAACGGTGCATGTGTGCCCATCATTAGAAGTGGGTGGATGCAGGGTGGTATTCTAATGGTGGGCATGCCAACAATCAATTTAAATGGGAGGAATATGTTAGGTTCTCTAATTTCATTTAACCCACAGGCTGCATGAAAAAAAAAAAAAAAGAACATTAAAATTTATGCCCAACAAGGACCTGCGATGTACTGGTATGTTGCTGGAATTTGAGTTGTTATGCCGGAATCATGCCTGTAGATTTTGGTATCATCTTGGCATTGTTTTTTTCAGCCAGCAGTTGGCTTTCATTTAAAAGCAATCTTTGTGGCTAATGAGCCACAAGACTGTTTTTAAAAGCACTGGGAAGGAACATCCCCCCCTCCCGCTGTCTTCCGTGGTTTTCTCTGGCTCTCCTGTCCCAATGGGGAACCCGAGAATGCAGCCGGTGGTTCCACCAGCTGACCATAGAGCTAATTGGAGACAGGAATGGCTCCAATCATCTCTATGGCCTAAGAAACCAGAAGCTATGAGCATTTATTGACTTTGGTTTTGCGGGATATAAACAACGCCATTGGGAAATAGGGAAAGCATCTGATCGCAGCATCTGATCGCACGGATCTTGGTAGGGTCAGATGATTTAAGGGCTGTGGAGAGACCTAGAGTCTAACAGATCCCAATTTTTTTTTTTTACAAAAAAATAAAATAAAAAATGTATGTATGTAGCTTGTGGTCGATGCATAGGCGTGCGCAATTTTAAAGCATATCGTGTTTGGTATCTATATACTCGGCATAAGAGCATCTTTTATATTTTACCAATATAGTGTGTTTTTGTGCATTAAAATTCGAAAAAGTGTTTTATTTTCCAAAAAATTGTGTTTGGGGAGCGTGGCTAGCTGCCGAGTGAAATGGACGCCTGATTTCACAGCTCCAGTGCCAACTGGAGATAAACTCGAGGAAGCACAGCTACACAGAGCGAGCCTTACCCTCCCAGGGATCAGGGAACCACCCTGCTGTTCCGCAAAAGAAAAGACTACAGGCAGCCCAGGAAACTATAAAACTTCACACATTCGCCAAAGCTCCGATTCCAAAATGGCGCCTGTGGCCTGCACTACAAAGTCGATTACGCCTCCTAATATCCCTCCCAGGTTCCTCCACAATCTCCTCCATACAAAATAGCCCAGTAAAATTGATGATGTGACGGGATTCTGATCCACATAACCCAGAGGCGAGCCCTGTGATAGCTGCTCATCCTACCCCATTGTGATAACAAAAAAAAACATGCCACCGCCCTCATCTATAGCTGGCTATCGCAGTAAGCAGCATTGGAAGGCTGAAACAGGCAACAAAGCTTGGGAAATGCCAAAGGAAAAAACCCAAGCTCGCAGACAACCGAATGAACCTGTCTAACAGTGCGTTAAAACAGGGGTTCAGTCCACACGCATTTGCAAATGCATGCGCAAGCCACAGAGCCTCATCACGGCACCCTGATATCTGTGGTCCTAACACTAAAATATGAGTGTCCCCACAGTGGAGGCACATTCATTCTGATGGATAAATGATGCGTGCGGACTAAACCCCTGTTTTAAACGCACTGTTAGCCCACGTACACACGGTCGGAGATTTTGCCAACCAAATCCGCCGGATTTTGCCCGTCGGATTTAGTCCGACGGATTGTGTCCGAAACTGTTGCATACACACGGTCGGGCCAAGTTGGCGAAAAATCCGATCTTTCAGAACGTGATGACGTAATTTCGTTACGATGGGACTACATTCAGGCTAGTAGCCAATAGCTTTGATGTAAGAATTTGATCTGAGCATGCGTGGCACTTAGTCCGATGAAAATGCTCTACACATGATCAGATTAGGTCCGTCCGGCCCAGTTGGTCGGGAAATATTTCCAACATGTTGGGAAATTGGGTTGGACGGAGATTGGGACGGAATCAGTTCGATGCATACCACACACAGTCGGATTATCTGACGACACGGTCCGATAAGACTCATTCCGACAGATTCTCCGACCGTGTGTACAAGGGCTTAGACAGGTTCATTCCATTGTCTGCGAGCTGGTGGCAAGTAGGCTTGGGTTTTTTCCTGGGCAATTCCCCAGACTTTGTTGCCATCCTACCCCATTACCTCAGCCATCTACTATAGCATACTTTCCCACATCCAACTAACCAGTGCTAGACACAACAATGAAGGAGATGCTCATCTCTCTCCAAAACTCCCTACATGTTACTATCTCTTTCATGTTCATAAAATTTTCCTCAGAGATGCACTCCATGGGGAACAAAATGTCCCAAATTGATACTCAAGTAAGTGAAAACACAGACAATGAATTACTTAGTAGATGCACATGAACACATGCGACAAACAGCAGTGGATGAGGGCCAAAATGGCGGACCTGGAGGACAGGTCCCGTCGTAACAACGTAAAAATATGTGGCATACCCAAGAGTGTCCTACCATCTGACCTTAATGATTACACCAGACAGCCAATCTCAACCCTTCTTCCTGAGCCGTCACCCATGGAAACCATTATTAACCGGATCCATTGTCTACCCAAACCCCCTCTCTTCCCAGATGAAGTTCCTGTGATGTATTACTGAGAATACATTTTTATCACACCAAAAAGGTCAGCTTCTGTATAAAACAAGGCAATTGGGTCAACTCCCAGCACCATACTCCAAACTGAAATTGTACACTGACCTGATTATATCAAGTTTAGACCTGAAGAGAGGAGCTGTCATTTTAGTGTGGAGCAAGGTGATATTTCTATGATAAGTAGGTGGTGCCCGAGTGTCTGGTGTTTGGCAGGTGGCATAGGGTAGAGGTGTTTGAAGTTGGGGGGGATTTGGGGCAGTGGAAGCATGACAAAGACATACTACTAAATATTGGAGAGCGGTTAAAGTATTTTTTCTACAAAATGTAATGTCAGCATCTGTAAAAATGAAGAAAAACTGCCATCCTTGTACCCACAAAATAATGTTCTACAATGGAGAGTCTTAGATATACATATATATTAGTCAGGGGGACAACTTATTTGGGTCCGTGGTCAGCAGGAAGAAAAGAATGTTCAGCCATAGTGGTCACTAGAAGGAAAAAGGCACCATCTGTTTTTTCAGACTATGGTATCGGGGTACAGGGATGTGGGGGGGGGGTCAGACAACACACGGGGTATCACCTTCTGTTGTATATCCACAGAAGTCACCCAGCACGCTGGAAGATTGTCAGGAGAACCCAAAGTTCCCAGCCTAGACAGGGGTAACAGTTGTATAACAGCACACACACTCTATTATCCCACCACTGCCACACACATGACAAGGATGGAAGCCACGGGAACTAGAAAATGTGAAGAGGACCTTGTATAGTGGAGGGGTAAGAATAGGGAGATTATTGTTAGCCAGTAATGCCAGCTGTGATTGACTTGGCACAGCCTGCAATACCTCTGCTCAACACTATAGGGAGACTCCGCCCATATCTAGCTGGTTGACCACACAGGCTAGAGCAGTCTAGTAATCAGCACACACTTCTGGGGTTCCTCAGACTCCCCTTAAATAGGGTGACCAGACGTCCCCAGTATCTGGGGACAGTCCCTGGATTAAGTACGCTGTCCCCAAATTCAGGGGCAGCGCCTATACCCATTGCAGACAGCCTAGTTATAGCAGGACATGAAGCAATGGGAATATCTATCCAGCACAGCAGGGATTGGTGGGCAAGCCGAGTGGTGTATATGGCCACAAGTGAGTGGAGTTATCAAATCAGAGCTTTTTGATATCGGAATGGGCAGGGCCCATATGCGGAAGCCCCACCACCTTTGTCAAACAACCTGTGCAAAGACAAAAGCTGGCGTTTATACATTGGTGGGCGGGGAGGAAGGTGGCAGGGGACGGGACCAATTGTACCTACTGTATGTGTACCAGCAGCAGTGTATAATTCAGGTTTATTATACACCGCTGTGGGGGCACACACAGTAGTTACAATTGGTCCCGCCCCCTGCCACCTTCCTCCTGCCCAATGGATAAACACTTTTTTTCAATGCAGGTTTGTCTGACAAAGGGGGCGGAGCTCTGCATATCATCCCCACCCATCCCCGACATCACTGTCGCTTCTCAGGTCACTGCCTTAGGGTGCCAGAATGAGGGGAGAAGTACAATCGGATACCCTGGGGGGGGGGGGGGTTTGGACATCCATATTGGAGATCAGCATCTCCATCCAGCATTCTTCCCTGGGGAGCTACGGACTTACCCCTACAAAAGCAGAACATATAAAGAGACCAGCTGTACCCACCAATCACTGCACCCGGGGCGGGCATAACAAATCCTCAAGAGAGGAGGGGGGAGAAGAGTGAAAGGCGGATCCAGGGTGGTGGAGCGGCACGGCCTCCGAGTCACCAAACAGACACAACTTCTGAAGATAACAGGTTTGCTGACTCTTCTATCAGAACTCCATCTCAAACAACCTGCTGCACCGGCCTCTTCTCCCCTGCAGAGTGTTCATGATCTCCGGAGCACACACAAACTGCATACCTTGGCATCCCCCTCCCCCTCAAACACTGAGTAAGGCTCCTCAGCTACCTACCTACCTACCTACCTACAACTGCTCTCTGTTATCTAATGATGTACCAAAACAGTCCTGGCTGCAATAGGGTGGGATTGGAACGCATTGTTCTGTGCCCCAAGCCCACCCTATTTTCAAGCTTGTGCCCCGAGCCCACCCTATTTTGAAGCCTATTAGAGCCTCTGTTCTGCGCTCCTGTGACCCAGATTCAGCCGACAGCGGGCTGATATCACAGATCTGATAGAGATTAAAGTCGGGATCCACCCGTGTGCCCGACCAGCAGCTGGCTCAGCCTCTGAGCATTCCGCTAAGAACCTGATCCCCGCCCCCCTCAACAGCCCAGCGCTCCAGTGAGCATTGGAGGGGCAGAGCAGAGAGTGACTGATAGTCACAGCTCTCTGCTCAGAGCGGAGGGGAGTGATCAGTGGTGTTTGATCGTTCAGTTCTCAGTGTGGAGCCAGCGGGGGGACAGATGCAGTATCATCATTCCATATCCCCCCTACATATGTAAGGTTTTTTGTTTTGTTTTTTTAAATCTAAATCCTCAGCAACTTGTTGGGCATTTGTATTTTTATAATACCAGTCTTTCATTCCCTAGCGCTGCACCCTCTCTCCTACCGGGCACAACATGGACATTTTATAGTTTGCCTCACCTGCCATTTCATTGCAGGCAGGTGGCAGGAGGAGGGGGGCGGGGCCAGATTTTTCCTTGAGGTATTCCGGCTTTTAAATCGGCGGTAGGGGCTGAAAATCGGAGGACATGTCGCAGGAGCCCCCAGTGCACCCATGATCTACTGATCACAATGCTTTCCAGGCCCCTGCTGGGAAAAAATAAATGCACATTTTTTTCTGCAAAAATCTGCATTTATACATTTTTCCATAGAAGTAAACCCATCCTTTAATCCCGGAGGGAGTGAGGAGGATCAGAGTGCCGGGACTGCTGTGCCAGGAGATGTAGCAGAGGGTCTGGAGGGCGGAGAGGTATGTGCAGGTTCTTAGCTTCTAAAAAACATGGCAGAGTAATGTGGAGAGGAGCGCCAGTTTAATGGGCAGAACCACCTCAGAAGTAGTGAAACAGGGGCGGCAGAAATGGGAGGGAGGGTGGTGGGTCGGCAAGACCGTGAAGGAGAGTGGTGGGTCGGCGGCCTATGCAGGGAGAGCAGTAATGCCATGGTCCTCAGGGCAGAAGATGTGCCGTCACCTCAGGAGAGCGGGTTAGAACACGGCATACTCACTGCTGCTTATTGGAGAGCACACTGCTGTGACGGGGAGAGAACTGCCAGACAGAACCGCAGCAACTAACCAATAAGGAGATGGACGCAGCTGCTTCTTTGTAGAGAGGCAGCAGAGCTCACAAATTAGAGGTCTATGCTGTCGGGGCTTTGGGGGGGGCGCAGCCCTCTGTACGACACCCCTGAACCCTGCACGCTCTACGACACATCCCTGGACCCTGCACACTCTACACCACATCCCTGAACCCTGCACGCTCTACGACACATCCCTGGACCCTGCACACTCTACACCACATCCCTGGACCCTGCACGCTCTACACCACATCCCTGGACCCTGCACACTCTACACCACACTCCCGAACCGCGCACGCTGTACAACACTCCTGAACCCTGCACGCCACACTCCTGAACCGCACACGCTGCACGACACGCACTCCTGAACCGCACACGCTGCACGACACGCACTCCTGAACCGCACACGCTGCACGACACGCACTCCTGAACCGCACACGCTGCACGACACGCACTCCTGAACCGCACACGCTGCACGACACGCACTCCTGAACCGCACACGCTGCACGACACGCACCCCTGAACGACGCACCCCTGAACCCTGCACGACACACCCCTGAACGACGCACCCCTGAACCCTGCACGACACACTCCTGAACCCTGCACGACGCACCCCTGAACCCTGCACGACGCACCCCTGAACCCTGCACGACGCACCCCTGAACCCTGCACGACGCACCCCTGAACCCTGCACGACGCACTCCTGAACTGCGCGCGCTGTACGACGCACCCCTGAACCGCGCACGTAGCATTCTCCTGCACCAGTGCACAGGGGTAACACTGACCATCAGCGTACAGGGCCAGTGGTTACCAGTATACAGAGGACATAAGAAATCAAGTAAAATAACTGCCATGCAAATAAAAAAAAAATATATATATATCAAAAGCAATAAAAGGATCTTGTTATCTGGTTCCCTCATCTAACACAAATAAAAACAAAAAACAAAAATTGCAGCTCTGCCCTAAACTTCATCTATAACATTGTACAAATTTATAAGTGTAATGGTAACACCTATAAACGACTAGCCAGTGCAAATCAACCCGATATAGTACAATATAGTAGTGATGGTGTCACCCCCCTCTGCAAAAATATGAGAAACTGCAGAGCCGCAATGTGCAAATAATGGTGACCCCCCCCCCCCCCCAATATATATAATCCCCATCACACGACTGTACGGAAATTTGTGTTCACGGTGTGAAGGGGTTATATCGGATGATCTGCAGCTGCAGACTTCACCCCGGTGCCGTTTTTTTAGAGCCAGCGGTTGAATTTTAGTAATAACAACCAATTTGGCTAAAAGCTGCTCGGCTGTTATCCCTCCTCCATCTTCTGCCGCTCTTCATGATCCTCCCGTCCCACCGGAAGACCTGAGCCACCATCCGGCACGTCCACCACCTAGACTGAGACCCGGACAGAGCCGGATACGGTTTTAAATCGAGTCTCCAATATAAAATCCCAAAAGCAACCGAACAACATCACTCCCGCTTTACTCACCTGCCAATAGCGCAGATAAAAATAAATAAAGACAGTATTTCAGAAACGCAGTTTTTTGGCAATCTGAATACTTTTAAGTATAAAGCAGGGATTTGGCATCTTTTGGACCTCCGATCCCTCCATAAAGAGGACCCGTCACCCCCTATTACTGTCACATGGGATGTTTACATTCATTATAGACCCCGGATCTCTCCATAAAGAGAACCCGTCACCCCCTATTACTGTCACATGGGATGTTTACATTCATTATAGACCCCGGATCTCTCCATAAAGAGGACCCATCACCTCCTATTACTGTCACATGGGATGTTTACATTCATTATAGACCCCGGATCTCTCCATAAAGAGGACCCGTCACCTCCTATTACTGTCACATGGGATGTTTACATTATAGACCCCGGATCTCTCCATAAAGAGGACCCGTCACCCCCTATTACTGTCACATGGGATGTTTACATTCATTATAGACCCCGGATCTCTCCATAAAGAGGACCCGTCACCTCCTATTACTGTCACATGGGATGTTTACATTCATTATAGACCCCGGATCTCTCCATAAAGAGGACCCGTCACCCCCTATTACTGTCACATGGGATGTTTACATTCATTATAGACCCCAGATCTCTCAATAAAGAGGACCCGTCACCTCCTATTACTGTCACATGGGATGTTTACATTCATTATAGACCCCGGATCTCTCCATAAGGAGGACCCGTCACCTCCTATTACTGTCACATGGGATGTTTACATTCATTATAGACCCCGGATCTCTCCATAAAGAGAACCCGTCACCCCCTATTACTGTCACATGGGATGTTTACATTTATTATAGACCCCGGATCTCTCCATAAAGAGGACCCGTCACCTCCTATTACTGTCACATGGGATGTTTACATTCATTATAGACCCCGGATCTCTCCATAAAGAGAACCCGTCACCCCCTATTACTGTCACATGGGATGTTTACATTTATTATAGACCCCGGATCTCTCCATAAAGAGGACCCGTCACCTCCTATTACTGTCACATGGGATGTTTACATTCATTATAGACCCCGGATCTCTCCATAAAGAGGACCCGTCACCTCCTATTACTGTCACATGGGATGTTTACATTCATTATAGACCCCGGATCTCTCCATAAAGAGGACCCGTCACCTCCTATTACTGTCACATGGGATGTTTACATTCATTATAGACCCCGGATCTCTCCATAAAGAGGACCCGTCACCTCCTATTACTGTCACATGGGATGTTTACATTCATTATAGACCCCGGATCTCTCCATAAAGAGGACCCGTCACCTCCTATTACTGTCACATGGGATGTTTACATTCATTATAGACCCCGGATCTCTCCATAAAGAGGACCCGTCACCTCCTATTACTGTCACATGGGATGTTTACATTCATTATAGACCCCGGATCTCTCCATAAAGAGGACCCGTCACCTCCTATTACTGTCACATGAGATGTTTACATCCCTTGTGACAGGAATAAAAGTGATCAGTTTTTTTATTATATATATATATATATATATTTTTTTAACTAGACAATGTCAAAAAATTATAATAAAATAAAAATGATTTTTTGTTTTTAAAGCACCCCCCATCCCCACGCAGCAAAGAACACGCATGTGTAAGTCACGCCTTCATATGTAAACGGTGTTCAAATCACACATGTGAGGTATCGCCGCAATCGTCAGAGTGAGATCAATAATTCTAGCAAAAGACCTCCTCTGTACCTCTAACCTGGTAACCGTTAAATTTTTTTTTTAAAGATCCACCTATGGATATTTTTAAGCACTGTAGTTTGTTGCCATTCCACGAATGTGCGCAATTTCAAAGCGTGACAGGTTAGGTATCTATTTACTCAGCGTAACCCCATCTTTCACATTATTATTAAATAAAAAAATATTACTAATTTTACTTTTTTTTTTTTTATTAAAAAAAATTGTGTTTGCAACAATCGCCATTCTATTCTATAGGGTCTCTGCTTAAAAGCAACATTGGGGGATGTCTAGCTCAGTGGTAGAGGCCTTTTCAGTGATTTTTACAGTGAACAGGAAATTTAATACATGCACTTGGATGCCCACCCAGGGGGTTTTTCTCCCAAAAACAATAACTGAAAAAAATGCCAAGCCACCTGGCTCTCTTCAGCAGTACAGCCACTTAGGCTTTACGCTTCAGCCCTCTTGGCCATATAACAGGGTTCCCGTAGAACGACTGTACCTCTTTTCAGCTTCTTTGCTGCTTCAGTCTCTCATCTGTCTCCTTAGATGCGCACAGCGTCTATCTAGAAAGTGGCTTGGGTCTCTGGCTTGGGTCTCTGGCTTGGGTCTCTGGCTTGGGTCTCTGGCTTGGGTCTCTGGCTTGGGTCTCTGGCTTGGGTCTCTGGCTTGGGTCTCTGGCTTGGGTCTCTGGCTTGGGTCTCTGGCTTGGGTCTCTGGCTTGGGTCTCTGGCTTGGGTCTCTGGCTTGGGTCTCTGGCTTGGGTCTCTGGCTTGGGTCTCTGGCTTGGGTCTCTGGCTTGCACTAGTGCACACCTGCACTCTCTGGGCTCCTGGAGACCTCCTGTCTCTCTGGGTGGAGCCCAGAACCCTATGCCTGACTCTGCTATAAGCCCAGGACCCACCTGCTCAATCAACCAGCCAGACTCCTGGCTGTTCCCAAAACCCGGTCCCAGGATTGGAGATTCCGTCCCACCCATAACACTATGGAATCTCCGGGCTCCAGGTCCCCAACTGGATTTTCCAAACTTTGGAGGAAACTGATAAAACAGATTCCTCCACATTAAATATACCTGGAGCCCCTCAACCTGCCTATTTGAGAACCCTGGGCGACAAACACTAGGACATGGAACTGTACTGTCACTATATATATATATATATATATAGAGGGGGGATTCACCATTATTTGCACATTGCAGCTCTGCAATATTTCTTACTTTTTGCAGAGAGGGTGACACCATCACTACTATCTTCTAATACACAGGTAGATTTGCGTCTCTGTTATTATTATTCTATGTCGGGGGGTTTCACCATTATTTGAAGTTGCAGCTCTGCAATTTCTCGAATATTTTTGCAGAGGGGGGTGACACCATCACTACTATATTACAATATATTGGGTTGATTTGCACTGGATATCATTTTAATCGGTGTTACCATTACACTTAGAAGTCCATTTTTAGAATTGAATAAAGGAAGTGTAGGGTTGTGTATGGGAGGTCAGGACATACTGATCACCATGTGAGAAATAAGGTATATATATATATATATATATATATATATATATATATATATATGTCATACAATCATCCCATACACACATATCACATACACTGCAGATATCATTGGAGGAAAATATCATTATAAAATAATTTGCCATTTGCCAATAAAAAAATAAATAATAAAATGTCCCCGGGTTTCATTTAAAAAATCTGGTCACCTCACCCTACAAGATAGAATCCTTGTGTTACACCCCATTCCCACAATCCATGTACCCCCCCCCCCCCCCACACCACACACAGGGCAGTGAGGAGATGGGGGGGAGTGGGGTGAACAGGGAGGCAATAGAAGTGGGGGGGGGGACAGGTGGGCAGTGAGGGGTAGGTGGGAGGAAAAATGCCCACCGTCCGTGGTCATTGTGGGGGGAGAAGATAACTTCTATAGTTATCAGTTGATTAAAAAGAAAATGGTGATCATGGAGAGGAAATGTTGGGCATTAGTGCTGAGTGTGAAAGAGGGGGAACAGTGAGGAGCAAGGGGGGGGGGGGCAGAGGTGCTCAGTAAAGAAACAGGTGGTATTGGACTGGTGTTCAGTGGTGGGATGGGGGAGGGGAAGGGTACAGTAGGCAAGTGGGAAGACAGAGGTGTGGACAGGGGGCAGTAGGGGAACACATGGGAGGACAGTAGGGGAAAAGAGGGAAGAGCGGGCAGTGAGGGGAGACCCAGGACTGTACAGGGGGCGGTGGGGTGGCAGAGGTTTGAGCAGGGGGCAGTGGGGGAACAGAGGAGTGAACAGAGGGGCAGTGGGGGAACAGAGGTGTGGATGTGTTGCAGTAGGGTGAATTGGGAGATGAATACCTGACTGATGATGTCCTGTTCGGGAACTTAATGTGAAGCTCCTCTGATGAGTCTTCTATAGTTGGGATCCTCTCGGATGGTCCCTCTTGGCTCCTCTGATGAGTCTTCTATGGTTGGGATCCTCTCGGATGGTCCCTCTTGGCTCCTCTGATGAGTCTTCTATGGTTGGGGTCCTCTCAGATGGTCCCTCTTGGCTCCTCTGATGAGTCCTCTATGGTTGGGGTCCTCTCGGATGGTGCCTCTTGGCTCCTCTGATGAGTCTTCTATGGTTGGGGTCCTCTCAGATGGTCCCTCTTGGCTCCTCTGATGAGTCCTCTATGGTTGGGGTCCTCTCGGATGGTCCCTCTTGGCTCCTCTGATGAGTCTTCTATGGTTGGGGTCCTCTCGGATGGTGCCTCTTGGCTCCTCTGATGAGTCCTCTATGGTTTGGGTCCTCTCGGATGGTCCCTCTTGGCTCCTCTGATGAGTCTTCTATGGTTGGGGTCCTCTCGGATGGTGCCTCTTGGCTCCTCTGATGAGTCTTCTATGGTCGGGTGACTTCTGACTCTTCCCAGCACGGCAACTGGACGTGAAGGGGGGAATCTCTCCCAACTCTCGGCTTCTCTTCCTTCTGCTCACAAGTCTCCACAATCAGGGGAAAGTTCTCCTCCGTGTCCCCGATGGAAGATGGGGGCTTCTTGTCCTGGCTGAGAGGTGTGAGGGACATTCTGTGTCTGCACTATGGATCTAGAAATACTCCTCGCATTGTGAGCCAGCTTCCTCACAGGGGGCCCCTCCCATAGAGATGCCCCGGGCCATGCTGACTACAAACTCAGGGTGGGGGAGGGGGATTCACAAAGAGAACCCCTCCCTCCATTCTCTGGGACGACACAATAGAATCTCATTCCAGATTGGTCATATGAAGGTTTGTTGGATGTTCTTCTGGTTAGTGGAGGGAAATCAATGTAGATTATTGAGCGCAGTGAGGAGAAGATTGGGAGGAGCAGGATGGGGAATTTTTCTATCATATTGCACACACCGGGGGATCACCTCATACACTTCATCTTCTACATGTGCTGGAGGCCATGACACTCATTTCTTGGGGAAAACTTTCTCCCGGAGATCTTGAAGGAGATGAAAGGAATGTTGTACGAGGCATGTGTGAAACGAGGCACATGACATCACACGCTCCATCTTCTGCATGCGCGGTATAACATAAATTTTTTTCCCCAGAAATAAATTTTTTGGTAATTTTTATTCCTATTACAAGGAATGTAAACATCCCTTGTAATAGGAATATGGCATGACAGGGCCTCTTTACAGTGAGATATGGGGTCAATAAGACCCCGCATCTCACCTCTAGGCTGGGAAGCCTGAAATAAAAAACAAATAAAAAAAAGAAGAAAAAACATCCTGGCTTTGATCGTATTGGCAAGTCAGTGGTATCACTGAGTATGGGCGAGTATTGCAGAGTATAGCTGGGGTACAGGACGCCAAGGTTGGGTCCTGGATGGGTGCTATGTGGCTCCTATATTTGGGATGTGGTCCCTTTAAGGGAATCATGGTGGGCCTCAGGGGGTCACCCAAAAATGGGTGACAGATTCCGGGGATAGTTTTCGGGAGAAGACTGATTCGCGGTCCTCTCTATATTTTAAGAGAAATAGTTGGGACCCGGAATTTGGGAGGCTCTAAAGTGACATTTGGGTGGGAAAGAGCCTCCCTCCCTGACCACAGGGGGATAACGGCCTCCAGGAAGACAGACAGCCTATAAGACAGGAAGTAGTAGAGAGGTGGTGCTGCTATGATGCCGGTGGTGCTGTTATGATGCCGGTTCCTCCCTCCCCCTCTCTGACACTGATCTCTTCCCCCTCCACTGTACCGATCGGTACAGAGAGGGGGAGGGAGGAACCGGCATCATAACATGGCGCCGGTTTGTTTACAAGTGATCACTCCGTCATTTGACAAAGAGATCACGTGGTAAATGGCCACGATGAGCGGACGTTTACCCTGATCCGTGATCCACAGGACCCGGCGGTCACGGATGCTCTCGAGTGCACACCCCAGGGGGCACGCGAGAGCGGAATTCTAGGAGGACGTCATATGATGGCCTCTCAGATTTAAGAAACCACCCTGTAGCCGTCATTCGGCTATGGGGCGGTTGTTAAGTGGTTATTTGCTGTGTGTTGAGTTATTTTGAGGGGACAGGAAATTTACACTGTTATACAAGCTGTACACTCACTACTTTACATTGTAGACAAGTGTCATTTCTTCAGTGTTGTCACTAGGGATGAGCCAAAGACCCTCCTGTTTGGTTTGCAGCAGTCTATGAGTCACGGACATGAATAATCCAAAGATCTTATTATAAAGGCTTATATGCAAGTTATTGTCATAAAAAGTGTTTGGGGACCTGGGTCCTGCCCCAGTGGACATGGATCAATGCAATTAAAAAAATAAAAAAACAACGTTTTTTTTCAGGAGCAGTGATTTTTTTTTTTTTAATGCTTAAACAATAGGGATGAGCTTCAAATTTGAGTTGATCATCTGTTCGTCCGTTCGCTTAATTCCGAACATTATGGGCCGTTCGAACCAAATTTGAGTGGCGTGTCATGGCCCATCATTCACTGTGGCATCACAGTGCATTGCTGGCTGCTGATTGGCCAAGTATGCACTATAAACCACATGCTTTGTCCAATCACAGCACAGAAAAAACAGAGAGCCATAATTGGCCAAAGCCAAGGGGTTAAGTACATGCCCCACACTATATAAGGCCGCCTGCTTGGTGGCCATGTGTAGTGTGTTGCGGCGGTGGTTAAAGACATAGAGAAAGAGATACAGTGTCATTTAATTTGAGTTAGATAGAGTAGGCAGGCGAGTCAGTTAGTTTCAGTTACAGTGTGTAGAGGATACATATGTATCACAGGTGTTGTGTGTGTGTGTGTGTGTGTGTGTGTGTGTGTGTGTGTGTGTGTGTGTGTGTGTGTATATATATATATATATATATATATACACACACTGTATTCAGTTTGGCTAGATCCCTTCCTGTTATTCTATTCATAATATACTGACAGGCAGGGAACTGCAGTATTTTGTTTTAGTGTCCTTTGCACAGTGTGCACCTAAAGCTTTACCTGAATACAATTTCCGGTGTTCTCATACTAACAATACTACAGGCAGGCATGACCCTCGTATAATAGATGGGCTACTATCCCCCATATTGTAAACATATATCTTAACCACTGCTACGTCCCCATACTCCCCCCAGAAAAGGAGACCACACCAAAACTGGAGTAAATAATTGGCCGTAGCAGCCAATTAACTTTTGTTTATTAAATATTCAAATAAATGAACATCAATAAACATAACTGTATAAAAACTGTAATAAAACTGTAGTATCCGTTAACTCCACCCGTTGGTCTTTGCAGGAAAAACCCACCACTCTAAACACCATCTCCAATCCGGCACTGCGGTACCTTAAAACTAAAATAGGCCTCCAGCTGACCTGCTGGCTCGGAGACACAAACCACTGACCGCAGTGCACCCGGTAACCACCTTCCAGCTAAAACCACCGTTAGCTGGACCACCACCCACGGGCCCCATATCAGTATATGAGTCCTGCCCTCTTCCATAACTGGGGTTTAACCTCCACCCGCAAAGACCAACACCACGCCACAGCACACCAGGGGAAAACCTTACCCTTGTGTGCCCCGCCAAACCCTCAAGGCTCTCTGAATCCCATCCTGCAACCCCAGGGCCCACAAGTCAATCCCAACATCATTCAGGTGCACACCATCCCACCTCAGGTACCGCCACGTGTCCACCTCCAGTTTCAAGTGGCGAACAGCCAACCCCCCATTCCTAACCACGAAGCCACTGACCTCCTTGTTCACCTTTTTTCTTGCCCTATTGAGCTTGTCGACAGACCTGGCAAACCTCCAGAAGGTCCTGGCCACCATGTCTGACCACACAATGACCATATGCGGGTAGGCCAACCGAAGCTGCCAAAAATCAAATTTGATATCCCGCACCAGGTCCAACATAGACTTAAGGCCTAAGTCATTGCCCCCGACGTGTAGGACCAACACGTCAGGAGGCCTGCTCAGACGTGCAAACTTATGCACTTCCGCAACCGTCCTCCCCCACAGCATACCCGGCACCCCAAACCACCTGATACAGGCATCTTGTCTGGAAAAGCCGAGCTGCCTCCCCTCGGGTCGAACATCTCCTCTCCTAGCCCCCCAATATACGTAGGAATGGCCTACAATCCAGACCAGGCCCTGTGTTCCACCTGTAAGAAAAGAACAAAACAACCCCATAACAGTCTGTACCACCCAAAAACCATGACACTCACCGAACCGTAACGCCCCCCCCCCCCACCATCATCAGTTAAACACCCAGCAGATGGGGGCGAACATACGATCGGAACCTCCTCGACTCCCACCTCCCAATCCGTTTGACAGCCGCCTCGTCCAACCCCCACCTAACCACTTCCGTCGCAGCCCCTATACGAAACGAATGGGAAGAAAATTGCTGATCACCCAGCCCCAATGCCGCCAAACACTTCTTAACCACTTCCCGACCAGCGCACGACGATGTACGTCGACAGAATGGCACGGGCAGGCATATTGGCGTACATGTACGTCCAATATTCGTTGCCGCCGTGCCATCGGGAGCGCGCCGCCGGCGGCGCGCTCCCGCGCTGGTCGGGACCCCCGTGAGTCCGGTCGCGGGACCCGCGGACTCGATCGCCGCGGGCATCCCCGCGATCGTCTCACGGAGCGGCCGAATGGAGGAAATGCTGTATAAACAACATTTTCCCATTCTGCCTAGCAACTAGTGACGCTGATCTCTGCTCCATGTGATTGGAGCAGAGATCAGTGTACACTAAATGAAAGCCCAACCCCCCCCACAGTTAGTAACACACCCCTAGGAACACTTAACCCCTACACTGCCACCCATAGGTTAACCCTTTCACTGCCAGTGTCATTTACACAGGAATCACTGCATTTATATAGCAGTGATTACTGTATAAATGACAATGGTCCCAAAAATGTGTCAAAAATGTCCGATGGGTCCCCCACAATGTCGCAGTCACAATAAAAATCGCAGATCACCGCCATTACTAGTAAAAAAAAAATAATAAAAAATTATTAATAAAAATGCTATAAAACTATCCCTATTTTGTAAACGCTATAACTTTTGCGCAAACCAATCAATAATCGCTTATTGCGATTTTTTTTACCAAAAATATGTAGAAGAATACGTATCGGCCTAAATTGAGGGAAAAAATTTTTTTTTTATATATTTTTGGGGGATATTTATTATAACAAAAAGTAAAAAATAATGCGTTTTTTTCAAAAATTGTCACTCTATTTTTGTTTATAGCGCAAAAAATAAAAAACGCAGGGGTGATCAAATACCACCAAAAGAAAGCTCTATTTGTGGGAAAAAAAGGACGTCAATTTTGTTTGGGAGCCACGTCGCACGACCGCGCAATTGTCAGTTAAAGCGACGCAGTGCCGAATCGCAAAAAGTGGTCTGGTCTTTGACCAGCAAATTGGTCCGGTCTGAAAGTGGTTAAACACCGCCCCGAATTGAAACCTAGAGAGCGATGACCCATCCTGATGCACCAGCAACGACCCCCCCACCTCCGGCCGCAACGCCAAAAACCCCCTCACCAGCTCCACCGGGCACAGGGGAGAACCTTGCAATGCAAAAATTTGCACCTTCCTGCCCCTGCCCTGCTGATCTGTTTTCGACCGCCACAACCATATTGACAGCCTGTCCGCCCCGCAAACCAAATCCACCACCCCCAACCCCCCATGTTGTCGCTTCGAAGGGCTTACCAACTCACTAATCCTGAACGCCCCAAAAAATGCTAAGGCGAATGCTGCGCGGAACAAAACCACCTCATAGACCGATGAACAGGTGACCCCCACCTGCGTCAACAACCTGCCCAGCAGCGCAAAAGACACCGGCCGTCTCGTGTCCCTGCTCGGCTTGGCGTGCCTGTAACCCCTCACTGCCTGCTTAACCCAGAAATCCTTAGTCAGATCCGGCCAGCCCTGAAATTTAAACCAAAACGCCAGAACAGCCAACTTCTTGTCCAGCCCTGACACTGACACCCCCCCTTCCATCTGCCTCGAAACAAAATACAAAACCAGCAGCCGCCGATCCCGCGCCTCCTGCCCATCCTCCACCTCCCGGACCACAGCCAACCATTCTCCCCACACCCTAAGGTATGCTGACCACGTAGCTTCGCTCACCGACCGTCTGATCCAACCGGAGAGTCGTCCAAGGCAATCTTCCATAGCCACTCGGGACAAGGGACCCCGCACAGCTCCGCCCCCGGTGCCAACTCCTGGAATCGGTCCCACTGAAAGCGAGACAACGCATCAGCAATGACGTTCTCTACTCCCGGGAGATGAACAGCATAAATGAACACGTTCAACTGCAGGCACCGCAAGACGAGGTGCCTGAGTAACCGGACCATGGGGGGTGACGTCGCCGTCACCTTGTTAATCACCTGGACCACCCCCAAATTGTCACCATGAAAACGAACCTTCAGGTTTCGAAACGCATCCCCCCACAACTCCACCGCCAGCACCACCGGAAACAGTTCCAGCAATACCAGGTTCTTCACAAACCCCGCCTCCTTCCAAGAGTCCGGCCACGGTCCAGCGCTCCACTTACCCTGAAAGAAGGCCCCAAAACCTGCCGCCCCCGCCGCGTCCGTGTACAATTCAAGATCAAAATTGCTTACCGGACCCGACATCCACAGCGAACTGCCGTTGAAATTAGCCAGGAACGCGTGCCAGCACTCCAAGTCCTCCCTGTGAACCTTCCCCAAGCGCACGTAGTGCTTAGGCGACTTCACCCCCGCGGTACTAGCCGACAGCCGTCGGCAAAACACCCTTCCCATCGGCAAAATGCGACACGCAAAATTCAACTTGCCCAGCAGCGATTGCAAAGGCCTGAGTTGAACTTTCCGCAAACCAATGATCCCGCGAACTTCCGCCTTCAGTGCCATCAACTTGTCCTCCGGTAGTCGACACTCCATCCTGTCCGAATCCAGCACTATGCCCAAAAAACTCAACACTGTCGCCGGCCCCTCGGTCTTTTCCGGTGCCAACGGGACGCCAAACTTCTCTGCCACCTGCTCCAACGTGGCCAAAAGGACCGCACACACCTCCGATGCAGGCGGGCCCATGCAGAGAAAGTCGTCCAAGTAGTGTATGATCGAATTCACTCCCGCGACGTCTCGCACCACCCATTCCAGAAACGAACTAAACTGCTCGAACAGCGCGCAGGACACCGAGCAACCCATGGGCAAGCATCGATCCACGTAGTACTCCTCCTGCCAGAGACAACCTAACAGGCGAAAGCTGTCCGGATGAACCGGGAGCAAACGGAACGCCGACTCCACATCCGCCTTAGCCATCCGTGCCCCCTGTCCGTACTTGCGTACCCAAAACACAGCAGCATCAAAAGACGTGTAGGAGACTGCACAAACTTCCGGATCAATCGCATCATTCACCGAACCCCCTTTGGGAAACGACAAATGATGTATTAACCGAAACTTGTTGGGTTCCTTCTTTGGCACCACACCCAAGGGCGATATTACCAAGTCCGGAATCGGCGCCGCCAAAAAGGGGCCTCCCATGCGACCCAACGCCACCTCCTTGCGCAGTTTTTCCGTAACCACGTCCGCATGCTGCAGAGCCGATCGCAAATTGCGAGCGACTGGGGGAGCGGCGACCAGTCTGGATGGAATATGAAAACCCTCTGAAAACCCCCGGGCCAGCAACTGGGCCGCCTCCCTATCGGGATACCTATCTAGGAAAGGCCGCATCTTTTCCACTCTCACCGGCGTTCTCCCCCTTTCCAACCGCATCTCCCGGCCGACCTTTTCCTTGCTTAAAACAGCGGGACAGGGGGTGTCCGCCGCCACAGCCAAAACATTCGTGCTTGTACTTGCACGACCCCCCAAACTTGCAGGCTCCCTCGTTAAACTGCCAACACAACCCCTTTTTTCTCGCGGCCGATAGTCCGGGGCTGGCGGACCCACCGGCCCCCCCTGGAAAAAACTGACTCGCCGGTCTCGCCGAAGTCATCAGCCGCATCCAAAGACTGATGTCCTTGTGGTCCCACTGCAAGGACGGGCGGATCGCCCTACGCTGTCGGAATTGTTCATCATACCGCAGCCATGCCGTACCCCCGTAGACTCGATATGCCTCTCCCACGGCGTCCAGGTAGCAAAATAATGCCGAGCAGTGTTCTGGGTTCTTCTCCCCAATCACACTCGCCATGATCGCGAAAGCCTGCAACCAGTTCGCAAACGTCCTGGGGATGAGCCTATAACGCCTCTTCTCCTCATCCTCCTTCTTGCTGTCCTCCGGCCTAACCCTGTCCAAGTTAAACTTTTCCAACGGCAGGAGCGCGAAGATCTCCACGTATTCCCCTTTCCAGATCTTCTCACGCACCTTAGACTTTAAATGACCTCCGAGGGGCCCCTCGAAGCACACGTATACCTCGCACTTCGCCGCATCCGCCAACCTAACCAAATCCTGCTTCTTCGCCACTTCTGCAGCGGTCTCCCCCGAAGACTTAGTCGCCTCCGCCTTGTCTGACCCCCCCACCACCTCCCTGACGGGTACCGCCGGCCCCGCCACGGGCGCCGCCCCTTGCTCCCTCGCACGCACAGCCTCCGGTGCCCCCGCCCCCTCCCCCCTGCCCCCCCCTGGGGCCACCTATGCAGCTGCCGGAGCCGCAACGCCCCCACCACCGGGGGCTCAAATCTGCCCACCAATTCTTTCAAACTGGCGAGAAACCCCTGGAACCCGGAATCCGCCCCGGCTGCGTCGCTTGGTAGCGACACCGGAGGGGAAGGCACGGTCGCCGCCGACCGCCCCGCTGCCCCATGTCCCACCCCCTCCACCCCCCCGTCCCCCACCCCCGACAAACAATCCCGCGAAAACAGCAAAGCAGTCTTACCGTGATGCCTGGAGGGGGTCCCACCAGCCGAAGGTCCCGGCCCGACAGCCGCCGTCCGTCCCTGCAGCACTTCCTCGTCGGACTGTGACAGCTCCCCTTCCGAGCGTTCGGCAACCATCTCGTCTTCACCCGCCGAAGGCCCACCAGCAGACACGTCACTGACTGCCGGGGATCCGCGGTTCGCCACCTTCCTCTGCAGCGCGCCAGATCCGCTTTTGGACTTCCGCAAAGCCTTCTTCGGCCCAGCCCATGCCTGCTCGCTGCGCCGCCCACGGCCACCGCCAGCTGCCGCCTGCATTGCACCTCTGTCCATCACATCCGCAGCCCGCCCCCCACCAAAGCCCTGGAGCGCTCCGTCCGCCGCCTGCCGTCTCTCCAAGCCCGGGCGCCGTCTATCCGACCCCATCCAATCATCCCTGGGCCCCCACCCTCCAGCCCCAGTCTCTGCAGCCGCAGTATCCAGTCCTCCCTGGCCACCACGTCCAGGCCCCGCCCCCGCCGACTCCAGGCCAGAAGCCAGGGCCTCTCTCCTCCGTTCAGTCCCCCTGCTGGGCCCAGCCACTGCCGCAGACAGGCCAGCGCTGTCCCCCCCAAGCCTCCCAACAGTCCTCCGAGGGTGTGCGCCCCCCCCCGCCCGCGGGCACCGCCGCGCGCTTCGCTGGCGGCCCCGAGCAGGCCCTACCCCGCCGAACATCAGCACAGTCAACAGGGGAAGAGGGGGGGTCAGGGGAGAAGCGAGCCGGCGGCCTGGAACGCCGCGCTCGCACCGCTCGAGCACCCACTGGTTCAGCCGCCGGAGTACTGCCTCCCAGCGCCGCAGACAAACGCTCCTCCAGCCATCCAGGTCCCCTGGATGCCGCCTCCGCTTTCAGCCGAGCGAACAGAGCCTCCACTCCAGCCATGCTGCAAGTTCTCTCCTCGTGGCCAGACTGATCCTGTGTGGAAAGCCACTCCCCCTATGGATGCCTGCTCCTCCGCCCCCTCCCCACATGACCAGAGCCTTATTTGTTTAACCCCCTATTCCCTCTGTCATGACGCCCTGCGCTTATTGCTTCTCTGTACTGTGCTCCGGGCTCTCTGTTGATTCTGCTAGCTACAGTTTAATCAGTATATATATATATATATATATACACATATACATACATACATCCCAGCTTTGTGCAGCTACCTCTCCCTTCAGGCCATTAGTATGTCTGGAAGGCCAACAAGGAGAGGCAGACAGTCACGAGCCAATAAAAGAGGGCAAACAGGCTCTGTGTCTAGAGACAACAGTGCTGGTCATGGACATGGTGTATCCTCATCAGCATGTGGCCGTGGGACACGCTTGTCCTTTTTTTCGTCAGCTGGCCATGTTGAACTGCAACATGCCAAAGACTTGGTAGAGTGGATGACCGAGCCGTCCTCATCCTCTTCATCCTCTCTCTCACCCAGGCTCAGGGTATTTTGTCTGGCAAAGCAGCTGCCAATGCAGCCTCTTCCCTTGGCTCAATGACATCAGTTACTCCTTCCCTAGCCCCACCATGTCTTCCCAAGGAGTCCCCCGAACTGTTTGACCACAGCATTGTGTACATTCTCCTGAGGATGGCCAGTGTTTTGAAGGCTCTGATGATGGTACCCAGCTAGAGGAAGGCAGTAGCGTGAGCCCAGAGAGAGGGGATGCCTAAGAAAGAAAGCAATCTGGCAGTCATGTTCCCCCAGCTGCAGCATACTGCCAGGTTTGCTCCAGTGATGAGGAGGGAGGCTATCATGAGGTCACTAACTCCACGTGGGTGCCTGATAGGAGAGAGGAGTAGGAGGCACATCTCCAACGAGGCAGGATGCCCTCCGGGGGCCAGCTCAAGGGCAGCACACCAACTGCATCACACCGCAGAGCTCTGCCTGTGCAGGGCGCTGATGTCTCTGCACATTATTCTAAAAGTTCTTTGGTGTGGGCCTTTTTTGAGACGAGTGCATCAGATCACACCGCTGCTATTTGCAAGATATGTCTCAAGCGTATCTCGCGTGGCCAAAACATCAGCCGCTTGGGCACCACATGCTTGACCAGACATGTGTCGACCTGCCATGCAGTTGGTTGACAAGCGTACCTCAAAGACCCACACCAAAGAACAAAGCAGACCTCTCCTTGCTCCTCATCAGCTGGGATCTCCAACCCCACTAGACCTTCAGTCCTCTCTGAAACCTGCTCTGAGAGGAATGAAGGTGTAGAATTAGGTGTGTCACAGCCAAGTACTAGCAGGCAATCTGTTATCGGTACACCAACATCAGATTGTACCAGGCAAATTTCTCTGCCCCAACTGCTGCACCACCAAAAGAAGTTCACTCCCAGCCATCCACATGCCCAGCGGTTGAATGCTAGCTTGGCTAAATTGCTAGCACTTCAACTGCTGCCTTTTCAGTTGGTAGACTCGGCCCCCTTCCGTGAGTTTGTGCAATGTGCGGTTCCGCAGGTCCTCAAACGCCCCTTTTTCTCAGGGAAGGCAATTCCAGCTCTCTATCGGCATGTGGAATCCAATGTCCATGCCTCACTGGACAGGGCGGTCAGTGGTAAGGTGCATATTACCACTGACTCATGGTCCAGCAGGCATGGACAGGGACATTACCTATCTTTCACAGCACATTGGTTGACTCTGCTGGCAGCTGGGAAGGATGTAGGAGTGTTGGCGGTTGTTCCGCCACCACGCCTCAAAAATGCTACTACTGTTGATTCTGACATACCTCTCTCCTCCACCCCCTCCTCTTCTTCTTCCTCTATGGCCTCTTCCTGTGCTTTGTCCTCAGAACCAGCGGTGCTCCGTAGGCATTCAAGGTGCTACGCAATCATGCAGGCAAAAATATGCCATGCGGTGCTTGTGCTGGTGTGCTTGGGGGACAGTAGCCACACTGGGGCAGAGATTCTGTCAGCTCTGCAGCGGCAGGCTGAAAGGTGGTTGATGCCACGCCAGCTTAAGCCAGGAATTGTGGAATGTTACCAACCTCCTCTTAGCCCTCCAACAGGGGCAACTGACCCATGTGCCCTGTGTGGCTCATGTCCTTAACTTGGTGGTGCAGCAGTTCTTGGGCAGGTACCTGGGCTTACAGGATGTCCTGAGGCAGGCCAGGAAAGTCTGTGTGCATTTCTGCCGGTCATATGATGCCAGTGCTCGGCTGGCTGACCTCCAAAAGGAATTTAACCTGCCCAAGAAGCGCCTAATCTGTGACATGCCCACCAGGTGGAACTCAACGTTGGCCATGCTGCAGTGGCTTCACACACAGCAGAGGGCCATCAATAAGTACCCGTGTGACTATGGCACCAGGACAGGGTCAGGGGGGCTTTTGCCATAATCAGGGATGCATGCACTGTCCTGTCACCATTTGAGGAGGCCACGAGGATGGTGAGCAGTGACAGGAGGAGGACTTCCTTACCTATTAAGGCCCCCTTTATCCAGACAGTGTTCCTGCTGTCGTGCCGATCACACAAGAAGAGGAGGAGGAGAAGGATGGTGTGAGCATGGAGGTTGAGCACTCAGCATCAGCAGCAGTCTTTAAGGGATCATTTACAGTCCCAAGAAACCCATGGTACATGGCTGGGAGGAGGTGGCTGCGGATCATGTTGTCCTTAGTGACTCAGAGGATTCCGGACCGAATGCCTCAGCTAACCTACGCTGCATGGCCTCCCTGATCCTGCAAAGCCTGCAGAAGGATCCTCGTATTCATCGCATCAAGGAGAGGGATCATTACTGGCTGGCAACTCTCCTTGATCCATGTTACAAATGTAAGGTTGTGGAGCTTATCTTGCCATTGCAGAGGGAGCAGACGAAGAAACATCTTTGGGGGCCTTGTAGAAAGGTCTGTGCAACGCGTTCCCAGAGCCTGGGAGGTTACAAATTCCTGGTCCTGGAAAATGTGTTGCTGAGGCATCGGTCAGAAGGAGCGGTGGAGAAGGTGGCTGTCTGACCGATGCGTTCAGACAATTTTTAAGTCCGCAGCCCCAGGGTATGATCGGTTCTAGCAACCGTCACCAGTGTCTTATTTAGATGGTGCAGGAATACCTAGGGGCAAGGTCAGACTTGGACACCTTTCCCCTCTTAAATGCTCTGGGTTACTGGGTCTTCAGGATGGACCACTGGCCAGAGCTTGCACAGTATGCAATTGAGCTACTGGCCTGTGCTGCTGGAGGCTTTGTAACTGATCACAGGGTGCGCCTGTCCACCTAGTCGGTTGATCGTCTGACCTTCATAAAAATGAATCAGATCCCTTCAAGACTGCCTATGCTGACTGTCCTGTTATGCTGAGTGACTATCCTCTTCCTCCTCAATGATCATGCTGATAGCTTGAAAGAACATTTTTGGTTCTGGGCGCCGGCACCAGTGGCTAAGGCCCAATTTTTCAGCCCCTGTTCAACAGGTGTATGTAATTACAATTCTTGATATAATATTTCACAGCAGGGCCCGTTTCTGCGCCCCCACCAAGAGTAACTGTGAGGACTTACCATGTTGTGGCAAAACCAACACCACAACCACCAAAGGCCCAATTTTTCTACCACTGTTCAACAATGGCATGTAATTATAATTCTTGATATAACAGTTCACAGCAGGGCGTTCCAGCGCCCACCAAGAGTCAGTTTGAGTGCTTACAATGTTGTGGCAAAACCAACACCTTAGGCCCAAATTTCTGCAGAGCATATAGGGCAGGCCCTTACTTTCAAACATCCAACTTACAAATGTCTCCTACTTGCAAACGGAAGGAGACAACAGGAAGTGAGATGAAATCGACCCCTGGGAAGGGAAATTCTCTCCTGTAAGCCCTTGTACACGCGGTCGGACATTCCGACAACCAAATCTGTCGGATTTTGTCCATCGGATTTTGTCCGTCGGATTTTGTACGAAACTGTTGCATACACACGGTCGGACAAAGTTGTCAGAAAATCAGATCGTTCAGAACGTGATGACGTTATTTCGTACGATGGGACTACGTTCAGGCTAGTAGCCAATAGCTCTGGTGTAGGAATTTGATCTAAGCATGCGTGGCACTTTGTCCGATCAAAATTCTCTACACATGATCAGACAAGGTCCAATCGGATCATGTTGTCGGAAAGTTTTACCGACAAGTTGGAAAACTTGGTCCGTCGGAAACAGTCCGATGGAGACCACACACAGTCAGATTATCCGACAAAACGGTCCGATTGGACACATTCCGTCGGAATCTCTGACCGTGTGTACAAGGGCTAAGAGTTGATATGGGAAAAACGTGTCTCCTCTCTACTGATGCTTTATCACCAATCCTCATTTCACTAAAAACCCCAAATTTTCAAAAAACAATTGTCATTGGGACAGAAAGTGAGATGAAATCTTCGGAAGAGGTGTGCAGATAGCAAAACAAATTATACAGGGGTGATAACCTTTCCTTGTGTTTTTCAAAAAGTTTAAAAATATTTTTTGACTGGAGCTACACTTTAAAAATGTACCAGTTCAAAATTACAAACAGATTCTACTTAACACAACAAACCTACACAGTCCCTGTCTTGTTTGCACCGCCTGTATACTGCTGTTCTGAGTATATAGGGCCTGGGGGCCACACTCCTTTCCTTTTTTTTTATTTGTGTACGGGGTTCCGCTTAATATCCATGCAAGACCCAAAGGGCCTGGTAATTGACGGGGGGGTACCCATGCAGTTTGTCTCAATGATTTTCATCTGTATTGCCGTAACCAGGCATTACATTAAAGCCGCAAGCAATTTTAGATGACTTTTATTCCTTTACTGTTCTAGGCACGGGAAACACGTGCCACTTTACAGTCATACTATAGACACCCCCCAGGTACGATATTTAAAGGAATATTTCACTTTTTTTTTCACTTTAAGTGTCATTAAAATCAGTGCTCCCGAAAAAACTGCCATTTAAAAAAAAGTTTTTGCATTGATACATGCCCCCTGGGGCAGTACCCGGGTCCCCAAACCCTTTTTAGGACAATAACTTGCATATTAGCCTTTAAAATGAGCACATTTGGTTTTGAACGTTCGATTCCCATAGACTTTAAGGGGGTTCTAACGTTAGCTCGAACTTTCAGTCCGTTCGCAGGTTCTGGTGCGAACTGAACCGGGGGGGGGGGGGGGCGTGTTCGGCTCATCCCTACTTAGAACCCTCAAACATTATTTTTTTCTAACACTCTAGAGAATAAAATAGTGGTCATTGCAATACTTTTTTTTTCACACTGTATTTGCGCAGCGGTCATACAAGCACTTTTTTGGGGAAAATATTCACTTGTTTGAATAAAAAAATAAGACAACTTAAAGTAACAATACACCTTTCTACAAGACAACCTCTTGTTTCTTCCCTTCTTTTCCTGATGACGGAATGATAGTAATGGTTATATTGTGGTAAACTATATGGTTGGATCCAGATACAGGTTTCATTTCCCCACTTCACGCTTGATGAATGTGTATGGTGTTAAGATGGCTATGTCCAGAATGCTGTTATGATATGTTCATTGTATATACACACTATACTTTTACATTATGCTTGTTGTAATGGTTTTATCATAATTAATGAATAAAAAATGGGGGGGCATGGCGACCGAGCTCCATGCAGGATGTGTAGCGTGAGAGCTCCGCTCATCCACCGGAGAAATCATCCGACTCCACCGGTGTCCTTCACAGTCCTCACAGGCATCATCGAGTGGCTCTTTCACAGAGGCATCCAGCGGAGATGGGTAGGAGGCGAAAGATGGTCCAACAGCCACATAAATTAGACGCATACTTTGCCTCAGGCCCGGGCGGGCTTCACCAAAATGGCGACGGCTCACGCGTGCCTCAGGCGAACGGAGCCTCCGGTCAGCACAACCTGGATCACCGCCCACCGCATATTGCCTCCGATTCAGCCTGTGTACACAGCGGATCCTCCTCGGGCACACAAAGCCCTTCTACGCGCAGCCCAGCGAAAGCCAAACAAAGGAGGACATCCACTGATAGGCCGAAAACGCCAGCCTGAGGCTCCAATGGAGGTAAGCAGGCCGCAACTTTCCACAGCCATGCAAGGAACACAGGAGAGGGACCCCATTAGTGACTTTCCTACTACAGATGCTCCGGTATCGGAATCTACCCTAAAGGACATGTTAATGTCTCTCAGGGCATCCCCTCAAGCTGACTTAGTTAAAGAAATCACTGACTGTCAGAAATCAGTGCAGGCCCTGGGCAACAGAGTTGATAGGGTGGAACAACAAATGGGCACATACGCCTCCTCTTACAATGTTAAGGTAGAAGCACATGAGGCTCAGGGAGATGACATAAAATGGCTGAAAGACAAAATCGCAGACCTCGAGGACCGATCCAGGAGAAACAACCTTAAACTAAGGGGCATACCTGAATCCGTCTCCGCAACTCAACTCCTGCAATTTGCCCAGACTATGTTTTCCACAATGATTCCGGAACTCACAGTCCAAGATTTAATAGTAGATAGAATACACAGACTTCCTAAGCCCTCGTTTCTCCCTATTGAAACGCCATGTGATGTCCTCTTGAGGGTTCATTACTATCACGTCAAGGAAAGACTATTGCTTGAATCCCGCAAGTTGGGCACGTTGCCTCCACAATATGCTGATGTACGGATGTTACCGGACCTATCTAGACATACACTACAAAGGCACAGAAATCTTGCGACCATTACTAAGACCCTACGTAACCATGCCATTCCCCACAAATGGAAATATCCGGCGACTCTGGCTATTACCCACAATGGGGTTTCGGTTATGATCTCAAACCTGGAAGATGGCGTTGAGGCCTTGAGGAAATGGAACATCTTACCAGATCCCTCATCATCTCGCTTGCTTCCAAGTAACCCTCAACACATACCTGATGAATGGCAAGTGGTCACTCGCAAATGATCACCTAGGAAACCCAACAGTGGAGTCTCAAGATCCAACGAAACCTAAACAAGATGCATTTCTCCGGGGATTGGAGCTGTTTCTCTAGTTCTCCTCGACCCTCCCTAGAGATTAGTAGCAGTTAAATCTGCACGCGGATCGTTTATGGATCCATTTCTTAAACATACCTTGTTGACTGTTTTTTTTTTTTTTTTTTTTCTTGGTATCGTCTTATTCTATCTGTTTTTTTACTTGTTCTTTTTTTTTCTACTCTCGATATATACAGTGAGTCTGGAGAATTACAGTTGAACTTCGCCGATGCAATATGACCCAATACCTTCCCTCCACTATATAGGTGTGGTCCAAACGATTTAAACATGGCAACGGTGAGTACTTGTACCACACAACCAACTACTCAGCATTTGAACTATGGTAATTAACTGTTTATCTATAAATGCCAAGGGGTTAAATCACCCTGCTAAAAGATTTTCTCTATGGGCTGAGGCTAAAAAACAAAAAGTGGACATAATCTGCGTCCAAAAAGACTCATTTTCAAAAAGACAAGGTACCCTACTGCTCTAACAAAAATTTCCCTCATATTTTTCTGGCTTGCACTCCCGATCGTAAAGCAGGCGGGTTATTCATGGCCATTGGCAGTTCTGTCTCTTTTCAACTCTGGAAAGTTCTCCTTGATGAAGGTGGTAGATACATAATTGCTAATGGTGATATCAATTCCAAACCATACACGTTGATAACGTTGTACTCTCCCAACTCTCACCAACTTCACTTCTTCAAAATGGTACTCAAAAAAGCAGCCTCTATGTTATATGGCAATCTTCTTATTTGTGGTGACTTCAATTCTGTACCCGACCTAGTCATGGACACAACTACCAAAAGATCTAGAGGTACACCATCCCTTCAACCCCTTCTGCAGAATGAAGGACTGTTCGATGCGTGGAGGTGTTACCATACCAACGAGAGGGACTATACCTTTTTTTCGCATTGACATTTTTCTTACTCACGAATAGATCTATTCCTGATGGATAAGTGGTTATTGCAACAGATAGAAGCTACTAAGATATTTGATATTATATGGTCTGACCATGCTGCAATTTCTATCTCTATTTTGGACGGGTCTGTCTCTTCCTCACCTCCCATATGGCGCTGTAATGTACGATTGTTGCAGGAACCTGACACCAATGATACCATATCACAGCATATCAGAATTTTTTTTTGCAGATAACCAACATTCAGTTAATGACCCTTACACCCTGTGGAACTCACACAAAGCATATATGAGAGGGGTCCTTATCCAATTAGGCGCCCACCAAAAAAAAAAAAAAACGCACACAAACCTTAAATAACTTGTTGACAGAGATTCACAACATTGAAGTACTAAACAAACAAACTCCTACACACAACCTGGCTAACAAACTTAACAACCTCAGAGAAACACTGCGAGAACATCTATCACAGCAATACGATAGACACCCACGACGTTTACGACTCAATCATTATGCCAATGCCAATAGGGCGGGCAAATATTTAGCTAACAGACTTAAAGCCTCACGTGTGAAACATAAGCATAAATTATTCAATCCCCTAGACATTGCAAACCAATTTGCTGACTACTATAGTACTTTATATCAGCTTAAAGAAGACCCTGCTACATTACAACCATCCATTGAAAAAATCCAATCTTTCCTGTCCCATTTAAAGCTACCATCCCTCTCTAGTCAACAACTAGATGACCTCAACACGGTAATTTCACTCACAGAAATTGAACAAACTATCTCTAGCCTTCCCAATGGCAAATCACCAGGGCCAGACGGATTCACAAATGAATATCTCAAATCATTCCAATCTATCCTTGCCCCACATTTACAACAGGTGTTTTACAAAGCAGCCGCTACTGCATCATTTCCACAAGAGATGTTGAGGACACACATTGTCACACTCCCTAAACCAGGGAAAGATCCTACAACCCCAGCACATTTTAGGCCGATATCATTATTGAATTCCGATATAAAAGTATATGCCAAATTACTGGCTAAAAGGTTGACTAATATTATTCCCACACTCATTCAACGCGGCCAGATGGGATTTGTGAGGGGGAGACAGACTTCTGATGCTACGAGGAGAATTATAAATGTGATACACTCTGCCGGGGTGAATCGAACGCCTTCTATGTTGTTATCAATTGACACAGAGAAGGCGTTCGATAGGGTTCACTGGGAGTATATTAAATCTGTCTTGATAAAGTTTGGTTTTACAGGCCACATTTTTTCTGCCATATTGGCACTCTACTCCTGCCCCTCAGCTCAGGTGCAATCAGCAGGTTTTTTTATCCAAAGTCTTTAATATCACAAATGGCACCAGGCAGGGATGCCCATTACCACCCACCATCTTTAACCTTATAATAGAACCATTGGCTGAAACTATCCGATCACACCCCCTTATTACTAGGTTCCAATTTGGTGCTAGTAAACACTCCATAAATCTCTTTGCGGATGACGTTATTTTACTTTTGACTAACCCGCAACAATCTTTGCCACAGGCTCACAAGGTCCTTACGGAATTTGGAGAGGCTTCTTATTATAAAGAGAACTTTAACAAATCCCTAATACTAGACCTAGGGGTACCCTCCAAGATCAAGACCCAGTTTCAAACCCAACTCCCTTACACCTGGAGTGATACAGGTATAGAATATCTAGGCATTACACTGACTAGTACACTAGCCAATTTAGTCAAGACCAACATGTCTCAATTAATCCCAAAACTAGAAAAGCAATTAAGAGAGATGTCCCAGAAGGAAATCTCTTGGATGGGGAAGATCACAGCATACAAAATGCTGATATTGCCACAAATTCTGTATATATTCTGCTCCCTCCCGGTCCATATTCCCGCATCTTTCATTATCCAGCTATCCAGTATGTGATGGAAATTTATATGGAAAGGACAAAGGGCCAGATGCTCACGTAACAACCTAATAGCGCATAAAAAAGTAGGAGGAGCGGGTTTGGTGGACCTGCATGATTACTTGACTGCAGTTAGACTAGACTCTCTTAAACATTGGATAGGTTCTCAGGAACCCCCAATATGGGTGGACATGGAGGAATCGATATCACCTACTGTTGATCTAAAGTTACTGCTGTTGAGCGACAGGTGGTCACCATGGAATTTGGTTCCCCTATCTCCACCCATGCAGGCATCTCTGTTATCTTGGAGAGCTTTCTTTAATCTGAAGCATGGAGAGACCCAAAAAATACCCTATCAGATCCCTGTAACAATACTTGAGACCAAAATACCACTGTTATTGGTTAAATCCCTCCTGAAATATGGTATAACGTCCTTGTCGGATATTTACAACGGAAACAAACTCAGAAGCGTAGATCAATTATCTACACACTATAATCTACCACGTACAGAATTGTTCACTTTCTTACGCATTACTAATTTCCTCAAATCACTTCCCTATCCGGAAACTTACATCCCAAGACTACTGTGGCACTTTTACTCCGGTCATACTAAGCTAACTCGGGGCATCTCGTTTTGTTATACCCAACTACAAGATAAACTTATTTTTAAAAGGATGAGAGCAATGACCAGTTGGGAGGGGGACTTGCAGGCTGTCTTCTCTGATACTCAGTGGAGGACGGCCTTCAAGTCCATTCATTCATCGACACATTGTATTAAGCACTGGGAGATGACTCTAAAAATTGTAAATAGGTGGCAATATACACCCTTTAGATTGTCCAAATACTTTTTGGGGTCATCTTCACAGTGTTGGAGAGACTGTGGCGGGGTAGGCAATCTGCTACACATGTTCTGGAATTGCCCAAACATCAGAAGTCTCTGGAACCAGGTATTTAAATTAATTTCCTCCCTCACGGAGAAATGTTGTACCTCCTCACCAGCATTGGCGTTATTACACATTGGTACAGAAGAGACAACTCCAGTACCCTAGTAGGAAAGTCCCATACTTAAAAAAAATAAATAAAAAATTATTGTTCAGGTGATGGGCCAGGGACCAAAGGAGAGAATCCCAGTGAGGGTCACCGGGGAATCCCGGAGGTTGCAGAAGGCCAAAAAGGAGTTAATGGACAAGTCCGGATCAGAGCCCCAATCCTTTGTAGATGACTCCACGTCAGGGCGGGAGGTTTTCTTTGGTGCGTTTGGAATTCTGTTGCAGCAAACATGGTTGAAGAGGGCTGGCTGGAGGCGGTCTCTTATAAGATGAAGGAGTCCCTCTGATGGTCTGCGTGGAGGATGGTTCCTGAGAGATCAGACCCAGCTGGAGCAAAAGTTGCTCACCATCCACGAACGAGGAGAAGCCGTGACTCTTATTCTTATATGAGAAGTTGAGGGGAAGGGGAAGGCGAAGGGGAAATGACCATCTGTAGGGGATCTGCTTATCCATCAGGAGTTGAAGTAATGGTTTAAGGGAGCGTCTTTTCTGTACCGTATATGGTGACAGGTCTGCAAAAATTTGAATATTATGCCCCAGCAGTTTGAGGTTCTCCGAGAACCTAGCTTTTTTCATCACCTCTTCCTTCACAGAATAGTAGTGTGGTTTAACAATAATGTCTCTAGGGAGTCCATCTGATCGGGGAGGCTGCAGGGCCCTGTGTGCCCTATCGAGTTCCAGATGATGCGCTGAAATATCCGGGATGAGCTCCTTAATCAGCAGCTTCACTGCAGCAGAGACATCTTTCTCTGATTCGGGGAGTCCCCTGATTCTAAAATTGTAACGTCTCGATCTATTCTCAAGATCGTCGATTTTTGCGCATGCGGTTTCAAGCTGATCCTGAAGATCATGTATTCTGGCTGAATTCTGATTAATTCTCACCACTGCCTGGTCCGCTTTCTTTTCAATAGTGTCCATTGTCAGGCCTACGTGCTGCAGGTCAGCATGTATAGATGCAGTAATCTGGGCAGCATTTACTGCCAGACTTTTGGCTAGAAGTTGTGAAAAAGCTTCCATCATGGAAGGAAAGTCAGTGGGAGTGGGGGCTGCAGCATCTGTCTCAGCTAGTGAGAGGATCATGCCTGTGTGAGGATCCAGCATGAGGGTAGAAGGGAGCTCCCTCTCCATTCTGCCTAGCAGGGACTCTGTGGAGGTTGGAGAGTTTGCCTGGGGGAGAGGAGGAAAGTCTATACCTGGGGAGCATGGAGGGGCTAGGTCCTGGTCAGCAATGGACTCCTCTGTGGTTTCCGTGCTGTGTGTGTTCCGAGGTGCCGCCGCCATCTTGGCATAACTTACTAGAACGGCCGACGCGGACATCTGACCAAGGAGGTTCTGCCACGGGCGTGAGACTGACATTGGGGGGTTCCGGGTGGTCTCACTTATCTACTGATCCCAGTAGCGATCTCCGTCGGGATGCTCTGCAGGCTCCGGTAGTCAATTTGGGGCCGTGGTGGAGCGGAGCTCTAACAGCCAGCGGCCATCTTGCGAGCTGCCGCACTGTCGCCTACGCTGTGCTTTCTAATATTCAGATAAAGTCATGCCATGGAATCCCAATTACATACAACTATTACTCACACTTATGCCTCAACTGCGACAAAATGACATTATCATCGACCGAGCACATTGACTTGTCAAACCCAACCACCTCCCTGCATCTGTGCCCAGAGATGTCCTAGCTCACATCCATTTTTTTCCAAGTGCAAGAAAAGATCATGGCGGCTGCCAGATCCCCCTTTTTACTTCCTGATCCTTATTCCTCTGTGTCCCTATACGCTGACATCTCGGCTGCCACTGCTCAAAAAAAAAGAGGGTTCTCGCAGACCACCGCAACCCTCAGGAAAAACAACATCCCATACAAATGGGGCTTTCCTACCAAGCTGGTAGTCACACACAAGAATCAGAGTACCGTAATTTTTACTCCCAAAGATGGCATCAAGCGCACGATCAACTGGGGTCTAATCACCACTCCACCACCAGAACCGCTGCCTCAGCGACCCCCGCCATCATCATCTACCTTAGGTCCCAGGTGCCATACTCCTGCTTCCGCCTGCAGGTAAAGACTGCCTATTTCTACTCTACTCCAGCAAGTGCCCCCTGGAAACTTTTTGCGACATTGAACCTACACCACTTCACCTCATTTCTGTCCCTGATGAGCGTACCACTATGTACACTCCGTACTCTTTTCGCCAGAGAAAGAAAAGTGCCAAGCACTTGAAAGACACTTTGCTGCGTATTTTTATTTTTTTCTCTTTTTTTTTGTACCACGCTAAGTTCATAACCTACCATAGCTTCTTACAGGTTATAGTTACTGCATTATAGGTATATTTGATTGCCGCTAGAGTATTAACTATGTTTGCTACTGTGACTCCTTCCCACGGGTCTACCCCCTCATAACCTCCCCCATACATAACCACTAACAGGGTGCAACCCACATCCTCCCCTACTCCCACTGGCTATCCACCTCCCAATATGTCAATTCCATTGACGTAAAGGGTCTAAACTCCCCTTACAAAAGAAGTTTATTGTGGAAAGAAGCTTTAGCACACTCCTCTGATATATTATGTGTACAGGAAACCTATTTTGCATCCAACAAACCCCCTTCCTGTTCCCACAAACAATACCCTCACTGCTACTTTGCCAACATCACCAAGAAAAAAGCAGGTGTTATGCTTGCTTTACGTTCCACAGTCTCATTCCAACCAATCCGCACAGACATAGACCCGGATTGCCGATTCATAATCTTGAATGCCACTATCAATAACCAAACCATCACCATTGCTAACATCTACTCCCCCAATACAAATCAACACCGTTTCTACAAATTACTGTTGAAAAAGCTGGAACCCTTTAAACAAGGACCTCTGATCATTTGCGGTGACTTCAACCAAATTGTTGATGCCACGCTAGACACCTCTAGTCCTGCCCGCAAGCGATCCACCTCTCTCGCCTCCCTGCTCAACTCCGAAGACCTTTATGATCCCTGGAGGTGCCATCATGGCACCGAACGAGATTACACATTTTTCTCTTACATGCAGCAAACCTGTCAGGAACTTACCAGCAATAGACAGGTACAGCTGCGTGCACACAGGCGTCGGCGTGTGTCTTCTGCGCGTTCGCGTACGCGTGCGCGTTCGTTTACGCGTTAGTGTGCACGTTCGCGAGTGGCGTTCGTACGCGCGCTCGTCCACGTGGTCGTGCGTGGCGTGCGTGCGCTCCTTCCCGCCACTGAGCGTTTAAAGGACTCTCAAGTGCGCCGGTGCGGCGCTGTTTCGTCTCAGCTTCCGTGTGTCTGAATATCTGATCCTGAACCCGGTTACCTTTGAATACCTGATCCTGAACCTGATTACCTGCTACCGTTATCGACCCGGCTTGCTTGACTTCTCTGCCTTCTCCAATCCCGACCCGGCCTGCCTGACCTCGAAACCTCTTCTGCTTGTGATTCCGTTGCCGACCTCTGCCTGCTTACCGACACCTCTTCTGCCTTCCGTTACCATCAGTCTGCTTACCTTCTGACCCGGACCGTCTGACTCTTCTCCAGCCTGCTGCCAGTTCCAACCTTCGGTCTCTGAAGCTACTGCCTGCATTTCTCAGCTTCCAGCAACCCGCAGTCCACTCAGCCTTCAGAGGGATCTCCGCTCTTCTACCAGCTCCAGCGGCTCTATCCAGCAGGCCCTCCTACCCACTGTGCTCTCGAGACCGCTGTTCCCATTCCAGCGGCTCCTGAACCAGCGCTGTAAGAGAGGTCTCCTCCTACAAGTCGGGCTCCACATCTGGACTCTAACAGTACGAAACAGCCATGACTGAGCCCGCAGGAGAGACCTCTCCCATGAAGGAGATCTGCACGCACCTGTCGGCCCTTACCCAAGCGGTAAAATCGCTTCAAGATAGCTACGCCAGGCTTGAAGGACAGGTCCAGGACCTTACAGATACTGGTCACATGGCCTCTGCTCCTGCCTCCTTATCGGCACAGCCCGTCGCCTCACCATCCGTTGTCATGCTTCCACCTGAACCAAGGGTACCCATTCCGGAAAGGTTTTCTGGGGATCGAACCAAATTTCGGGCTTTTCGGAGCGCTTGTCAACTCTATTTTGCCCTACAACCACGGACTTTCTCCCTGGAAGCCACGAAGGTAGGATTTGTAATCTCCCTCCTACAAGGAGAACCGCAGACCTGGGCCCACCGTTTACTTGAAGGAGATTCACTCGCAACCTTCTCTCTGCAATCCTTCTTTGAGGCCATGGCTCAGCTTTACGAGGACCCCCAAAAGACTGCCACGGCTGAATCTGCTCTGGTTGCGCTCCAGCAGGGCCGCAGACCGGCTGAGGATTATGTCTCGGACTTTCGACGCTGGAGCGCAGATACGGAATGGAATGATGCGGCTTTAAGGCATCAATTTCGCATGGGGTTATCTGAAGGACTTAAGGACGAACTGGCTCGAGTCGGTATACCAGAAACCCTGGAGGCCCTGATCTCCTTGGCAATCCAGATTGATCGCCGTCTCAGGGAGCGAAGATCAGAGCGCTCCGCTCAGCAAGTCCGTCCAGTCTGGATGACAGCGAGAGCCCCAATGCCTGCTTCTCGCTATGTATCTCCGTCCAGCCCTATTCCGCCCTGCATGGCTCCTGACACCTCCGAGCCCATGCAATTAGGACTACTGCGCCCCGCTTTGCTTCCAGAAGAGCGTGCACGTCGCCGGCAGCAGAATCTCTGCCTCTACTGCGGTGGTTCGGGTCACTATGTCTCTAATTGCCCTGTCAAGACAAGTAAGTGTCTACCTTCTGCTTCTACCAGTCTCTCTGCATTGACTGCCAATTCAACCCACCTTGCTGTTCCTCTCTCACTACAGCTCCAAGGAAGGACGGTGACAGTCAACGCTATCATTGACTCCGGGGCATGCCGCTGCTTCATAGACTCCACCTTTGCGGGCCGACAGGGCATCCCGTTACGAGGCAAGGCTCATGAACTCTCAGTTTTTCTGGCCGATGGGTCTAGCATCAGTTCTGGAAAGGTAACTCAAGAGACTCTCCCTCTACCTGTCATTATCTCCTCTCAACACAAGGAATTCCTGACGTTGGATGTCATCTCCTCTCCAATGTTCCCGATCATTCTGGGCATACCCTGGCTCCAAGCCCACAACCCCTACATCAATTGGGTTACCAGAGAAGTCACATTCCCATCTTCCTATTGCTTGAAACACTGCCTAACAGATTCCACCAAGCCTTCCGCCACCCTTTTATGTGTAGACTCTGATCAAGACCTACTGCAGACTGTGCCCAAGCACTATCATGACTTTATTGATGTGTTCAGTAAAAAGGGAGCAGACACTCTGCCTCCTCATCGTCCCTATGATTGTCCGATCGAACTACTCCCTGGGGCCGAGATTCCTTTCGGACGCATATTCCCTTTATCAGAAAAGGAGCAGGGGGCACTGAAGACCTACTTGGACGAGAACCTAGAGAAGGGGTTCATCCATCCTTCAACTTCCCCAGCAGGAGCTGGAATCTTTTTTGTCACTAAAAAAGATCAGTCCCTCCTTCCATGTGTGGACTATAGAGACTTAAACAAGATTACGGTTAAGAACCGCTACCCCTTACCCTTGATACCCGAACTCTTTCAGAGACTGAGATTCGCTAAAATATTCACCAAGTTGGATCTAAGGGGGGCGTATAACCTAGTTCGCATCCAGGCCGGGCATGAATGGAAAACAGCCTTCCGGACCCGATTCGGTCATTATGAATATTTAGTGATGCCCTTTGGGCTCTGCAACGCCCCGGCCACATTTCAACACCTAATCAATGACGTGTTTAAGGATTTCCTCGACGTGTTCGTGATTGTCTACCTGGACGACATTTTAATATTTTCCAACTCTCTTGATCAGCATCGAGAACACGTCCGTAAAGTCCTAGACCGCCTTCGCCAGCACCGACTCTACGCAAAGGCTGAGAAATGCGAATTTGAGTTACAGAGCATCCGATTCCTGGGACTAGTGATCTCTCCAACGGGTATCAGGATGGATCCCCAAAAGGTGTCTGCTGTACTAGATTGGCCAGCGCCTCTGGATAAGAAGGGTGTACAACGCTTCATCGGTTTTGCGAACTTTTATAGAAAGTTCATAAGAGACTTTTCAGCTATAATTGCGCCCATCACGCAACTGACCAGACAAAACTTCCGCTTCTGCTGGACTCAGGAGGCCCAGAGTGCTTTCGAAAGACTTAAAAAACTCTTCACGTCCGCCCCAATTCTCAGCCATCCGGACCCGTCTCTACCCTTCATCCTCGAGGTAGACGCCTCTGAAGTGGCCGTAGGAGCGGTCATCTCCCAACGTCAAGGCAACAAGGACCTAATGCATCCCGTGGGGTTCTTCTCCAGGAAACTCTCTTCCGCGGAGAAGAATTACGACGTAGGCGACCGAGAGTTGCTCGCCATTAAGGCCGCCTTGGAGGAGTGGAGATACCTATTGGAGGGCGCTGCTCACCCGGTACTAATATACACAGACCACAAGAACCTAGAATATCTACGGTCTGCCAAGCGACTGAGACCCCGACAAGCCCGCTGGGCCCTGTTCTTTTCACGTTTCTCCTTTCACATCACGTACCGACCCGGATCGAAGAACGTGAAACCGGATGCGCTGTCACGGATGTATGACAATCCTAAGGACTCATCTGTTCCTGACACCATTTTACCTGCCGGGAATTTTTTACTTTTACAGCCTGACCTCCTCTCTCTGATCAGAGAAGCATCCTCTGACTCCTCAAGACCCCCCGGAATCACCTTAATGTCCAGAGATGGCTTGTTCTGGAGGGGAAGTCAAATTTTTGTCCCCAAGAATGTCCGAGTTAAGGTGCTGTCCCTTCTTCATGACCACCCACTGGCAGGCCACTTTGGGGTCCGTAAGACCCTTGATCTGGTACAACGCACGTTCTGGTGGCCCAATTTGAAGGACTTTTGCGAAAAGTACATCAGCTCTTGCCCCGTCTGTATCCAGAACAAGACACCCAGGAACCGGGCTTGGGGACTGCTGAAACCCCTACCTGTACCCGACAGACCCTGGAGAATGATTAGTATGGACTTTATTGTCGAGCTTCCATGTTCTGAGGGATGTTCAACTATTTTTGTGGTTGTAGACCGGCTATCCAAAATGGCCCACTTCTCACCCTTAAAAGGCACCCCATCTGCCGTGGAGACTGCCCACGTGTTCATTAAGGAGATTGTGAGGCTACACGGGATTCCAGCGAATATAGTCTCCGACAGAGGAGTGCAGTTCACCTCACGCTTCTGGAGGGCCCTGTGCGAGATCCTGAAAATTGAGCTGGCACTGTCCTCGGCCTATCATCCCCAAACTAATGGGCAGACAGAAAGGACCAACCAGACTCTTGAGCAGTACATTAGGTGCTTCACATCATTCGTACAGAATGATTGGGTGTCCCTGCTGCCTTTGGCAGAATTTGCCTACAATAATGCTTGTCATTCGGCCACCGGTCAGTCCCCTTTTTTCGCCAATTATGGCTTTCATTTAACCTTTTTGCCTGATTTTCTTCCAGAAACCTCCGTTCCAGCGGTCCAGAAGACAGTGGATTTCCTCAGCCACAATAACCGGGTGTTGCAGGAAGCAGTGGCCAAGGCCCAGGCAGATAGTAAGAGAGCCTTTGATCGGAGAAGAAGAGGGGAACTGATCCTACAACCTGGCGACCAGGTATGGCTTTCTACCAATAACATTAAAATGGCTTGTCCCTCCAGGAAACTTGCACCTAAATTTATGGGACCATTTCCGGTTAAGAGGAAAATTAATGAAGTTTCCTACGAGCTAACCCTGCCTGAGTCGCTTAGGATTCATCCTGTGTTCCATGTGTCACTGCTGAGACCTGCCACCCCTGATCCCTTTCCTGATAGAGGAACTAGACCTCCAGAACCCATCTTAGTGGATGGAAACGAGGAGTACGAGGTGGAGGCCATCCTCGATTGCAGAAGAAGACAGGGACGCATCCAATTTCTGATCAAATGGAAGGGATTTGGGCCAGAGAACAATTCCTGGGAACCAAACAGCAATATCCATGCCAGGCGGTTAATTCACGCATACTTGTCTGCCCATCCAGAAAAGAGGAACCTGTTGGGCATCCGGAGGCTGCCCCTTGGGAGGGGGCAATGTCAGGAACTTACCAGCAATAGACAGGTACAGCTGCGTGCACACAGGCGTCGGCGTGTGTCTTCTGCGCGTTCGCGTACGCGTTCGCGTGCGCGTTCGTTTACGCGTTAGTGTGCACGTTCGCGAGTGGCGTTCGTACGCGCGCTCGTCCACGTGGTCGTGCGTGGCGTGCGTGCGCTCCTTCCCGCCACTGAGCGTTTAAAGGACTCTCAAGTGCGCCGGTGCGGCGCTGTTTCGTCTCAGCTTCCGTGTGTCTGAATATCTGATCCTGAACCCGGTTACCTTTGAATACCTGATCCTGAACCTGATTACCTGCTACCGTTATCGACCCGGCTTGCTTGACTTCTCTGCCTTCTCCAATCCCGACCCGGCCTGCCTGACCTCGAAACCTCTTCTGCTTGTGATTCCGTTGCCGACCTCTGCCTGCTTACCGACACCTCTTCTGCCTTCCGTTACCATCAGTCTGCTTACCTTCTGACCCGGACCGTCTGACTCTTCTCCAGCCTGCTGCCAGTTCCAACCTTCGGTCTCTGAAGCTACTGCCTGCATTTCTCAGCTTCCAGCAACCCGCAGTCCACTCAGCCTTCAGAGGGATCTCCGCTCTTCTACCAGCTCCAGCGGCTCTATCCAGCAGGCCCTCCTACCCACTGTGCTCTCGAGACCGCTGTTCCCATTCCAGCGGCTCCTGAACCAGCGCTGTAAGAGAGGTCTCCTCCTACAAGTCGGGCTCCACATCTGGACTCTAACAAAACCTATTCTCGGATAAATCTCTTTTTGACTGACAAGCAAACCCTACAACTGGGCCGGGGTACCAAAATTGGACTCATCACGTGGTCTGACCACGAGCCCATTTCAATGAGGCTGTTCCCAGCACTCTCAATCAAAAATAATACCATCTGGAGGCTTAACACCTCTAATATTACACGCCAGATCTACCAAAAACAGATTCTATCTGAGTTACAACAATATTTCACCACAAATGAAGGATTGGTGGATAACCCCACCGTAGTATGGAATGCCAACAAGGCCTACATCAGAGGCCTCCTAAACAAGTTAGGCACCCATGAGAAGAAACAACATAATTCCATCAACAAGTAAACTCTTATCCCTTGTACACATGGTTGGACATTCGGACAGAAAATGTCCGATAGGACCGTGTTGTCGGATAATCCGACCATATGTGGGCTCCATCGGACTGTTTCAGTCTGAATATCCGACCGACAACGTTTTAGAGCTGGGCTATAAAATTTTCCAACAACATGCTCTGATCGGACTTTATCCAATTGTTTGCAGAGAATTCCGATCGGACAAAGTGCCACGCATGCTCAGATCAAATTATGACACCAAAGCTATTGGCTACGAGCTGCAACGTAGTCCTGTCGCAAGGCATGAACGTCATCACGTTTCCGAACGATTGGATTTTCCAACAACTTTGTCCGACTGTGTGTATGCAACACCACTTTCGGACAAAATCCGTCTGAAAAAATCTGATGGATTTTGTTGTTGGAACGTCCAACCGTTTGTACAAGGGCTTAGAGCGAATACGTACTCTCGAACGAGCCAATAAACCCCAACCCTCCCCTCTGCTCACCTCTGAACTGCAAACAGCTAGACAAGCCCTCAGTGATCACCTCCACACTAACTTTGACTACCATCTCAAACACCTCCGCCTACAAACCTATTCTCATCACAACAAACCTGGGACATACCTAGCTAAACAACTCAAACGCAAAATAACACAATCTAAAATCCTGTTCCTTACAGACCACCATGGTACAAAACATACCAACCCTAAAGACATTGTGGACCAATTTAGTTCTTATTACTCAAAATGATATAATCTCACCAGCACCGCCTCGGCCTTACCACCCTCATTCTCCGATATAGAGGATTTCCTCACCAGCCTTCACCTTCCCACACTCTCACAAGAACAAATTCTCCAACTTTCCTACTCGTTCTCCCCATCGGAAGTTGCAGCAGCCATCAACGCCCTACCACCGAATAAAGCCCCAGGCCCTGACGGGTTTAATAATGAATATTATAAAATGCTCTCTGAACTCCTTACCCTCTACTTATGTCACTCTTTCAATTCTATCACAAGCACAGGCTTCATTCCACCACAATCTTTCCAAGCTACCATTGTCACGATCCCAAAATCAGGTAAACCAACTGACTAGCCTGCCAGCTACAGACCCATTTCCCTACTAAACACTGATACTAAGCTATTTGCCAAACTCCTGGCCACGTGACTATCTGATATCATACCGCAACTAATTCATATTGATCAGGTGGGTTTTGTGGCTGGCAGGCAGGCCTCGGACGGCACTCGCAGGTTCATCGACCTGATACAATCAGTGGAACGCCATCGAACACCTTCTCTGCTCATCTCCCTTGACGCAGAGAAGGCGTTTGAGAGAGTGGATTGGTCCTACCTAACTGCTGTCCTCCGCAAATTTGGCTTTACTGGGACCGTCCTCAGGCAATACTCGCCCTCTACTCCTCCCCCAGTGCCAGAGTAATGACTTCCGGGCTACTGTCAGACCCTTTGCATATCTTCAACGGGACATATCAGGGGTGCCCACTCTCACCCCTGATATGCGCCCTTGTCATGGAACCCCTAGCCTAATCAATTAGAGACAATTCGCTTATTTAAAGAATAGCAATAGCACAAGAAACATAAAATTGGCCTATACACGGATGATCTTATCATCTCCCTAACTGACCCTGTCACCTCTCTTCCCGCACTACACAACACCCGGGAATTATTCAGCAAAGTTTCTCTCTATAAAATCAACTTTTCCATATCCAGCATACTAGGCATTGGACTGGACCAACAAATCAAACATGCTGTTACCAACTGCACCTCCTTCTCGTGGATGCCTAACTCCACCCTTACATACCCGGGCATACAACTGACCACACCCTCATCACACCTACGTTCTCTCAACCTGAGTAATCTCACAGCCAAACTACAAAAAAAAGTACAAAACCTCAAAGACACAACTGCCTCCCGGGCAGGCAGAATCGCCCTTGCTAAAATGTTCCTTCTACCCCATGTCATATATATATATATATATATATATTCTGAACCCTCCCCATACCCTTCCTCAAACAACAAATAATGCAATTGCAAACCATAATTAACACATTGATATGGGGTGGCAAACATTCTCGACTTAAAAGCACCACACTCAGCAAACCGGTTACTGCTGGTGGGATGGGAGCACCAGACTTAACGGTCTACTATAAAGTGACTATACTTGACCAGGCCAAAACTTGGTGGAACACTGCTCAATGAACCACGTGGTTACAAATAGAACAAGCAGCACTCACCTCCCACCCCAAACTGATCATGTGTGCCCTCTTACTGCAACACCACGAGACCCACTCATTCCTGGACACAATTAATCCCACCATCCGGGTATGGAAAGACACCATACAATTTCAAACTTCTAAGGGTATCCCACTAGGCCTGCTCCAGCATACACCACTGACAGCTCTCCACATCCTCACCCCTGACATCAATGTCTCTGAATGGACAGCCATGGGCATCCCCAATATCGGAATCCTCTACCAGGGTTCCAATCTCAAATCTTTCCACACTCTTCAAACCACCTTTCACATAGACCATAAAGACTTCTTCAAATACCTTAGAACACGATCGATTCTTTCTAAAATACAGCGGTCGAAAAACTTACTTACATGGCACATACTGACATTTTTCAATCTCGCCTCACTCCACCAACGAGGAATTTCATTTTGCTACAAACTCCTCACCAAAACCTGCCCAACGTTCAAATCCCCCATGGATGTTAAAATAGGAACACTTACTACAACGCACCTACACTCCCCAACAATGGCACGCTCACTCCAAACACCCCTGAAATTCTCCAAACGCCTACTTCATTGGGGAACAGTCCAAAAAATATACCATAATTGGTACCTCACACCAATCAAACTTGCCCACATATGCCCAACTGCAAGCAATCTGTGCTGGAGAAATTGTGGATCCCCAGGTACCCCACTCCACATATGGTGGGACTGCCTGATCCTAACCACGCTATGGTCTATGCTATCCAAACTCCTCCTCTCCATCTCATCGGTTCCTGTATTCCGGACTCCACAAATGGTACTGTTAGGCCTTGACTTGGAATCTTTGCCTTGACCCTCACGGAATATCATCTCCCATGTTCTTATTGCTACACACTTAGTCATCGCCAAAAAAAAAAACTGGAAATCCCTTCAACCCCCCTCCAGCGTGGAAATAATCACACTCCTAAATAACCACTGCCTGGTGCAATTCATGCACGCCAAAGCCCACCTCCAAATTCCTAGCTTCCAAACAAACTGGAACCTTTAGCTTAAACACCCTAAATGCAAACACCTTATGAACGAACTGCCACACAACTGACACCCCTATCCCGTCAGCATCCGAATGATGTAACCCTGTTTACCTGTGTTGCTCCTCTCAGTTAATACGATGTTTACTGTTAACTACTATAACTCATAGCTATACTATATGTATTATGCTACACCCATAGCAAAAAATTTTTTTTTTGTTCCTTAGTTAATACTATTATACATATGCACTTATGAGTTAAGCCCCGTACACACGAGAGGACTTATGTCCGACAGACTTCCGAAGGAGTTCTGCCGGAGTTCCGACAGAGTTCTGACGGACTTTTCGGCTGAGCGGACTTGGCCACACACAATCACACTAAACTCCGACGGATTTGAACGTGATGACGTACGACTGGACTCGAATAAGGAAGTTCATAGCCAGTAGCCAATAGCTGCCCTAGCGTCGGTTTTAGTCCGTCGGAATAGCATACACACGAGCGAATTTTTCGAAGGGACCGGGTCCGGCGGAGTTCCGTCGGAAAAATTTGAAGCATGTTCCATATTCTAAAGTCCGTCAGACTTTGGTGAATCAAAAGTCTGTTGCAGCCCACACACGATCGAATAGTCTGACGGAATCATTCCGTCGGACTTTGGATGTTGAAAAGTCCGCTCGTGTGTACGGGGCTTTAGAGTTCCAGAGACCCTCATTTGGGTCAGAGGCCAGCTGCTTACTAATGTTCCACCAAGAACCTGCTCACAGTGATTACCCAGGTGGGGTGACGGTTTCTACCTCCTATTGAGGCCATGTTCTACTATACCATGAGAAGCCTGCATATTTGTGGCATTGTTTAAACCTTGAGCTCCTCTCTTTTTGTTATCACTTTGTATATCTAACATGATGTACGAACTGTAAACTACCTTGTACCGTACATTGTGAAAATCAATAAAAAACTATGGTAAAAAAAAAAAAAAAAAGTGTAATTTCATAGTCTCTGACAAAAAACAACAAAAAAAACCCCTCAAAAAAACCCATCCAATAAAAATGTGTTTCCCCAATCCGCCATGGAACCTCCAACAAGGGTGTATCATGCTAAACAACATATACCATATTATGCATAATGAAAACAACAGAAAACCTTTCACTTGTGACCCTATTCATATATGTTCTTATATATTAGTGTTTGAAATCTAAGTATTACTTCTGTTCCTGCTCCTCAGTGTCACTTAATGAAAGAGAAAAAAAAATGTGCCCATATATTCTCTATCGAGTATATTCTGATGCAGAATTTAGCATTTTCATATTGCAAATTTGTCTTCAACCGGGCTGTTGTTAAAATTAGGGATGAGCCCAACAACCCCCCGGTTTCGGTTCACACCAGGACATGCGAAAACCGTTAAAGTCTGTGGGACACGAACATGAAAAATCAAAAGTGCTAATTTTAAAGGCTTATATGCAAGTTATTGTCATAAAAAGTTTGGGGACCCGAGTCCTGCCCCAGGGGACATGGATCAGTGCAAAAACATTTTTTGTGAATTGCTTGGAGTACAATGTACCCCGTTACCAATTCACGAGGGATGGAATCTGGGGGTCCCCTTGTTAAAGAGGGTTTCCAGATTCCGATAAGGCCCCCCCCTGCAGACCCCCACAACCACCGGGCAAGGGTTGTGGGGATGATCTGGGGGTCCCCTTGTTAAAGAGGGCTTCCAGATTCCGATAAGCCCCCCCCCTGCAGACCCCCACAACCACCGGGCAAGGGTTGTGGGGATGAGGCCCTTGTCCCCATCAACATGGGGACAAGGTGTTTTGGGGTCAGACCACAAAGCATGGTTAACGGTGTTCTGCGGCTTTCGAATTTGAAAAATGGACATTTTTTCGGGAGCAGTGATTTTTTTTTTTAATGCTTAAAGTGAAACAATAAAAATTAAATATTCCACAAATGTTTATATTAACGTGCCCCACGTCTACCCTCAATATAAACACAAGCGCTGATACCTCAATGAGTATCTTTTACTGGAGACTGTAGAGTTTCCCAATCATGCAGCAACTTAAATTCTTTACTCATAAGAATCTGTTCATACAAAAATCAATCAAGCCAGTTGTCACAGTAGATGATATGCAACCTCACTGTTACACACATCCACTGACCCGCTGGAGAGCAGCGCTGTATGTAAGTAAGTAACATTAAGTACAGTAAGTAATATTCACTTACATACAGCGCTGCTCTCCAGCGGGTCAGTGGATGTGTGGAACAGTGAGGATGCATATCATCTACTGTGATAACTGGCTTGATTGAAAAATTAAAATATTCCTTTAAATATCGTGCCTGGGGGGTGTGGCTATATTATGCCTGTAAAGTGGCTTTCCCGTGGCATCAGAGGAGGGCAGGGTGTCCCGTTTATGCCACCGGATGGCCCCACCCTCAGCTATATGACAGCTGTCACCGAGAAGAAGCGTCCTTTCAATGGCAGCCTCCCGTGGAGGCGGAACTGTTGCGGCTTTTTTTTTTCTTTTTCGGCCCGTCGGGCCACATGGATTTACACCGCTGGACATTTTTTTTTTTTTTTTTTTAAATAAAGGACTTGTCCCAATCTGTCTCTTGTCTTTTTTTTTCTTAAAATTTTTGACACATTTTTTTGTGAATTGCTAGAAGTACAATGTACCCCGTTATCAATTCACTGGGGATGGAATCTGGGGGTCCCCTTGTTAAAGAGGACTTCCAGATTCCGATAAGCCCCCCCCCCTGCAGACCCCCACAACCACCGGGCAAGGGTTGTGGGGATGAGGCCCTTGTCCCCATCAACATGGCGACAAGGTGTTTTGGGGTCAGACCCCAAAGCATGGTTAACGGTGTTCCGCGGCTTTCGAATTTGCCACGAAGAACGCATAAATGTTTCATTGTTCGCCGAACGGACAAACAACCAAACTTATGCTCGGGCCGAACCGTTCACCCATCCCTAGTTAAAATATGGTCTCGGTCCCTATAGTTCAACAAGCAGAGAAGGAAGGGACGTGGAAAGGCCTCTGGTTTAGGAGATCGAATGGAAATTCTGTGCGCTCGCTCTACCGCAAAAGTGTCCGGCATATCTATAAGCCCCAGGACATTGATTAGCAGCTTTTCTGCAAACTCCATTGGTTTAGCCCCCTTTGCTCGTTCTGGCAAGCCTATGATACGGATGTTATTTCTCCTCAATCTACTTTCTGTATCCACGGTTCTTTCCTACAAAGCACGGATTTGTTCTTTTAAATTTGGCAGTTCTTCATTATCTGTTCTCACTGTGACTTCCACCGTTGAAATTCGGACTTCAACCTCTGATAGCCTTGATTTAACCTTATCAAATTCATGGCTCGTTATATTGATATCAATTGCCAATGAATCAATTTTTGCTGTAAGGGTCTCACTGCGTGTCTTAATAACTGTCATGATATTCAAGCTAGAGGGAGCAGACTCCATCTCCTTATTCGGGGGGATTATACAACTGGTTTGTTGGTTTAACTGGTGATGAGGTGGGAGAGGAACACAGAATATCGGTTTGTGCTCTGGTAGAGCGTGGCTTACCTGGAGCCACCCAGACCCACCGTTATGGAAACACTACATTTTGTCAGTCCATCACCAGCCATTTCTGATAGCCGCACTCCTGTGTTTCTGTTCTTATCTCCACCTCCTCTCTCAGCTTTCTGGAGCCCCTCAGGCTGTTCCAGCGATTTGCAACTCCAATCTACTCATCCGTTTGAAAGTGCACAATGTGGGAGAAGTTTGCTGGGACTCCCAGCTTCAAACACTTGGCTCCTCCATCTCCTAAGCACCGCTTGGAAGGGGTCAGCTGGCTCCTCTATCTATGGCTGGAAGCCTCACAAGATCCTCACACTAACTCCCAGCATCCTCACACACCACATCCACACAACATCAAAGTGGTTGTAGAACCATTTTAGGCTATCCAAAAAAAAAAATACCCACAAGATAAAGACATAATGAGCTAGTATGCATAGCATTCTTGCTCATTATGAATGACTTACCTGAGATCGAAAGCCCCGGCAGCGTTCCTTCTTCACCGCTCTGGCAGCTGCCATCTCCCCGGGGTCTTACTTCCGGGTATCACGGCTTCGGTGCTGTGATTGGCTGGAGCCGCAGTGACGTCACTCCCGAGCATGCATGCGGGAGTCGCCAGGAACGGCACAGGCTAACTAAAGCAACGGCACGAACGTGCCATTGCTTCAGTTGGCTTAAGTTTGTATGTGCCGATGACGTCGGCACATGCAAATACAGGGATATCTCCTAAACCGTGCAGGTTTAGGAGATATCCAGTGCAGCTACAGGTAAGCCTAAATATAGGCTTGCCTGTAGTTTAAAGTGGTTGTAAAGGGTTTACAACCACTTTAATTGAGCAGAAGCCTGCTATCCCCAACATAAACACCAGGGAATGGGTGGTGTCCACATTTCTCCCGTAAAGGCTGGCCATACACGGAGCAAATTTCTTTCCTGCAACCACAGGCAGTGTTGATGTGGGAATACCTCCTGATGGGCCATTGTCTTCTCCCAGAGGGGGGAGCAGTGGAGGGTGAGGGATGCCTTCCCTGCTTGGAGAAGACAGTGATTAGCTGTTATAGCAGCCACTTATGAAAATTGTAAGCAAAACAGGCAGGCTGGTTATACCCAAGTTGATCGATCGTTCAACTTGAAAACATTTAGCCTGCCCATTAATGGTTCAAATCTCAGGCAGTTATGCTGAACCAGCCGAGATTCAAACTGTGTATAGCCGGTCTAAGTTAAAGTAAACTGATACTCAGATCCCCCTCTTGAGACTAACACATCGGGTTTGAATCATTTTTATTACCACTACTGAAGCCATAACCCGATATTCTAAGAATGAGGCCGCGTACACACGGGCGGACTGTTCGCCCAACCTTGTCCGCTGAACAGTGTTTGGGCGGACAGTCCGCTCGTGTGTGGGCTTTCAGCGGACAGTTTCAGCGGACAGTTGGACAGACAAAGTCTTTCGGAAATTCCGAAAAACTGTCCGCTGAAACTGTGTTTGAGCGAACAGTCCGCCCGTGTGTGGGCCTGTCCGCTGTACTTTCGAAATGAGCGGACTGTTCCCGCTCGGAAAGTCCGCCCATTTCGAGCGCGTGTACAGGTAGGCGGGGCCCGCGAAGGAGACGTCGCGGGCTCCGCCGCCTGGAATGGGCTTAAAGGGGAACCCCAACGCCGAAAAAAATCGGTGTGGGGGTTCCCCCCAAGTCCACACCAGACCCTTGTCCGAGCACGCTACCCGGCCGGCCAGGAAAGGGGGGGCGAGCGAGCGCGCCCCCCCTCCTGAGCCGTACCAGGCCGCGTGCCCTCAACATGGGGGGGTGCCTTGGGGAAGGGGGGGCCGCGCGGCCCCCCCACCCCAAAGCACCTTGTCCCCATGTTGATGAGGACAAGGGCCTCTTCCCGACAACCCTGGCCGTTGGTTGTCGGGGTCTGCGGGCGGGGGGCTTATCGGAATCCGGGAGCCCCCTTTAAGAAGGGGGCCCCCGGATACCGGCCCCCCACCCTATGTGAATGAGTATGGGGTACAATGTACCCCTACCCATTCACCTGTGAAATAAAGTACAAATAAATACACAACACAGGGGAAAAAAATATTTTATTGCACAGCCGGGGGTCTTCCGTCTTCGGGGGTCTTCTCGCCGGACTCCTCCGCTATGTGTGTGTAGCTCTTTTGCTAGCGGAGGAGTCCGGCTTTCTTCCTCCCCGCCGCCGGCCTCTTCTCCCGACTTCGGGGGTCTTGTCCCCCTCTTCGGTTCTTCTGCCGGGCCACCGCGCCTGGTCCGGTGGCCCGGTCTTCTGTCGCCGTCTTCCGTTCTTCTGTCGCCGCCTTCGGTTCTTCTGCCGGGCCACCGCGCCTTCTTGTAGCTCTTTTACAGGCGGTGGCCCGGTCTTCTGTCGCCGATGTCGTCGCCGCCGCCGCCGCCGCCGCCGCCTTCCGTTCTTGTTCTTCTTGTTCTTCTTGTTCTTCTCCAGGAGATGTTGACACGTCGCTCCCTCCGGCCGGAATGCCAGAGCCGCGCTGTGCGGTCACTTATATAGTGACAATGGGGCGGGGTCACATGGTATATGTCACATGGGTTGGTCACATGGTGACCCCGCCCCCTTACGATGTCATAGTCCCCATGTGACATCAACCCATGTGACCAACCCATGTGACATATACCATGTGACCCCGCCCCATTGTCACTATATAAGTGGCAGCAGAGCGCGTCCCTGGCATTCCGGCCGGAGAGCTCGTCGAGTCAACATCTCCTGAAGAAGAAGAAGAACAAGAAGAAGAACAAGAACGGAAGGCGGCGGCGGCGGCGACGACATCGGCGACAGAAGACCGGGCCACCGCCTGTAAAAGAGCTACAAGAAGGCGCGGTGGCCCGGCAGAAGAACCGAAGGCGGCGACAGAAGAACGGAAGACGGCGACAGAAGACCGGGCCACCGGACCAGGCGCGGTGGCCCGGCAGAAGAACCGAAGAGGGGGACAAGACCCCCGAAGTCGGGAGAAGAGGCCGGCGGCGGGGAGGAAGAAAGCCGGACTCCTCCGCTAGCAAAAGAGCTACACACACATAGCGGAGGAGTCCGGCGAGAAGACCCCCGAAGACGGAAGACCCCCGGCTGTGCAATAAAATATTTTTTTCCCCTGTGTTGTGTTTTTATTTGTACTTTATTTCACAGGTGAATGGGTAGGGGTACATTGTACCCCATACTCATTCACATAGGGTGGGGGGCCGGTATCCGGGGGCCCCCTTCTTAAAGGGGGCTCCCGGATTCCGATAAGCCCCCCGCCCGCAGACCCCGACAACCAACGGCCAGGGTTGTCGGGAAGAGGCCCTTGTCCTCATCAACATGGGGACAAGGTGCTTTGGGGTGGGGGGGCCGCGCGGCCCCCCCTTCCCCAAGGCACCCCCCCATGTTGAGGGCACGCGGCCTGGTACGGCTCAGGAGGGGGGCGCGCTCGCTCGCCCCCCCTTTCCTGGCCGGCCGGGTAGCGTGCTCGGACAAGGGTCTGGTGTGGACTTGGGGGGAACCCCCACGCCGATTTTTTTCGGCGTTGGGGTTCCCCTTTAAGCCCATTCCAGGCGGCGGAGCCCGCGACGTCTCCTTCGCGGGCCCCGCCTACCTGTACACGCGCTCGAAATGGGCGGACTTGCCTCCGCCTTACGTGGGCGAGTCCGTTCATTTCAAAAGTTGAGCGAACTGTTTGCCCAACCTTGTTCGTCAAACAGTCCGCTCGTGTGTGGGCAAGTCCGCTCATGCAAATTTTGAGCGGACTGTTTGCCCAAACTGTTTGACGAACAAGGTTGGGCAAACAGTCCGCCCGTGTGTACGCGGCCTAAGTAGACTTGGATCTCTAAACCTATTATTTGCTTCCAAGCAGAAAGAATGGAGGCTTATATGGTGGTGTAAGCTGGTTTTTGGTGTCATCCATAGAGATTTGGCTTCTGGGAAGTATTAAAAGATGGATGATGCAGGGCTTCTCACTGACTGTTCCTATATAAGAGACAAATGTATTTTCCAGGTCATCTCTTGGAATTTGTGTGAATTTCTAGAAGACAGATAAATATCTGAAGTTCCTGAACAGGCTTTAAGCAGGGTGGTGCAGGAGAGGAAAGTATTTCCAGGTAGGACAGAATTATGTTTTAGTGACAGTCACTCTAATGCCAAGTACACAGGGTCAGACTTTCCAATGCTCGATGTGAGCTTGTTGTCGGAAAGTTGGATCATGTGTATGCTCCATCGAACATTTGCTGTCGGAATTTCTGCAAACAAATGCTTGAGAGCAGGTTCTCAAGTCCATCGCACAAAAGCTCACGCGTGCTCGGATTCAAGCAAAAGGAGCCGCGCGTCTTGTACATCACCATGTTCTCACGCTCGGAATTTCATTTGTGTGACCGTGTGTATGCAAGACAAGTTTGAGCCAACATCCTTTGGAAAAAAATCCATGGTTTTGTTGTCGGAAATTCCGATTGTGTGTATGCGGCAATACAAATATATTGCTTAGGCCGCGTACACACGAGAGGATTGTCCGCCCAACTTAGTTCGTCAGACAATCCGACAGACAGTCCGTCCAACTTTTGAATGAATGGACTTGACCACACACGATCAACAGACAGTCCGTTGAAAGCTTGCGCGATGACGTGTACAGCACGTACGACGGGACTAGAAATACGACGTCCAATACACAGCAATGCAACTTTCGCCGTGTAAATCCTTTCTGAGCATGCGCCATACTTAGTCCGTCTAACTTGCCTACACACGAGCGGACTGTCCGCTGAAACCAAGTTTGGACGGACAAAATTACGGAAATTCCGTAAGACTTGGTTTCGTCAGACTGTCCGCTGAAAAAGTCTGCTGAAGCCCACACACGAGTGGATTGTCCGCTGAAACACGTTTCAGCGGACTAAGTTGGGCAGACAATCCTCTCGTGTGTACGCGGCCTTAGGCATACAGTCCACCTAAAGATCAAGAGTGGTTTTAAGTGAATTGGCCTGACTTCAATTTAAAGGGTGACTTGTGAACCAAGCCTGAAACCCACAAAGCTTGAACATAGCTCCCGAACTCAACTGAAGTCTATGGGAGCCAATTCTTTTTTTGCTGGACTTTTTCAAGGCCGCATTGCAAGTGGCTGAGCCACTTGGGTGCAGCCGGTCACCTGCAACCCAGCAACCAATGACAATGTGCATCCACCTTCATCCTAGCAACCAATGATGCCATGAAGCCTGAGTGTCAGCATCCTAGCAACCAACAGGTAGAAAATTCTCATTTAATGGCAGTAGTAATTCTGCCACTAAATGCTAAATGAACGACTTCTGTTTGCAGCAGCTGGAGGTTCGGCAGGCAAATCTGGTCATTTAATTTGTCTGTTTGGGGAACTGCAAAACTTTTTGGTTTCTAGTCGATTTCATGGTTGACCTGAAGCCCCCAACCAAGAGATCCTCCAGGTCTTATTCTGCGTACACACGATCGAACTGTATGACATACTTAGTCCGTCATACAATCCGGCGTACTTTGTACTGAACGGACTTGACCACACACGGATACACAAACAGTCCGACGAAAGCTAGCGCGATGACGTGTACAGCACGTACGACGGGACTAGAAATAGGAAGTCCAAGAAACAGCAAAGCACTCTTTGGGCTCCTTCTGCTGACTTTGCGTTAGTGGAAGTTTGGTTAGAGACGATTCGCACTTTTCAGACTTCAGCTTAATTCGTCTGTTTTTGTTTTTTTCATTTATTCTCGAATTGGAATATTAATCATAGGATGAGGATGAATAAAGACATTTGTGATAACTCTGTGTGAATATAAGCAGCAAAGCAAATTCACTTTTCTTGCATTATGAAGAAGAAAATAATGTGCTATATTAAAAAAACACAAAATTAGCAGCATGACGAATATGCTAGCTTCAATACGAACACTAGTTTTACAAGACAGAGCGCTTCCGCCGTGTAAATCCTTTCTGGGCATGCGCCATTCTTAGTCCGTCGGACTAGCCTACTGACGACCGTATTGTCCGCTGAAACCAAAGTACGACGGAAAGATTTTTGGGCAAACCGAAATTCTTAGGCCGCGTACACACGAGAGGATTGTCCGCCCAACTTAGTTCGTCAGACAATCCGACAGACAGTCCGTCCAACTTTTGAATGAACGGACTTGACCACACACGATGAACAGACAGTCCGCTGAAAGCTTGCACGATGATGTGTACAGCACGTACGACGGGACTAGAAATACGATGTCCAATACACTGCAATGCAACCTTCGGCCGTGGAAATCCTTTCTGAGCATGCGCCATACTTAGTCCGTCCAACTTGCCTACACACGAGCGGACTGTCCGCTGAAACCAAGTTTGGACAGACAAAATTACGGAAATTCCGAAAGACTTGGTTCGCCAGACTGTCCACTGAAAAAGTGCGCTGAAGCCCACACACGAGCGGATTGTCCGCTGAAACACGTTTCAGCGGACTAAGTTGGACGGACAATCCTCTCGTGTGTACGCGGCCTTAGTACTCCGGACTGCACGCTGAAAAAGTCCGCTGAAGCCCACACACGAGCAGATTGTCCACTGAAATGTGTTTCAACGGACTAAGTACGTCATACAATTCGACCGTGTGTACGCGGCATTAGAGAAGACTTTACATGTGGTGCATTTCATGTGTGGTGAGGGTATAAATATCCTGACCACAACTCTGATGCTTGTGATGTACGTGATGGGAATTGGAGGCATCAAGCCCACGTGTACTACCAGCACCCAACCGGCTTTGCCAGATCATCTCTTATATCTCTATGAACAGTTTCTTTACAAGAGCCCTACATTGTAAAAAAAAATGTATGTACTGTGTGTGTGTGTATATATATATATATATATATATATATATATACATACTGTAGATAAAACTAGTGGTAGATAATCTATACGACTACAAGGCTGTGGGATTATAGTAATTGTAAAAAAACAATTGGTCATTTTTTCACTCATATACTCTTGGACCTTGCTTTGTCCCCTCTGTGAATATACTTTTCTTGATCATACATCACGGGACACAGGAGCTTCATTACATAGTGGGTTATATAGGCACCTCTGGTGATTGGACACTGGTTGACCCTAATTAAAGAGAATTCCTCCCCTATATAACCCCTCCCATTTGGGAGGCACCTCAGTTTTTTCGCCAGTGTCTGGTCGATGGTCACGTAAAACTTAGCTCTATGCGGGTCCCGGCGAGGGCCGAAGGGCTACAACAAACCGGATCCATACCTCGGGCCGATATTTGACTCCCATGATGGTATGGTACCCGGGCCTCGTCTGCCGAAGACACGAGGTTTTGCCTGTAAGTCCTCTCCATTGGAAGACTGGGCTCTGGGACAACCAGACTTGGGGTACTGTTTACTCAGAGCGCCCGTAAGTTTCTGGCAGAGCTTTCTACATGGCCCAGGTGGGAGGATCTTTTCGTAAGAGCCCCAGATATACCTGAAGGTTGGCTAACAATACCCGCCGTGATGGGTGAAGGCTGGAATTGGTCTGTTCTCAGCAATTCCTGCGGCGGGGAACAGGTAAGGGAAGTCATCCTATATATTTTAAATATATGAATGGATTTCTTCATTGTGAGTAGTTGTATGTCTTACCTGGTTTCCACCACTTGAGGGAGTAAGAGCAGCCTGATGCATACTTACATGCCTTTTCAATACAACACGCTCAGTGAAAGCCTGGTTCTCCAGCTACTCACGTCTCCCTTACAGTTCCTGCCACAGTTAAAGGTAAAGAGGGGTCCCATGCAGTCCCACGTTGCTTCCTTTGGGTTCTCCTTCCCCCCCCGGATTCCGCGGTCCTCGTGCACGCGCGCGGGCGCGTGCACGCGCGCCGGGCGCGCTCCCGGCCTAATGGAGGAGGGGGGGTGTGGTTGCGAGCCGTGCACGTTAGTGTGCACGGCGCTGTATCGCAGGTGCCAAGCGGCAGTTTTAAAAGCCCAGAGCGTCAGGGGACTGTAACTGGAGACACAGGAGCTGTGGGCTGTAAGCATCCGTGGGATTGGATCCAGGCAAACCTTAAGACACCTACTCAGCATCAGGTTGTGCAGTTTAAGCATATATTGATTTATTGTGAGACTTTAAGCGCAACAGTGATTGCATTTGTACTAGTACCTCTGCTTTGTAGCTTAGTACTATGTCTCCTCGTAAGAGGGTTTCAGGGGCAGGTAATAAAAGCACTGGCAAGTCACTGCCTAGGTCCAGGGGTTCCAAAAGTGCCTGTAAATTACCATCCCCCTCTGCAAGACTGGAGCCAGCCTCTCATAACGAGTCAGTGCACCTGTCCGGTTTTGCAGCCTCTCCTAATGTCGCAGCCCCGGTCTTTGTCACTGAGGACTCCCTTAGGGCTACATTGGAGGGTTTTGAAGGGAGGATCATGAATTTTATTTCTGCTTCCCTAAAAGATAGCAGGAAAAGGGGTAGATCCCCTCCCTCTGCTGAAATCCCTCTCTCAGATAGTTGTTCTGAAAATGAGGAGGGATCCCTATCTTTGGATAAGGGATCATGAGCAGTCGGATAAGTCAGAGGTAGCGGAGATAGTCCCCTCCTCCCAGGCACTCAGAAAGCAGGTGCAGTATTATACTGAATTGGTGCGTACCACATTCAGAATGCCTGCTGCTGAGGTCGCTACATCCTCTGTCTCTTCCCTGGGAGTCAGGAAAGCCCCACAGACTGCTTGTTCCTTCCCAATTCATCCTTTAATGGATAAATTGATGTATGAGGATTGGGGACATCCCGATAAACTGTTTACTCCTCCCAAAAGGTTTTCTATGCATTATCCTGTGGAGGAAAGTTTCCCCAAGGAATGGGGGGTCCCATCTGTCGATGCGGCGGTTTCTTGTGTGAATAAAAACCTAGCTTGTCCTTTGGATAATGCGCAGGTATTTAAGGATCCAGCTGACAAAAGGCTGGAAACCTTATTAAAAGCCTCCTTTTCCATGGCTGGCGCTGTGGTGCAACCTACAGTCGCAGCCGTGGGGTTGTGTCAGTTCCTCAAGGAACAGGTTAAACAGATGTTTGAACTCCTTCCCAGTGAGGAAGTAGAGAATTATGCAGAGATGCCTCACATCTTGTGTTTCATAATTGATGCGATTTTGGATTCTGTCCAACAAGCATCACGTTTGTCCCTCATGTTGGTACACATGCGTAGGGCCCTATGGCTAAAGAATTGGGCTGCTGAGATGTCATGCAAAAAGCATTTGACTGGGTTCCCGTTTAAAGGGGAGCGTTTGTTTGGGGAAGAACCAGATAGATTCGCCCAAAATATTTCAGGAGGTAAGTCTACTCTCTATCCAGTCAAAAAGAGCAAACGTCCTTCATTCAGGCGTACTCTCTCTCCCGAAGCATCAAGCTCTAAACAGTGGCGACGGCCTTCCCAGCCCTCCTCTGCTAGAAAGCCTCAGGGCCGAGCCCAGGGACAGAAAAAGACTTGGGGGCAAAAGCCTGCCAAGCAGACCCCCAAGACCTCCTTGTGAAGGGGCGCCCCCGCTCGGCAGAGTGGGGGGAAGGCTCTTGCAGTTTGCAGGCGCCTGGCGGTAAGAGATTCAGGACAAGTGGGTGATCTCTTCGGTATCTCTGGGCTACAGGCTAGAGTTTCAGGAGATTCCACCTTATCGTTTCCTAGGGTCAAGGATCCCCAAGGATCCAGTAAAGCAGAAACCGCTATTCCTGGCCTTAGATCAGTTATTATCCCAGGGTGTGATAGTAGAAGTGAGCCCGAAAGAGCAGGGTTCAGGTTTTTATTCAAATCTCTTCACCGTTCCAAAGCCAAACGGAAGTGTCAGACCTATCCTGGATCTGAGAGACCTAAACCGGTTTTTACAGATCCAGACCTTCCGGATGCAGTCAATGCGCACTGTGGTCTCCTCCCTGTAAGGGGGAGAATTCATGGCATCAATAGATATCAAAGACGCATATCTCCATGTGCCAATATTTCCCGCACACCAGAAGTTTCTAAGGTTCGCGGTAGAGCGGCGCCATTTTCAATTTGTGGCCTTGCCGTTCGGGCTGGCTACGGCCCCCCGAGTCTTCACGAAGATTCTGGACCCTCTCTTAGCAATCTTAAGAGTTCAGGGCATACCCGTCAGGGCTTACCTAGACGACTTGCTTCTCGTAGAGAGAACTGCAGCGTGCTTAAGTCGCAGCGTCACCAAGACGCTAGAACATCTAGAGCGCCTAGGTTGGATTATAAACCTAGAAAAGTCATCCTTGCAACCAACCACCAGGTTGGATTACCTGGGTCTGATTATCGACACCGCTCAGGGCAGGGTGTTTCTTCCAAGGCCAAAGGCCTTGGCCATTGGAGATCTGGTACGCCTGATCCTGGGCAGAAGATCTTCCTCCATTCGGTTATGTATGAGACTATTGGGAAAAATGGTCGCCTCATTCGAGGCCGTCCCATTCGCCCAGTTCCACTCAAGGCCTCTGCAAAGATGCATCCTTGCGGTTTGGAACAGGAAGCCCCAATCCCTGGATCTTCCTATGCGTTTATCCCCCGGGACACGCAAAAATCTTGTCTGGTGGTACAAACCAGGAATTTGCTGAAAGGCAAAACTTTTCTTCCCCTCTCATGGAAGATTGTCACAACGGATGCCAGCCTGACAGGCTGGGGAGCCATATTAGAGGGAACGTACTCGCAGGGGAAATGGTCTGCGACCGAAAGTCTGCTGCCCATAAATATCTTGGAGATTCGGGCAGTTTACATGGCACTCATAGAGTGGTCCTACAGACTGCGAGGTTTCCCAGTTTGGATTCAGTCCGACAATGCCACCGCAGTGGCTTACATTAATCACCATCAATTTGGTGGCCCAAAAGGAGGTGAATCGCATACTTGTCTGGGCAGAAGAGCATGTTCCGTGTTTTTCTGCAGTCTTCATCCCAGGAGTGGAGAATTGGCAGGCGGATTTTCTCAGCCGCCAGCAGTTATGCCCAGGAGAATGGGCTCTGCACCCCGACGTGTTTCAGAACATATGTCACAAGTGGGGCACTCCAGACGTGGATCTGTTTTGCGTCCAGATTCAACAGGAAACTGGACAGGTTTGTGTCAAGGACAAGAAATGCGCTTGCCCAGGGGTCAGATGCTCTGACAGTTCCCTGGGATCAGTACAATTTGATCTATGCCTTCCCCCCGAGCCCGCGGCTATCGCGGTTCCTGGGAAGGGTCAAGAGGGAGTCGAAGTCGGTCCTTTTAGTGGCCTCAGCTTGGCCCAGGCGACCATGGTTTGCAGAAATCATGAAGTTGGCAGTGGGCAGGCCATGGACCCTCCCTCTCCGGCCAGATCTGCTCTCACAGGGTCCAATCTACCATCCTGCTTTACGCAGTCTGAATTTGACGGTCTGGCTGCTGAGACCCACATTCTGAGAGACCGTGGCCTTTCGGGGCCAGTCCTTTCCACTCTGGTCAATGCCAGAAAGCCGGCCTCCAGACGTATCTATTACAAGATCTGGAGGGCATATGTTTCCTGGTGTGAACTCAGGAGATGGCATCCTAGAAAGTATGTCATTAGCAGAATCTTGGCCTTTCTCCAGTCAGGCCTAGAAATGAATTTGGCCATAAGCACCATCAAGGTGCAGATTTCGGCCCTGTCGGTATTTTTTAAAGACCTCTTGCATCACATTCCCTAGTACGGGCTTTTATCCAAGGAGCTATGCGGATAAAACCGCCAGTTAAACCTCCGGTATGCCCATGGGATCTGAATTTGGTTCTCTCGGCCTTAGAGGCCCAACCATTTGAACCTTTGCAGCTGGCTTCTTTAGCTCTCTTGACTAAAGAGCTGGTCTTCTTAGTAGCCATATCCACGGCTAGAAGAGTATCAGAATTGGCAGCTCTTTCCTGTAAAGAGCCCTATTTAATTATCCATAAGGACCGAGTGGTTATGCGTCCCAACGGGTCCTTTCTACCTAAGGTGGTTTCGGGTTCCATCTGAATCAGGATATAATCCTACCATCCTTTTTTCCAAATCCTCAGTCCATAGAGGAAGAGTCTTTACACACTTTAGATGTGGTTAGAGCAATCAGTCTTTATCTTCAGGCAACTACTCAGATAAGAAAGACTGACTGTTTATTTATTCTGCCAGAAGGCCCTAGAAGGGGTCAGGCAGCGTCAAAGTCCACTCTCTCAAGGTGGATCAGACAGGTTATTTCTCAGGCCTATAGTGTAAAGGGGAAGATTCCTCCTTTTCAGGTGAAAGCGCACTCTACTAGGGCTGTCAGTGCTTCTTGGGCAGTGCATCACCAGGCCTCCCTGGCTCAGATCTGTAAGGCTGCGACTTGGTCATCAGTCCACACATTCACCAGATTCTATCAGGTGGATGTCAGAGGGCAAGAGGATATCGCCTTCGGGCGCAGTGTACTGCAGGCTGCAGTTTAGGTCCTCAGGTCCCTGGCGGTCTATGTTTACGATCTGTGTCTCCCTCCCCTCAACCGGAGCATTGCTATGGGACATCCCACTATGTAATGAAGCTCCTGTGTCCCGTGATGTATGATCAAGAAAATTGGATTTTTATATACAGCTTACCTGTAAAATCCTTTTCTTGAGAGTACATCACGGGACACAGGGCTCCCGCCCCTCTTGGGTTTTACGTGGTTTCTTATTGCTTTGCTACAAAACTGAGGTGCCTCCCAAATGGGAGGGGTTATATAGGGGAGGAATTCTCTTTAATTAGGGTCAACCAGTGTCCAATCACCAGAGGTGCCTATATAACCCACTATGTAATGAAGCATCTGTGTCCCGTGATGTACTCTCAAGAAAAGGATTTTACAGGTAAGCTGTATATAAAAATCCCATTTTATATATAGGTGACCACTAGACATGTGCAAAAGGAAAAAAAAATAGTTTAGTTTTGTTTTAATTCGTTAATTCATTAATTTCGTTTAGTTATATTTGTTAACTTCCTTAAATTCGTTTTCGGATTTCGTTTAGTTTTTCGAAAAAATCGGCCACATTCGAAATGATTTCAACATGATTCGACATTATTTCAACCGGCCAGCTTTAGGGCCATGTATCTCGGGGACACTTGGTGCTAGAAACTCCAAATTTGGATATGTTGTAGTGCTAGTACAATTGTGTTTGCATTTCAAATTTGGAGTTTCTAGCACCAAGTGACCCTGAGAAACATGGCCCTAAAATCGGGTCACAAAATATTTTCGAATGCGGTTGAAATAATGTCGAATCATGTTGAAATCATTTAGTACTTCGGCTCAAATACAATACAACACCCTTCTAACTCAGTCCTCAGGAATGCACTTTTTTCCAGTAATCCATCCTCCGGCACAAAATTAATTAGCTGATTGGACTATAATGCCGCGTACACACGACCGGACTTTTCGAGGGACTAAGTCCGACAGACTTTCGACGGAGTTCTGACGGACTTTCCGAATGAACGGACTTGGCCACACACAATCACACCAAAGTCCGACGGATTCGAACGTGATGACGTAGAATAAGGAAGTTCATAGCCAGTAGCCAATAGCTGCACTAGCGTCGGTTTTAGTCCTTCAGACTAGCACACACACGAGCGGATTTCTCAGTAGGAACTGGGTCCGGCAGAGTTCTGTCGGAAAAATTTGAAACATGTTCCATTTCTAAAGTCTGTCAGACTTTTGCAAATTAAAAGTCCGCTGCAGCCCACACACGATCGAATGGTCTGCCGGAATCATTCCGTCAGACTTTTGATGTTGAAAAGTCCGGTCGTGTGTACGGGGCATTAGATTTACTTTGAGCTGACCTTTTGTTTCATTAGATCTTTAAAGAATTACCGAATCGGGGGGCGCATGCGCGGCGCAGAGCGAGCAGGTCGCTAGACACAGGAGCTCCGGGGGCAGCGGAGATTCTAAATCACTCCCCGGGTCAAATCTGCTCTCCGATCGACACCAAAACTATCCCATCAGCCCGAGGGACCAATCGTGCATGCCGACGGCCAAGAAGGGCAAGCGGAAAACCGCTCAGCGCTCCTTAACGAACTATCTTCTTCGAGTCACCGAGAGACAGGAGATGTCCCAAGATGGCGCCCAGGCCTCCGTGGACGCAGAGACTCCGCGCGCAGCGGGCTCGCATGCAGGTACGGGGGACTCCCAGCTAACGAAAGCGGACCTAGAAGACAGCCTTGCCCACATGTATGATAGGCTAGCCAGGAAATTCCAGGCGGAATTACAGAAATCGACCAGCACACTATCGCAGGAGTTGGCGGCCCTGGGGAACAGGACGGACCTCCTGGAAGTGAAGCATGACGAGCTCCATTTAGCTTATGCGGATCTGCGGAAGGACCACGAGATGTTGGGAGACACGGTTGTCCAGCTCCAGAACCATTTGGAAGACCTGGACAACCGAAACAGGAGGAATAATGTGAGGGTGCGAGGGATCCCTGAATCAGTGACTGATCTCCCGGCCACGGTCACCAAGCTTTTTCAACTTCTTCTCCCTACCCAACCTAAGGAATCCTTCATATGTGACTGACTGCACAGGGCTTTGAGGCCTAAACCACCCCCGGAGAAGCCCCCACGGGACATTGTTATGTGCCTTAAAGGCTTCCTTATTAAGGAGGAAATCCTCAGAGCTTCCCATAATACCCCACGTATCCTTCTGGATGGGATCGCCGTTCAAATTTTCCCTGATATAGCTCCGGCCACTCTGGAGAAGCGGCGACAGATGAAAGAAATTACCTCTGCGTTGCAAACAGCTCAGGTGCGTTACCGTTGGGGGTTTCCATTTAAATTGATCCTCCCGCATAATGGCTCCACACATGTTGCCTCCACAGTTGCGGAGGGTAGAGAAGTCCTGATGAAATTGGGCCTGTTGGCAAGACAACAAACACCCAGGCACCCACTGTCTCCTCGCCCGTCTCCCATTTGGGCCACTCCATCGCCCCACAGGGATAGACGCTCTCGAAGGCTTCAGCCACTTCCTGAGGAGTGAACACTTTATGGCTTACCCGGACTTACCCAGTTTGTCCTGCAAGGATTTTGCCTGTCTTCAATGGAACCTATGGCCGGGTTCCTTCAGTCGACTTACCTGGATACTTTGAATCCCTCCCCCTCTCCCCTGCATTTGTGCAAGCTGTTCGGATATATTTGCTAAGTATCTCTAGTGTCTCCCTGTCCCCGGAGACGGTTGCTGTACCTTTTTTTTTTTTTTTTTTCTGTTTCCCTGTTCCCTCACTGGATATTTTTTTTTCTCTTCCTTTTTTCTTGGCGTTGTGGTTCTCCCCCCTCCACACTGGTCCTCCACTCCCTGTTTGGACTGTTGGCTGGCGGGGAGTGAATGGAACAGGTGGATGTAGGGGCCTTAGGGCCCCAGGTGTACACTCTATTGGTCTGGCTGGATTTTCCACCCAGACCCCACAGTTATTTTGTTTATGTTTCAGTTTATTTGTTTTTTGGATATGTTGACCGTAATACTTGCCCTGATATATGGATGGCTTCGTTTTCTATTTTAGACTTCTCTAATCGGTGGACAGTTGGCCCTAACCGCCTTCTGTCAATGCTTTTTCATAATGTGTGTAAGAGTGGCTTCCTTGGTACTGGACTCTGGCATGGGGTACAACGCCTCATTGGTAGGGTCTATAGAATAGCGTGCCTATGCACCTCATAACATGGGTCTCCAGATTATCTCACACAATGTGAGGGGCTTCAACTCACCCCAAAAGAGAAGGAAGGCTTTCCGCCAATATAAGCGTATGGGAGCAGACATAATACTTTTACAGGAGACCCACTTCTCCTCTACGTCTTGTCCTAAATTTTTTGACAAGTCGTATAAATTGCACTACTACACCACCTTTGAGTCCAGGGCCAGGGGAGTTGCGATCTTTATCCGCAATACTTTACAGTTTGAACCTTCCCATGTATATAAGGACCCAAATAGTAGGTTCATTGTGCTGCAAGGGTTGATACAGGGTAAGGCGGTGACTGTAGCTAATTTATACGCTCCAAACTCTGCACAAGGTACTTTTTATCAACAATTCCTACGAATTTTAGACAGGTATATCTCCCCTCATTTGATTGTGGGGGGGGGATTTTAATTTGGTGGCCAACCCCTCGTTAGACCGCAGTAAACCAACTCACTGTGCTAAGGCCTTTCCGAAGTTACTTAGTCGATCGTTGGATAGATTACAACTTATTGATTCATGGATAGTGATGGACGAACGTTTCGCCCGGCGGTCGTTTCGCGGCGAATTTCCGACTTTCGCCGTCCGCGGGTTCGAACGCCTTTTTCCGTCGTTCGCCCCGGCGGACTTACGTGTTTAATGTATACAAGAACTTTAACCTTTCGTGACACGTTTATCATGTGTTACAGGACAACCAATTGAGACATGACAGCTCATGGACACTTGGACATTCCCCCTAACCTATAAATACACCCGATCCGGTGGCCATTTTACATTCTTTCTTCTGTCACTGTAGGGAAAGGATCCTGTGTGGAGTAGGGACAGAGAAAACGCTAGCTATTTGGTACACAAAAGTTCTTTTCAGGACTGGTATAGGTGTTAGGTCAGCAGCCTGAGTTTCTTTTGTCAGTTTAGATAAAGGGACAGAGCGCTGTATGCTGCTATTTTAGGGACAGCTCAGCCAGATTAGTCTTTCATCATCATCATCATCATCATCATCATTAGCTGTTACTATCAGGTCCACAAAAGAGCTATTCCAGCTAATCGTTCCAGCCTACTCTTTTTTGCCAATTTGTATAGGGACAGGCAGGAAGCAGTGTGTCAGGCAGTGAGGATAATTTTAAAGACTTGCTGTTACTATTAGTTCCACAAAGGTTCTTTTCAGGACTGGTATCAGTGGTACGGTAATAGGCTTGTACACGTATAATATTCTTTCTTCCAAATATAGAAAGAATATTATACTTGACTGCTGCCCTTCTGCTGCAGTCTGCTAATCATTCACAACTCACTTGTTCCACAAAGCTCTTTATCAGGACTGGTAACTTGGTCTGTCTAGGGTGCTACGGTACATAGGCTTGGGTGCGGTACAGTCTGCTGTTCTGTAAGGACCGCTATCGGTCCACAATACATAGGGTTGCCGTGCACTACTGCTGACCGCTGCCCTATACTGCAGCAGTCCTTCAGCGGTATAGGGACTGACGCACAGTCTGCTAAACACTAATACACAACCTGCTTGGTCCACAAAAGTTCTTATAAGGACTGGTAACTTGGTATAGGGTGCTACGGTACATAGGCCTGAGTGCGTTACAGTCTGCTGTTCTGTAAGGACCGCTATCGGTCCACAATACATAGGGTTGACGTGCACTACTGCTGACCGCTGCCCTATACTGCAGCAGTCCTTCAGCGGTATAGGGACTGACGCACAGTCTGCTAAACACTAACACACAACCTGCTTGGTCCACAAAAGTTTTTATAAGGACTGGTAACTTGGTATAGGGTGCTACGGTACATAGGCCTGAGTGCAGTACAGTCTGCTGTTCTGTAAGGACTGCTATCGGTCCACAATACATAGGGTTGCCGTGCACTACTGCTGACCGCTGCCCTATACTGCAGCAGTCCTTCAGCGGTATAGGGACTGACGCACAGTCTGCTAAACACTAATACACAACCTGCTTGGTCCACAAAAGTTCTTATAAGGACTGGTAACTTGGTATAGGGTGCTACGGTACATAGGCCTGAGTGCAGTACAGTCTGCTGTTCTGTAAGGACCGCTATCGGTCCACAATACATAGGGTTGCCGTGCACTACTGCTGACCGCTGCCCTATACTGCAGCAGTCCTTCATTGGTATAGGGACTGACGTACAGTCTGCTAATCACTAACACACAACCTGCTTGGTCCACAAAAGTTCTTATAAGGACTGGTAACTTGGTATAGGGTGCTACGGTACATAGGCCTGAGTGCGTTACAGTCTGCTGTTCTGTAAGGACCGCTATCGGTCCACAATACATAGGGTTGCCGTGCACTACTGCTGACCGCTGCCCTATACTGCAGCAGTCCTTCAGCGGTATAGGGACTGACGCACAGTCTGCTAAACACTAACACACAACCTGCTTGGTCCACAAAAGTTTTTATAAGGACTGGTAACTTGGTATAGGGTGCTACGGTACATAGGCCTGAGTGCAGTACAGTCTGCTGTTCTGTAAGGACCGCTATCGGTCCACAATACATAGGGTTGCCGTGCACTACTGCTGACCGCTGCCCTATACTGCAGCAGTCCTTCATTGGTATAGGGACTGACGTACAGTCTGCTAATCACTAACACACAACCTGCTTGGTCCACAAAAGTTCTTATAAGGACTGGTAACTTGGTATAGGGTGCTACGGTACATAGGCCTGAGTGCGTTACAGTCTGCTGTTCTGTAAGGACCGCTATCGGTCCACAATACATAGGGTTGCCGTGCACTACTGCTGACCGCTGCCCTATACTGCAGCAGTCCTTCAGCGGTATAGGGACTGACGCACAGTCTGCTAAACACTAACACACAACCTGCTTGGTCCACAAAAGTTTTTATAAGGACTGGTAACTTGGTATAGGGTGCTACGGTACATAGGCCTGAGTGCAGTACAGTCTGCTGTTCTGTAAGGACCGCTATCGGTCCACAATACATAGGGTTGCCGTGCACTACTGCTGACCGCTGCCCTATACTGCAGCAGTCCTTCATTGGTATAGGGACTGACGTACAGTCTGCTAATCACTAACACACAACCTGCTTGGTCCACAAAAGTTCTTATAAGGACTGGTAACTTGGTATAGGGTGCTACGGTACATAGGCCTGAGTGCGTTACAGTCTGCTGTTCTGTAAGGACCGCTATCGGTCCACAATACATAGGGTTGCCGTGCACTACTGCTGACCGCTGCCCTATACTGCAGCAGTCCTTCAGCGGTATAGGGACTGACGCACAGTCTGCTAAACACTAACACACAACCTGCTTGGTCCACAAAAGTTTTTATAAGGACTGGTAACTTGGTATAGGGTGCTACGGTACATAGGCTTGAGTGCGGTACAGTCTGCTGTTCTGTAAGGACCGCTATCGGTCCACAATACATAGGGTTGACGTGCACTACTGCTGACCGCTGCCCTATACTGCAGCAGTCCTTCAGCGGTATAGGGACTAAGAGTTTTGTCACAGGGTGATTTAAAAAATGACAGGCAGAGGAAGAGGCAGGCCCTTCCGCAGGGGTGGTAGGGGTAGGGCAGGAGCAACAGCCTTGAGCCAAAGTGGGAAGTTGCAGAAGGTGCGTTCAATTACTTTAAAGGACGCACCAGACTTGGTTGAGTGGCTCACTCAGCCTTATTCTTCTGCACCCTCCTCATCCTCTCGATCTGCACCCTCTTCTTCACTCTCTGCTATGTGCACCCCCAAAGACACTACCACCAACAACACCACCACCACCACATACCTTCCGCTTGAGTGCAAATGGGGGCCTTCATGCTCCAGTGTTTTAATAGGGACCCCCGTATAAAAAGCATGAGGGTCAAGGACCAGTACTGGGTGGCAACGTACTTAGATCCCCGGTACAAACACAAAATGGCGGAAATGTTACCGCCGTCGCAGAGGGCTGTCAGAATGCAGCACTTCCAGGCCTTGCTTCGAGAAATGCTGCATTCTGCTTTTGCGTGCGCTGGCAGAGGAGCAATTCCCACTCCCAGAGAAGGATTTGCGGGTACCAATCCAACAGCGCCTGCAAGAAGAGGCCGGTTTGAAGATGTGTTGGTGACTTCGGATATGAGGTCATTCTTTCAGCCGACCCATCGACAGGTGTCATCCGGATCCAGCATCAGGGAACGCCTAGACCGTCAGGTGTCCGACTACATTGGGTTAACGGCCGATGTGGACGCTCTGAGGAGTGATGAACCCCTAGACTACTGGGTGGGCAGGCTTGACCTCTGGCCAGAGCTTGCCCAATTTGCAATCGAACTGTTGGCTTGCCCCTCATCCAGTGTCCTGTCCGAAAGGACGTTCAGCGCAGCAGGGGGGATTGTGACCGATAAGCGTACTCGCCTAGCTCACGACAGTGTTAACTACCTCACATTTCTAAAAATGAATGAGGCATGGATCTCGGAGGAATTCAACACATGTGATCAGTAGACCATGTATATGTCTATAAACAATTTTTGGAATCAAGCACACAGACCTTCTTAATTCATTTGGCTCACTTCCCTGACCCAAAAAAGCACACCGTACTATATGCCCCTACCCTCCTCTTTGAAGAGGTTGAGCGGTGTCATATTTCTACTGGGGCTGCTTATTATGAGGGGTTCCCACCATCCCTGTGCTGTGCTGACTTCCTCCTGGGTGTTCTTATTATGAGGGGCTCCCACCATCCCTGTGCTGTGCTGACTTCCTCCTGGGGGTTCTTATTATGAGGGGATCACACCATCCCTGTGCTGTGCTGACTTCCTCCTGGGGCTGCTTACGGTGCTGCTGTCAGCGCTGTATGTCACGGAGCTGCTGTCAGCGCTGTATGTCACGGAGCTGCTGTCAGCGCTGTATGTCACGGAGCTGCTGTCAGCGCTGTATGTCACGGAGCTGCTGTCAGCGCTGTATGTCACGGAGCTGCTGTCAGCGCTGTATGTCACGGAGCTGCTGTCAGCGCTGTATGTCACGGAGCTGCTGTCAGCGATGTATGTCACGGAGCTGCTGTCAGCGCTGTATGTCACGGTGCTGCTGTCAGCGCTGTATGTCACGGAGCTGCTGTCAGCGCTGTATGTCACGGAGCTGCTGTCAGTGCTGTATGTCACGGAGCTGCTGTCAGCGCTGTATGTCACGGAGCTGCTGTCAGCGCTGTATGTCACGGAGCTGCTGTCAGCGCTGTATGTCACGGTGCTGCTGTCAGCGCTGTATGTCACGGAGCTGCTGTCAGCGCTGTATGTCACGGAGCTGCTGTCAGCGCTGTATGTCACGGAGCTGCTGTCAGCGCTGTATGTCACGGAGCTGCTGTCAGCGCTGTATGTCACGGAGCTGCTGTCAGCGCTGTATGTCACGGTGCTGATGTCAGTGCTCTGTATTACGGTGCTGCTGTCAGTGCTCTGTATCTCCTGCACCCTCTTGTTTGCCTACCCTGGTCCCTGACCTTCCCTCTCCTCCATTGCCTTCATTAGCTCCATAGTCCTGAATTGTCAGAACAATTTCCCAAATAAAAAAAAAATGCTTGTAGTTATCGATCCCAAATTCACCTCATACATGTATTATGCTATTGTCCAGGTGGTGGGACTACGTGCTACCCCCTAATAATTACCCCGTGGCCGCAAATTCGACCTAAAGGTTTGCGAAATTCGCCTCCCATTGAAGTCAATGGAGCCCGCGGCGAACGGTCGTTTTCGCGAACGTTTGTGTCCGTTCGCGTTTCGCGTTCGCGAAACGTCCCGTCGGAAGTTCGTCCATCACTATTCATGGAGGGCACTGAATATTGGCACAAGGGAATATACCCATTATTCTCACCCCCACGATAGCTATGCTAGATTAGATTATATATACACTTCCCCTATATTGCTGGCTAACTCGGCTCTCGCATCTATACATCCGTGCCCCTGGTCTGATCACCAGGTGGTTTCATTTCACACCTCCCACATTGGCCTTTCCCCTAATACGGCCTCTTGGAGGCTTAATGACTCATTATTGACGGACCCGGAGATTTACACTCGCGTTGTGGGCATCCTAGAGGATTACTTCCAAATTAATGATACAGGGGATATTTCCCCTCAAACACTCTGGACGGCTCATAAAGCAGTCCTTCGGGGCCACCTGATTGAAATCGCAGTCACCAAAAAAAGACAGAGAGGTGAGCAGATCCGTTCCCTTACCCGTGAGTTACAGCAATTATATCAATCCCATTCTGTTTCCCATTCGCTAGACACCATGCAGTTAATCAACCAAAAGAGGGCCGAGTTAGACACGATCCTATCGGATCATGCTGAGAAGGCATTGCGTTGGTCTAAGGCTAAATTTCTTTTGCATAGTAATACAGCCTCCAGTATGTTCTCTCGCAAACTTCATCAGTCCCTACAGCCTCCCCATGTTTATAAATTAAGAAATGATTCAGGTCACATAGTCACTCACCCCACAGAAGTACTTCAGGTTTTCAAAACATTTTACCAGAAGTTGTTATCACCTCCTTCCCAACCTGTCTCCCCAGATACGGACCAGTGGTTAGATTCTGTGAGCCTTCCATCCCTGTCGGACTCACAACTTCAAGCCCTGAATGCCCCCTTCTCCAAACAAGAGGTTATAGCCATTATGAAATCCCTTAAAGCCTCCACGGCCCCTGGCCCGGATGGATACACTTCAATATATTACAAAAAAAATTCCCAAATCCTGGCCCCCAAATTGACAAAACTTTTTAACCAGATTTTACAAGGTCATACTCTCCCGGATGAAATGCTTCACGCCAATATGACGTTAATCCCCAAACCGAATAAGGATCACACCATGCCCCAAAATTATAGGCCCATTTCAGTATTAAATAACGATGTCAAAATTTTAGGTAAATTATTAGCAAACAGACTGGCCCCTATTATTGGTACCCTAGTCGGTCCTGAACAAACGGGATTTATACCACACAGGCAAATCACGGACAACATTAGATTGGCCTTGAATGTTATACAGGACGCCAACCTTTACTCCAAGAAAGTCCTGATCCTGGGACTGGATATACATAAAGCGTTTGATAGTGTTTTATGGCCCTACATTGACAGAGTGTTCTCTAGGTTTGGGTTTACGGGAGCTTTTGTACACGGATTTAAAGCTTTATATCAGAACCCTCAATCTAGAGTGAAAATCCCGGGTTGTTCCTCTGAGCTGTTCCCCTTGGGCAGGGGCACCAGGCAGGGTTGTCCACTGTCCCCATTAATATTTGCCCTGGCCTTGGAACCCCTGGCCAGGGCACTTATTGCTAACCCGAATATAGGTGGGTACTTGAAGGGAGAGGGGGAATACAAGCTTAGTCTATATGCGGATGATGTCCTACTGTTCTTTTTTTTTTTTTCTCAATTAAAGTTTTTATTGAATTCAAAAGTTATAGACATTGAAACAGTGTTATTTAACATGAATATGAAAAAAGAACCTACTGTTCTTACCCAATCCTTTAATTTCATTACCCAACCTTATTGAAAACCTCAATTCCTTTCAGAAAATTTTCAGGGTTGGCAGTGAACCTAACTAAATGTTCGGCCCTCCCTGTTAATTTCACCCCCCTCGGGATCTCACATCTCCAAAACACATTTGGTCTCCTAGTATCTAAACGAACAATAAATTATCTCGGGATTCACCTTGCCACCACTCTATCGGACACCTATAATGCTAATTTTCCTGTGGCCTTCTCGGCAGTTAGGAGATGGCTGAAACTGTGGTCCACTTATCATATCCCCTTGATGGGGAGGGTGGTTGCGGTTAAAATGTCTATCCTGCCCAAATTACTTTATTTTTTTAGAGCCCTCCCCTTGTATGTCCCACGCCGAGCTCTCACGTTGTTGCAACGTGACATTAATGCTTTTATATGGCAGAATAAGAGACCCAGGTTCGGGAAACTTCTATTGCATCGACCCCTGCCCCAGGGTGGTCTGGGTTTACCGGATATTTGGTTATATTACCTGGCAGCGAGGTTGGCCCAAACGGCTCAATGGCACGCCCCCAATCTTGGGGTGCCATGGCTGATTTTTGAAACCCACTCCATACGCCCGTATTTTCTCCCGGGTATCCTGTGGCAGGGGGAGATGAGACCAGGGGTCCTAGCCCCCCTAAACACTATAGTCAGCCGCTCCCTTTATCTGTGGTCACTATATCACTCTAAATTTAGATTACTCCCAAGCAGACCCCGGTTAGCCTCCTTTCTAGGGGATAAGAGATTTCCCCTGGCATTTGAGTCCCCCAGCTCTTTTAGCTGGTGGATTCGGAAGTCGCTGGTCACCCTCCGAGCTCTCTGCAATGATAGTCCACGCTTTACATCCTTCTTGCAGCTCCAGAGGAGTCACGAGATTCCGAGGGGGGAGTTCTTTAAATATCTACAAATTCGCCATTTTTTCCAAACACACTATGGTGTAGCTAGTGACCCCTCTAATATGCAATATGAATCTCTATGCTATCGACACTCCAGAGACAGAGGCACTATTTCTACTATATATAAGCACCTAATAGAAGCTCAGTTACCTGAGAAATCTAGAGCCATGGGATTGTGGGAAGCGGACCTGTCCGCCGAATTCTCCCAAGAGGATTGGCAGGACATGCTCCGGAATATGCATAGATGTTCCCGTTCCATGGCAATCAAGGACACCGTAGTGAAACTACACACACGATGGTACCTCACCCCGGAGAGGGTACATAAGTTTTATCCTTCGGTCTCTGGCGGGTGCTTTAGGGGCTGCCCTGAGCCTGGCACACTGCTCCATACATTCTGGAGCTGTCCCCTACTTCAACCTGTCTGGGATCGAGCCTCGACCTTGGTTGCCACCATCATGGGGGTTAACACTGAATTGACAGCTGCACACTGTCTACTTTTTGCCTCACTCCCGGGGACTACCCGATCCTCCCAGAGATTAATTAATACCCTGTTTAGTGCCATTCATTGGGCGGTGGCGTTACATTGGCGCTCACCCTCGGTTCCCTGGTCTCAGGTAATTCGACGGATGGAGTCTATCCCTCTTATGGAACGGATTCACCATACGCTGCTGGACTCTATGCACATACACACTGCCAAGTGGGCCTCATGGCCGATCGGCTCGGGGGCGGAGGGGTTGGTACTCCCTCCCCTTCTCCCTCAGGTGGATCTCTGAAGTGAGTTGGCCCTGTACCCCTTGTCTGGGACATAATAGTCTCACAGACCCTGACCTGATTATCTAGTCCACCAAATCTCTGCACATCCTCTATCATCTGAAGTTGGGGCGAATACTAGTCGCTACAGGGCTGAAGTTTAAGAACGATGGATTTTTTTCTTTCTCTGCTACGGTCAGTTATTAGTATTGTAAAATTTAGTTTGTTATTTTTTCAACCTACACAGTCACCCTGAATGCCTTAGCATGGTACTTCTAGAATAGTTAAACACAGTCTCACTGCTGGAATTTTATGTCTAACCAGCTTGATAGTGCTGTTCTTTTTTTTTTTGTTTTCTCTTGATATTGTCTTTCATTACTACATCTGAGCTTTATTGTAACAATGTACAATGCTACTGCAAGTCGTGTATATGTGCACTACTGTGTATTTTGTTTCTCACCCAATAAAAAACGTTTGTAATAAAAAAAAAAGAATTACCGAATCATGTCAAATTCATTTGTTATATTTCTTTCGTATTCGTTGTAATTCGTTATTATTTTTATTCGGAAATTCGGATACATCCGAATGTCCGAAAGATGCAAAAATTTGGCCGAATTTCGATTCGTTACGAAATGAATTGCACAAGCCTAGTGACCATAGTGCTCTTTGGTGTTTACCAAGCCATGGTTGAGATCCCTATTACTGGGATCTTGCTAGGTTCACCTGTCCATCATTCGCTCACACATTCCATCTTCAGTATAATGCAGTTTATATTTACAATAATTGCTTTGATCCCTACTACACCTGTGATGAGGGAGTTGGGACACCTTATTATAGTGATGTCAAGGATGTTGCCCACTCCCCTGCCATGGGCAAATGGAGACCTTTAGCATGGCACATGTAATGTGCCAGTTTAGATAAATACAGATGGTAGTGGTGGGCAGGATCCAGACACATTGTAGTCCCTACCTACCTACCTACCTACCACCTGTCTCTCATAAATGTTTTGCCTGCCCACCACCTATCATTGTAATAGGAAGGTTTCAGGCAACAATTCAACTGTGGTGGGCATGCAGGACCATCACCTCCATCATACATAACCTGGGAAAGATTCTAATCATCTGTTGTATAAAATGTGAAGGACAGATGGTTGGATGGGTAGGAAACCTAGTAGTGGTGGGCACAACAAGGGAATTGAGGCTGAATGAGGTGAAGCTGAGCACTGAATTTGAATAAGTAAATGTTTGTATTTCACATTTTCCAGTCACCATTTATTGGGTGAACTGGGAACCAGCAGGACAAACATACATCAGTTCTACAGAATCAGTCACTTTACATGAGGGCTTTGACATTTATGCAAAGCTTTCCAGACTTGCTCCCGAATCAGTTTGGTCTTCACTCCATAAATAATTGGATTTAGCATGGGTGGGACTAGAAGGTACGTATCGGCTAGAATGATATGAACATAAGGTGGAATCCTTTTACCGCCATACCGGTGGGTCAGGAAAGTGAAGAGGGCCAGACCATGAAAACTCAGAAAGACGCACATATGAGGTATGCAGGTGTTAAAGGTCTTCAGTCGGGCGTCTTTGGATGGAAGTCTGAAGACGGCGTGGAAGATGGCGCCGTAGGATACCAGGATGAACATCAGGTCTACACCCAAGACTGCGAATGCCACAGCCAACCCCAGAGCGCTGTTTATTCTGATGTCGGCGGCAGCAAGTTTCACAATCGCCATGTGCTCACAGTATGAATGGGGCACAATGTTGGTTCTAAATGCTGGAAATCTCTGTATCAAAATTATGCAGGGAGAAAACAAAGTGAGCGCTCTGAGCAGTAATAAGATGACCAATTTAACGATGATGGCGTTGGTCATTATGGACCCATACCTGAGCGGTTGACAGATGGCGATATAACGGTCAAAGGACATACCAAGCAAAAGTCCCGACTCGAAGCTGGTGAAGGAATGGAGGAAGAACATCTGGAGGAGACATGACTCAAAACGAATGTGTCTCTTCTGGAACCAGAAGACGGACAGCATTTGTGGGGCAATGCTTGTGGATAGAAGAGCGTCATTGGAGGCCAACAGAGAAAGGAAAATAAACATAGGCTTGTGGAGGCCAGAAGAAGCTGAGATGACGGTCAGGAGCATCGTGTTTCCAAGCAATGCCAGGACATAACATAAGCAAACAACGGCACCTACCCAGTTATAAACTCCTTCTAGTCCGGGAATCCCAACCAGGATAAATGAGGTGGGATAGAACGTGCCATTGACTTTGATGTTCTGGATTCCTCTGCTGGTCATCTTCTACACCGAAGACCACAGATCTCTATGGAGGATTAGTATACTGGAGGGTTTTGTCACCTAATAGGATGGAAGCTCTAGAATTACAAATGGAATATGGATAGACCTGGAAAAATATGAACCTGTTCTTCGCTTCTCTGAGTTCTTCTGGCACAGGAACCACAAAAATATCCAGAATGTCCACATGTGGGGGGCCACATGACACTCCCCTCGCCCTCACACCAGACCTCCCAACATTCTGAAATGACAAAAAGGGACATCGTTCATTATATAGGCAAAGGAAGAACCCCGCCAAACCCCCAGATACAGGGTTTGTGATTACTATTCAATATGCAAAAAAATGATTGGTGAAGCCCACGTGTTACGCTTTTCTAGACATTACGGTTCCACTCCACTGGCTGTAAAAAATTACAAATCTAATACTATAGAGGTCAGATGGAAGGTTTAGTAAACTGTAACACTTTTGATATGGAAATAGGTGGTTTTATCAGACCAAAAGGGAAGAACTAAGCATCAAAGAGGGACAACTGAGGAGAAGGAGGGACAACTGAGGAGAAGGAGAGACAACTGAGGAGAAAGATGGACAACCGAGGAGAAAGATGGACAACTGAGGAAAAATATGGACAACTGAGGAGAAAGATGGACAACCGAGGAGAAAGATGGACAACCGAGGAGAAAGATGGACAACCGAGGAGAAAGATGGACAACCGAGGAGAAAGATGGACAACCGAGGAGAAAGATGGACAACCGAGGAGAAGGAGGGACAACCGAGGAGAAGGAGGGACAACTGGGGAGAAGGAGGGACAACTGGGGAGAAGGAGGGACAACTGGGGAGAAGGAGGGACAACTGGGGAGAAGGAGGGACAACTGAGGAGAAGGAGGGACAACCGAGGAGAAGAAGGGACAACCGAGGAGAAAGATGGACAACCGAGGAGAAAGATGGACAACCGAGGAGAAAAGAGGGACAGAGGGATTAGATTCCAAAAGGAGGGGCAGTTGGATCCATCACCCACTTGAGTTCAAGTCAAGTGGCAGCCAGGCCGGGGACCAAAATAAATGTGATCTCAGTGATTGTGGCCGTGGTATGAATGTGGGGGGTGGGGGTAAGGTGGACCTCCTGGTGACATGACAGGAAATCAGACTATAGATTATCTACAGATTTGCTATGGTCAGATGGAAAAAGTGGGAGATTCCTCCATCCACACAGTTCAGCGTAGATGGAGGAATCTGTTCCACTTTCTCCATCTGACCATAGAAAATCTGCAGATAATCTATAGGTGTATGGCCAGTCTAAATCTCTCCAAAGTGAGATGGAATCTCCTCCTAAACAGGTGCCCCATTGGAAGGTTCCCCCCTTGATTTCAGTTCTGGAGAAAAATCTATAGTATAGGAAGTCCCCTCACTTTCTATACCAGACACAATGGACATTGGAAGGATAATGATAGAGGGATAACAGTGAAGGGATAGTGGTGAAGAAATAACGATAAAGAGATAATAAGTGGAGGGATAGAAGTGGAGGTATAATAATATAAGGATAATGATGGAGGGATAAAAGTGGAAGGATAACAATGGAGGGATAACAGTGGCGGAATAACAGAGGAGGGATAACGGTGGAGGGATAATGGTGGAGGGCTAACAGTGGAGAGGGGAAACGATGATCCTCCATGATCCTCCATGATCCTCCATGACCCTCCATGACCTTCCATGATCCTCCACGGTCCTCCATGATCCTCCATGACCTTCCATGATCCTCCACGGTCCTCCATGATCCTCCATGATCCTCAATGACCCTCCATGACCCTCCATGATCCTCCATGATACTCCACGGTCCTCCATGACCCTCCATGATCCTCAATGACCCTCCATGACCCTCCATGACCCTCCATGAACCTCAATGATCATCCACGACCCTCCATGACCCTCCATGATCCTCCACGACCCTCCATGATCCTTCACGGTCCTCCATGACCCTCCATGATCCTCAATGACCCTCCATGACCCTCCATGACCCTCCATGACCCTCCATGATCCTCCATGAACCTCAATGATCCTCCACGACCCTCCATGACCCTCCATGATCCTCCACGACCCTCCATGATCCTTCACGATCCTCCATGACCCTCCATGATCCTCCATGACCCCCATTCTCATTCTCAGAACCCTGGGAGGTTCTACCTGATGTTCCCTATGGCAGTGAAATCCTGCGATCTCTATGTGTGTGGGGGGTAATCTTATACTTTATTACTTACCATTATCTTCAGACCGTCCATTGTTTTCATGATGTGTGATGACATTATATAATATCTTATAATCTACACATTATAGAATGAGATGATAAGAAGGGAAGGGAACATATATGAGGAGCACACCAGTGTCACAATCTAACATAGAGAACAGCCCAGCGTTATGTCCCAGGCCGACCTCAAAATCTCCTCCACCCCCAGAATTATATGGAAATCTTCCAATCAACATGCAATATATTACCAAAAGTATTAAGACACCTGCCTTTACACACACATGGACTTTATTGGCTTCCCAGTATTAGTTCGTAGGGTTCAATATTGGGTTAGCCCACCCTTTGCAGCTATAACAGCTTCACCTTTTCTTGGAAGGCCGTCCACAAGGTTTAAGATGGTGTCTATGGGAATGTTTGACCATTTTTCCAGAAGCATATTTGTGAGGTCAGGCACTAATGTTGGATGAGAAGGCCTGGCTCGCAGTCTCCGCTCTAATTCATCCCAAAGGTGTTCTATTGGGTTGAAGTCAGGGCTCTGTACAGGCCAGTCAAGTTCCTACACCCCAAAAATCTCTCATCTATGTCTTTATGGAGAAATATATACATTTTATAACCGAAACAAAAAAAAATGTTTGTTTTTTTCAAAATATTATATTTATTTTTATTTTTTTGTTTAGCAAAAAAAAAAAAAAAAACAGTGTTGTTTAAATACTAGAGGTGCACCAAATGAAAATGTTGATACTGAAACTGAAAATGACAGCTCTTAAAAAATAAATAAATTATATATATATATATATATATATATATATATATATATATATATATATATATATATATATATATATATATATATATATATATATATATATATATATATATATATATATATATATATATATATATATAAATAAATATAAAATTGTATTTAGCTTTTTAATTAATATAATCAATTTAAATGAATATTAATTTATTGTCAGCCATTATTGGCATCTTTAGCACAAGATAAGCTCAAGAAAAATGTATCCTTTTAAATTCTATGTACAGCATGTCTGCACACTGGTCGGTTGGACTTCCATTGTGGTGTCAAATATCCTGCATTTGCATTTTGTGGGCAAAATGTAAAAAAAAAGAAAAAAGAAAAAAAAAAAAAAAAGAAAAGTGCACCTACCAGTTCAAATACATTGAAAACACAGCAAGAATGCATCATTAATGCACCCATTATGTTTTTGAGGTTGAAGTCAGGACTCTGTGCAGACCAGTCAAGTTCCTCCACCCCAAACTAGCTCATTCATGTCTTTATGGACCTTGCTCTGTGCACTGGTGCGCAGTCATGTTGGAACAGGAAGGGGCCGTCCCCCAAACTGTTCCCACAAAGTTGGGAGCATGAAATTGTCTGAAATGTCTTGGTATGCCGACGCCTTAAGAGTTCCCTTCACTGGAACTAAGGGGCCAACCCCTGAAAAACAACCCCCACACCATAATCCCCCTCCCCCACACCATAATCCCCCCTCCCTCCCTCCAAACCATAACCCCCCTCCACCAAATGATTTGGACCAGTACACAAAGAAAGGTCCATAAAGACATGGATGAGGGAGTTTGGGGTGGAAGAACTTGGCTGGCCTGACCTCAACCTAATAGAACACCTTTGGGGTGAATTAGAGCGAAGACTGGCCTTCTCGCCCAACATCAGTGCCTGACCTCACAAATGCTCTTCTGGAAGAATGGTCAAACCTTCCCATAGACACATCTCCTAAACCTTGTGGACGGCCTTCCCAGAAGAGGTGAAGCTGTTATATCTGCAAAGGGCCAACTCAATATTGAACCCTCTGGACTAAGACTGGGATGCCATTAACCATTAGAGATCCGCGCTATAGCCGAATGACGGCTACAGCGCGGGCCTGCTTTGCTGGAACTACGTCTATTGACGTCGTCCCGTGCACGAGTTGCCTGCGCGCCCCCGGAGTCTATGAGACTCGCCTGATCACGGATCCAAGCAAGGGGTCGATCCCGACCCCTTACCACGTGATCAGCTGTCAGCCAATGACAGCTGATCATGTGACAATACAGAGCCGGTAGTCGGCTATTTTTCCTCCTCGCGCTAACAGCGCGAGGAGAGAAAACAAAAAAAAGCCGATCACCAGCAGCCGTGATCGGGACATCAGTCCCGATCACGGCCAACTTATCAGTGCCCACCTGCCCCCTGGCAGTTATTAATAAAAGTGCCACCCAGCAGTGCCACCCATCAGTGCCCACAGTGCCATACATCAGTACCCACAGTGCCATACATCAGTGCCCACAGTGCCACCTATCAGTGCCCACAGTGCCACCTATCAGTGCCCACAATCTGCCTCAACAACAGTGCTGCACCTCAGTGCCACATATCCGTGCCCATCAGTGTCATCTACCAGTGCCCATCAGTGGCCATCAGTGCCGCCCATCAGTGCCCAGCAGTGCCACCTATCAGAGCCACCTATCAGTGCCACCTATCAGTGGCCATCAGTCCCGTCTATCAATGGTACCTATCAGTGCCCCTTAGTGCCACCCATCCGTGCCACCCATCAGTGCCATCTTATCTGTGCCCATCTTTGCCCATCAGTGCCGCCTTATCTGTGCCCATCAGTACTGCCTTATCTGTGCCTATCGGTGCCACCTTATCTGTGCCTATTAGTGTCGCCTTAACTGTGCCTATCAGTGCCCACCAGTGCCGCCTATCAGTGCCCACCAGTGCCGCCTATCAGTGCCCACCAGTGCCGCCTATCAGTGCCGCCTCATCAGCGCATTTCAATGAAGAAGAAAAATTACCTGTTTGCAAAATTTTATAACAAACTATTAAACATGATTTTTATTTTATTTTTTATTTTGTATCTTTTTTTGTTTGTTTAGCAAAAAAATAAAACCCCGAGCTGTAATTAAATACCACCAAAAGAAAGCTCTATTTGTGGGAAAAAAATGATAAAAATTAAATTTCGGGTACAGTGTTGTATGCCCGCGCAATTGTCCTTCAAAGTGCATCAGCGCTGAAAGCTGAAAATTGGTCTGGGCAGGAGGCGGGGTTTAAGTGCCCGGTAAGCAAATGGTTAAAGTTCATGTGTGCGTGTAAAGGCAGGTGTCCCAATACTTTTGGTAATATTGTGTATTTGAAAATTAGATGATAAGAAAGGATTGTAACATATTAAATATGTAAAAAAAAAAAAAAAAAAAAAGAGGTTAAAGAGGAGAACCTATAGAATAAAATGTATCCTTTGTATTTATCAATAGTAACAATTATTTTGTAAACGAACGCTGATCGGAGGGAAAAGTAGTGAGCTTCTCTTAAGTTGTTACATTTTTTGTCTCTGAATGGCATAAAAATAGAGATCATTTTTGCATAACAAATATAAGAAAATGAAAACCTTGTGTAATAATATCTTATGATCTCCACATTATAGAATGAGATGATAAGAGGGGATTGGGACATATATGAGGAGCACACCGGTGTCCTCCAGCCCCGGAATTAGATGGAAATCATCATTTCTTCCAATCAGTCATAAAACCGGCTTCGTATTACCGGATGCCCCCCGAGGTCCTTCAATACGTACAATAAAGACCCTCCGTGGAATTCTTTCCTTTATCCTTCCAATATAATGAGTGATCAGATCTTATCTCTCCCGTCCCGTCTTCCCTCTTCATACAGAGCTGCAGTCCTCTTATATTAATACCGACTGATAATTATCACCGGTCTTTTGTCCCGAGGACGGCCGCCGTCTACAAGACCCAACAGACCGCCACCTCCCCCGACATCATTATAATTGGATCGTCTGAGATTTGTGTGTTGGAACCAAAACATCAGATATAGAAAGACCAACAAAACAGAAATTAAAAAAAAAAAATGATATTCACGTGATTTTCATGGTTGGCGTTGGGATCTTCTAGTATTTGGCAAAACCACGAAAAAAAAAGTCGTGTGTGAAATAGTAAAAAGTCTGTGTTCTGTATTTCTTTCCTGTCCCCCTTAATAAAGCAGACTTAGCACGGTTCCAGTCTAAAGTGCTCAAATGTATACGGGGCCCTAAAGGCCACCGGTTGGACCGCGCTACGCTATACACAGCAAGAATCAAGGGTGGGCTGGGTGTTCCAGACCTTCGGACGTTCTATAAGGCGGTGCAGCTTATACAATTGTCAGTTGTATTTTCAAGACGGAGCGTCCCAATTGGGTCAATATTGAAAGACAAGTGATCCCTTCCTACACTATTGATTTTCTTTTGTGGCGTCCCACTAAGGCCAGGCCTCCTATTATGGTGCCTACCCTTTCTCACTCCTTTGGGTTATGGGATCTCAGTCCTTTGGGTTATGGGATCTCAGTCCTTTGGGTTATGGGATCTCAGTCCTTTGGGTTATGGCATCTCACTCCTTTGGCTTATGGAATCTCACTCCTTTGGGTTATGGCATCTCACTCCTTTGGCTTATGGAATCTCACTCCTTTGGGTTATGGGATCTCAATCCTTTGGGTTATGGGATCTCAGTCCTTTGGGTTATGGGATCTCAGTCCTTTGGGTTATGGGATCTCAGTCCTTTGGGTTATGGGATCTCAGTCCTTTGGGTTATGGGATCTCACTCCTTTGGGTTATGGCATCTCACTCCTTTGGGTTATGGGATCTCACTCCTTTGGGTTATGGGATCTCACTCCTTTGGCTTATGGAATCTCACTCCTTTGGGTTATGGGATCTCACTCCTTTGGGTTATGGGATCTCACTCCTTTGGGTTATGGGATCTCAGTCCTTTGGGTTATGGGATCTCAGTCCTTTGGGTTATGGGATCTCAGTCCTTTGGGTTATGGGATCTCACTCCTTTGGGTTATGGGATCTCAATCCTTTGGGTTATGGGATCTCACTCCTTTGGGTTATGGAATCTCACTCCTTTGGGTTATGGGATCTCAGTCCTTTGGGTTATGGGATCTCAGTCCTTTGGGTTATGGGATCTCACTCCTTTGGGTTATGGCATCTCACTCCTTTGGGTTATGGGATCTCACTCCTTTGGCTTATGGAATCTCACTCCTTTGGGTTATGGGATCTCACTCCTTTGGGTTATGGGATCTCACTCCTTTGGGTTATGGGATCTCAGTCCTTTGGGTTATGGGATCTCAGTCCTTTGGGTTATGGGATCTCAGTCCTTTGGGTTATGGGATCTCACTCCTTTGGCTTATGGGATCTCAGTCCTTTGGGTTATGGGATCTCAGTCCTTTGGGTTATGGGATCTCAGTCCTTTGGGTTATGGAATCTCACTCCTTTGGCTTATGGAATCTCACTCCTTTGGGTTATGACATCTCAGTCCTTTGGGTTATGGAATCTCAGTCCTTTGGGTTATGGGATCTCAGTCCTTTGGGTTATGGGATCTCAGTCCTTTGGGTTATGGGATCTCAGTCCTTTGGGTTATGGAATCTCACTCCTTTGGGTTATGGAATCTCACTCCTTTGGGTTATGGGATCTCAGTCCTTTGGGTTATGGGATCTCACTCCTTTGGCTTATGGAATCTCACTCCTTTGGGTTATGGGATCTCAGTCCTTTGGGTTATGGGATCTCAGTCCTTTGGGTTATGGAATCTCACTCCTTTGGCTTATGGAATCTCACTCCTTTGGGTTATGACATCTCAGTCCTTGGGGTTATGGGATCTCAGTCCTTTGGGTTATGGGATCTCACTCCTTTGGGTTATGGGATCTCAGTCCTTTGGGTCATGGGATCTCAGTCCTTTGGGTCATGGGATCTCACTCCTTTGAGTTATGGGATCAGATGCGCACTAAACCAGCATTGGTTTCGGCCTCTTACCCCTTTGGATTATCTATTCCATAACCCGGGCTTTTCCTCTGGGCATGGAGATCAGAGCCTTAAAATCGGCGTGGGGGTTCCCCCAAAGTCCACAACAGACCCTTGTCCGAGCACGCTACCCGGCCGGCCAGGAAAGGGGGGCGAGTGAGCGCGCCCCCCCTCCTGAGCCGTACCAGGCCGCGTGCCCTCAACATGGGGGGGTGCCTTGGGGAAGGGGGGGCCGCGCGCCCCCCCACCCCAAAGCACCTTGTCCCCATGTTGATGAGGACAAGGGCCTCTTCCCGACAACCCTGGCCGTTGGTTGTCGGGGTCTGCGGGCGGGGGGCTTATCGGAATCCGGGAGCCCCCTTTAAGAAGGGGGCCCCCGGATACCGGCCCCCCACCCTATGTGAATGAGTATGGGGTACAATGTACCCCTACCCATTCACCTGTGAAATAAAGTACAAAAAAAAACACAACACAGGGAAAAAATATTTTATTGCACAGCTCCGGGGGTCTTCCGTCTTCGGGGGTCTTCTCGCCGGACTCCTCCGCTATCTTCGTGTAGCTCTTTTGCTAGCGGAGGAGTCCGGCTTTCTTCCTCCCCGCCGCCGGCCTCTTCTCCCGACTTCGGGGGTCTTGTCCCCCTCTTCGGTTCTTCTGCCGGGCCACCGCGCCTTCTTGTAGCTCTTTTGCAGGCGGTGGCCCGGTCTTCTGTCGCCGCTGCCTTCCGTTCTTCTGTCGCCGCCTTCGGTTCTTCTGCCGGGCCACCGCGCCTTCTTGTAGCTCTTTTACAGGCGGTGGCCCGGTCTTCTGTCGCCGCTGCCTTCCGTTCTTCTTCTTCTTCTTGTTCTTCTTCTTCTTCTCCAGGAGATGTTGACACGTCGCTCTCTCCGGCCGGAATGCCAGAGCCGCGCTGTGCGGTCACTTATATAGTGACAATGGGGCGGGGTCACATGGTATATGTCACATGGGTTGGTCACATGGTGACCCTGCCCCCTTACGATGTCATAGTCCCCATGTGACATCAACCCATGTGACCAACCCATGTGACATATACCATGTGACCCCGCCCCATTGTCACTATATAAGTGACCGCACAGCGCGGCTCTGGCATTCCGGCCGGAGAGAGCGACGTGTCAACATCTCCTGGAGAAGAAGAAGAAGAACAAGAAGAAGAAGAAGAAGAACGGAAGGCGGCGGCGACAGCGGCGACAGAAGACCGGGCCACCGCCTGTAAAAGAGCTACAAGAAGGCGCGGTGGCCCGGCAGAAGAACCGAAGGCGGCGACAGAAGAACGGAAGGCAGCGGCGACAGAAGACCGGGCCACCGCCTGCAAAAGAGCTACAAGAAGGCACGGTGGCCCGGCAGAAGAACCGAAGAGGGGGACAAGACCCCCGAAGTCGGGAGAAGAGGCCGGCGGCGGGGAGGAAGAAAGCCGGACTCCTCCGCTAGCAAAAGAGCTACACGAAGATAGCGGAGGAGTCCGGCGAGAAGACCCCCGAAGACGGAAGACCCCCGGAGCTGTGCAATAAAATATTTTTTCCCTGTGTTGTGTTTTTTTTTGTACTTTATTTCACAGGTGAATGGGTAGGGGTACATTGTACCCCATACTCATTCACATAGGGTGGGGGGCCGGTATCTGGGGGCCCCCTTCTTAAAGGGGGCTCCCGGATTCCGATAAGCCCCCCGCCCGCAGACCCCGACAACCAACGGCCAGGGTTGTCGGGAAGAGGCCCTTGTCCTCATCAACATGGGGACAAGGTGCTTTGGGGTGGGGGGCCGCGCAGCCCCCCCTTCCCCAAGGCACCCCCCCATGTTGAGGGCACGCGGCCTGGTACGGCTCAGGAGGGGGGGGCGCGCTCGCTCGCCCCCCTTTCCTGGCCGGCCGGGTAGCGTGCTCGGACAAGGGTCTGTTGTGGACTTTGGGGGAACCCCCACGCCGATTTTTTTCGGCGTTGGGGTTCCCCTTTAAGCCCACCTGTACACGCGCTCGAAATGGGCGGATTTGCCTCCGCCTTACGTGGGCGAGTCCGTTCATTTCAAAAGTTGAGCGAACTGTTTGGCAAACAGTTCGCTGAAACAGTCCGCTCGTGTGTGGCCATGTCCGTCCATGCTAATTTTGAGCGGACTGTTTGCCGAAACTGTTTGACAAACAAAGTTGGGCGAACAGTCCGCCCGTGTGTACGCGGCCTAAGCCTTTTTTGTTTTTATCCTTCACTGAGAGTATCTCACGTGATGGCCGTGGCACCTCAAGGCCCTATGAACCAGTTTGATCCCACAGGGGTTGTCTGGAGATGGTGGGTGACATACTGGCCGCACGTTAGAATTGATGCTCCTTTTGATGAATAAGGTCGATTGTGACCCATGTTGTGCCACTGTGCTCATATTTGACTTTTCGTTATAATGTACAGTAGAATGTAACAATGTTTCCTGTTCCTCTATGAAAAAAACTCAATAAAAACTATTGAAAGAAAAAGTCTGTGTTCCTCATTCCATCCTCCACACCTATATGAGCTTGTTGGACATCCCATTCCAAAACCATGGCTATTATTATGGAGGACTCCCCCTCCTCCTTCAATCAGTGCCACCATTTATATAGAGTTGCCCCCTTTTCCCCGTGGTTATTAGCATGGAGTTTCCCCCAACCATGGCCATTAATATAGAGTTCCACCCTTCCCCTATAGCCATTATATGGAGTTATCCCCCTCCCCCATGGTCATTTATATAGAGTTGCCCCTCTTTCTCCGTGGCTATTAGTATGGAGTTTCCCCCAACCATGGCCATTAATATAGAGTTCCACCCTTCCCCTATAGCCATTATATGGAGTTATCCCCCTCCCCCATGGTCATTTATATAGAGTTGCCCCTCTTTCTCCGTGGCTATTAGTATGGAGTTTCCCCCAACCATGGCCATTAACCACTTGCTTACTGGGCACTTAAACACCCTTCCTGACCAGACCAATTTTCAGCTTTCGGTGCTCTCACACTTTGAATGACAATTACTCAGTCATGCAACACTGTACCCAAATGAATTTTGTGTCCTTTTTTTCCCACAAATAGAGCTTTCTTTTGGTGGTATTTGATCACCTCTGGGGTTTTTATTTTTTGCGCTATAAATGAAAAAAGACCGATTTTTTTTTTTTTTAAACGCATATTTCTTTGTTTCTGTGATACAATCTTGCAAATTATTTTTTTTTTCATACATTTTGGCCACAATTTATACTGCTACATATCTTTGCTAAAAATAACCCAAATTAGTGGATATTATTTGGTCTTTGTGAAAGTTAGAGAGTCTACAAGCTGTGGTGCGAATCGCACAAAATTGATCGCATCTGATGTACTGGTGGCCTCATCTCATTTCTAGCGACCCGAACAAGTCAGGAAAGTATAAATACCCCCCAAATTACCCCTTTTTTTGAAAGTAGACATTCCAAGGTATTTACTAAAAGGCATAGTGAGGTTTTTGATGATGTAATTTTTCCCACAATTCTTTGCAAAATGAAGATTTTTTATTTTTTATTTTCTCACAAAATTTTCAATGTAATAGGTTATTTCTCTCACATGGCATGTGTATACCACAAATGACACCCCAAAATACGTTCTGCTACTCCTTCTGAGTATTACGATACCAAATGTGTGAGACTTTTACACAGCCTGGCCACATACAGAGGCCCAATTTTGAAAAAGCACCATCAGGCATTCTAGGAGCATAAATTACACATTTCATTTCTCAACCACCTATTACAGTTTTGAAGGCCCTGGAGCACCAGAACAATGGAAATGCCCACAAAGTGACCCCATTTTGGAAAGCTAACACCCCATCGTATAATCTATGAGGCATAATGAGTCGTTTGAATGGTTCATTTTTTTTCCAGAAGTTTTGGGAAAATGTGGAAAAAAAATGAAAACGCATTTTTTTTTACGCAAAGTTGTCCATTTATAAGATATTTCCAACACATAGCATGTACATAGCAAAAATGATACCCCAAAATACGTTCTACTACTCCTCATGAGTATAATGATACCAAATGTGTGAGACTTTTACACAGCCTGACCACATACAGAGGCCCAATATTGAAATAGCACCATCAGGCGTTCTAGGAGCATAAATTACACATCTTATTTCTCAACCACCTATTACAGTTTTGAAGGCCCTGGAGCACCAGGACAATGGAAATGCCCACAAAGTGACCCCATGTGCCACTGACGACACGTGGCACTGGAGGCAGATGGCACTGGAGGCAGATGGCACTGGAGGCAGATGGGGCTGACAGATGGGGCTGACAGATGGGGCTGGCAGATGGGGCTGGCAGATGGGGCTGGCAGATGTCGCTGGCAGATGGGGCTGGGGCTGGCACTGGGGCTGGCACTGGCAGATGGCACTGGCAGATGGTGCTGGCTATTTGCTCTGGCTAATTGCTCTGGCAAATGGGGCTGGCAGATGGCACTGCTGCTGGCAGATGGTACTGGCGCTGGGAGGTGGCGCTGGCAGGTGGCACTGGCAGGTGGCACTGGGGCTGGCGGCACTGGGGCTGACGGATGGCACTGGCACTGGCAGGTGGCACTGGCAGGTGGCACTGGCAGGTGGCACTGGCGGCACTGGGGCTGGCGGCACTGGGGCTGACGGATGGCGCTGGCGCTGGCAGGTAGCACTGGCAGGTGGCACTAGCAAGTGGCACTGGCGGCACTGGCACTGGCGGCACTGGTGGTGGCAGGTGGCACTGGCGGCACTGGCACTGGGGCTGACGGATGGCACTGGCGCTGGCAGGTGGCACTGGCGCTGGCAGGTGGCACTGGCAGGTGGCACTGGCAGGTGGCACTGGCAGGTGGCACTGGCGGCACTGGGGCTGACGGCACTGGTGCTGGCAGGTGGCACTGGCAGGTGGCACCAATCAAAGCCACCGTTCACAGCGATCTGTATTTGCCTGTCTCCGGGAGACACGGCAAATACAATGCTTCCGCGATGCGCGCCCCCGGCGGCGCGCATTGCGGAAGTAAACACCAGGCCGTCCAGGGACGGCCAGGCAAAGGAACCCGCCCGCTCTAAGGCCGTCATTCGGCTATAGGGCGGGCGGGAGGAGGTTAATATAGAGTTCCACCCTTCCCCTATAGCCATTATATGGAGTTACCCCCTCCCCCATGGTCATTTATATAGAGTTGCCCCTCTTTCCCCGTGGCTATTAGTATGGAGTTTCCCCCAACCATGGCCATTAATATAGAGTTCCACCCTTCCCCTATAGCCATTATATGGAGTTACCTCCCTCCCCCATGGTCATTTATATAGAGTTGCCCCTCTTTCCCCGTGGCTATTAGTATGGAGTTTCCCCCAACCATGGTCATTTATATAGAGTTCCACCCTTCGCCTATAGCCATTATATGGAGTTATCCCCCTCCCCCATGGTCATTTATATGGAGTTGCCCACCCCTCCTCCTTGACCATTTGTCAAAAACCATGAGATCAGTCCGAGACAGAAGTACGATTAAATCACACTTGTTTAATAATAAAAGTAAAAAGAACAAACCTAGTCAAAACATAGCCAAAGTTCAGTAACCGGAACGGATAGTCAGACAAGCCAAACATCAGGGGATTAGTGTAGTGGAACAGCAAGCAGGATCTGGAGACAGAAGGGATGTCAGCAAAGCAAGTCTTGACCAGGATCGCAGGAGAGGATCGCAGTCTCTGTGATGCTGACCAAGGTGAAGGCAGAGCTCCTCGGGACTGGACGGCTTAAGTAGGCAGGACTGACGAGCAGGATATCATCAACAGCTGAGTACCTGTGGAGAGAGATAGGAGCTGGCAATTAGCCAACAGTTGTGCGGCCAGCTCAGAGAAGGAAGGGCTGAGCCCAGCCCTGACACCATTAATATGGAGTTACCACCCTCCCCCATGGTCATTTATATGGAGTTGCCCACCCCTCCTCCTTGACCAATTAATATGGAGTTTCCCCCAATTGTGGCCATTAATAAGGAGTTGCCCTCATTTGTGCCTATAACATCCTCCACTCTTCTGGGAAGACTTTCCACAAGATTTTGGAAAGGTGTCTATGGAAATTTTTCCCCATTAGTGAGGTCAGTTACTGATGCTGGATGAGACAACCTGGGCTCACTATCTGCATTCCAATTCCTCCAAAAAGATGATCAGTAGGGATGAGGTCAGGGCTCTGTGCAGGACACTCGAGTTCCTCCACACCAAGCTGGTCAAATCGTGTCTTTATGGAGCTGGCTTTGTACAAGGGGAGGGGAGGGGTAGCTGCTGACTTTTAATAAGGGCACTTACCTGTCCAACAATCCCGTGATGCCGGCCTCCCCGAGGCTGATCCGTCCTCCGGATTGGCTGCCGGCGCCTCCATCTTAACGAAGGGAAACAGGCAGTGGAGCCTTGCGGCTTCACTGCCCATTTCCTACTGCGCATGCGAAAGTTGTGTGGCGCTTTGTGAATGGCCCCATTGTTTTCTGGGACACACACATGTCCCAGAAGGCAACGGGGCCGCTCGCTGAAGAGGAGGACGCACCGCAGAATAGGAAGAGGCAGATTAGGAAGACTGCCTAGCAACTGCGGTTTCAGGTAAGTGAAATTTTTCTTTTTTTTGCTTTTTTTTATGATTATTAATGCATTTTTTTTTTTTTTTGGGTGGCCCTCCACTTTAACTGGCAATCATGTTGTGCAACGCTGTACCCAAACAAAATTGACATCCTTTTTTTTCTCCACAATTTTTTTATTTTTTTTATTTTGGCGGAATTTGATCATCGCTGGCATATTTTTATTTTTTTGTGATATAAAAAAAAAGACCAAAAAGCTTGAAAAAAAAAATGATATTTTCTACTTTTTGTTATAAAACATCCAATAAACAAAATTGTTATCATACATTTAGGCCAAAATGTATTCAGCCACACGCCTTTGGTAAAAAAAAAAAAAAAAAAGATCCAATAAGCGTATATTTTTTGGTTTGCGCAAAAGTTATCGCGTCTACAAACGAGGGTATATTTTCTGGTATTTACGCAGCTTTTACTTTCTGGTTATCTCATTTCTTGAGATCCTAAAATGGAAGGGCAGTAAAAAAAAAACAAAAAAAAAATTACCCGTTTTTGGAAAGTAGACAGAATTTTCGGGGAAGCATGAGGAGCCCATTAAATATTTCCTGTTTTGTCACAAGTGATTTAAAAAAATGACCAAAAACAAATAAATGATATATTGCTCATGGGTATATGTGTGGAATTACACCCCAAAATACATTCTGCTTCTCCTGAGTACGGGGATACCACGTGCGGGGGACTTTTTGGGAGCCTAGCCATGTACGGAGCCCCCACGAAAGCCAATCACCACCTTCAGGCTTTCTAAGGGCATAAATTTCACTTCCTCGCCACCCATCACAGTTTTGAAGGCCATGAAATGCCCAGATAGCAAAGATCCTGGCATTTCATGCCCAACATTCAAGGTTTGTGGTGATACTTGACATGCATGGTGCAATTGCACAAGACCGATTCTCGTGTTCCCCTTTGTGCACCAGCACGGGGGGGGGGGGGTGTATTAATTTTATTTATTTTTTATTATTATTTATTTTGCTTTTTTTTATTTTATTTTATTTATTTATTTATTTTTATTTTCCCTTTCATTTATTTTTAATTTTTTTACCACTTGCCGACTGCCGCATTTATATGCACGTCTGCAGAATGGCACGGCTGTGCAAATGGGCGTACACACACATCCCTTTGAATCTGCCGCCCTGTGGTCACGTGCGCACTGCCGGCGGCGCGTCTCCCCTACCCTGCCGGGAGCTCCGTGAGTGGGATCGCGGGTCCTGCGGTCTTGATCGCCACGTGGATTCCCCCACGATCGTCTAACGGAGAGGAAGAACGGGGAGATGGTAATGTAAACAAGCATCTCCCCGTTCTGCCTAGTGACAGGACACTGATCACAGTTCACTGTGATCGGGAGCTATGATCAGTGATGTGTCACACCTAGCCACACCCCCCTAACCCCCGTACACACGGTCGACATTCCCACGGAAAATGTCCGATCGGACCATGTTGTCGGGTTAATCCGACCGTGTGTGGGGCTCCATTGGACTTTTTCAGTTGGAATGTCCGACCAACAAAGTTTGAGAGCTGGATATAAAATTTTCCAACAACATGATCCGATGGGACTTTGTCCAGTCGTTTGTAGAGAATTCCGATCGGAAAAAGTGCCACGCATGCTCAGATCAAAGTACAAGATCAAAGCTATTGGCTACTAGGCTGAACGTGGTCCCGTCGGAACGAACGAACGCCATCACGTTCCAAAAGATCGGATTTTCCGACAACTTTGTCCGACCGTGTGTATGCAACACCAGTTTCAGACAAAATCCGTCGGATTTTGTGGTCGGAATTTCCGACCGTGTGTACAAGGACTAACAGTTATGCTGCGTACACACGACCGTTTTTTCCGTCAGAATAAACTCTGACGGGTTTCTCCGACGGAGTTCAATTGAAACGGACTTGCCTCCACACGATCACACCAAAGTCCGAGGTGACGTACAACACGTACGACGGGACTAGAAAAAGGATGTTCAATGGCCAGTAGCCAATAGCTGCCCTTGCGCCATTTTTGCTCTGTCGGAACAGCACACAGACGAACGGTTTTCCCAATAGAAATTGAGTCCGTCGGACAGATTTAAAACATGTTCTATTTCTAGGTCCGTCAGAATGTTCGAAAAAAAAAAAAAAAGTCTGCTGAAGCCCACAAACGATCGGAATATCCTATGAAATGATTCCATCTGACTTTTTCTGCCGGAAAGTCCAACCGCGGCAAAAAAATCACTCCCCGGGGATGCACTTAACCCCTACAGCACCACCTAGTGGTTATCCCCGTCACTGCCAGTGTCCTTTTTACAGTAATCAATGCAATTTTATAGCACTGATCACTGTATAAATGACAATGGTCCCCGCCATTACTAGTAAAAAAAAAATATTAATAAAAATGCCATAAAACTATCCCCTATTTTGTAGACGCTACAACTTTTGCGCGAACCAATCAATATACGCTTATTGCGATTTTTTTTTTTACCAAAAAATATGTAGAAGAATACATATCAGCCTAAACTGAGGAAAACATTTTTTTTATATTTTTTGGGGATATTTATTATAGCAAAAAGTATTAAAAAAATTCACACAAATAGCTTTCTTTTGGTGGTATTTAATCACCACTGTTTTTTTTTTTTTTTTTTTGCGCTATAAAAGAAAAAAAAAAGACTGAAAATTCTATAAAAAAAATGAATTTTTCTTTGTTTCTGTTATAAAATTTAGCAAACTAGTAAATTTTCTTGATACGTTTTGGCCAAAATTTATACCACTACATATCTTTGGTAAAAATAAGTACAAATTGGTGGATATTATTTGGTCTTTGTGAAAGTTATAGAGTCCACAAGCTGTGGTGCCAATATCTGAAAATTGATCACACCTGAAGTACTGACGGCCGATCTCATTTCTTGAGACCCCAACATGCCAGAAAAGTACAAATACCCCCCAAATGACCCCTTTTTGGAAATAAGACATTCCAAGGTATTTAGTAAGAGGCATGATGAGGTTTTTGAAGTTGTCGTTTTTTCCCACAATTCTTTGCAAAATCAAGATTTTTTTTACTTTTTTTTTTCCACAAAATTGTCATATTATCAGTTTATTTCTCACACACAGCATATGCATACCACAAATTACACCCCAAAACACATTCTGCTATTACTCCCGAGTACGGCGATACCACATGTGTGAGACTTTTACACAGCGTGGCCACATACAGAGGCCCAACATGCAGGGAGCACCTTTAGGCGTTCTGGAGCACCCAGGACAATTCTGACATTTCTCTCCTACATGTAAAAATCATCATTTATTTGCTAGAAAATTACATCGAATCCCAAAATAATATATATATTTTTTTTTTTAGCAAACACCCTGGAGAATACAATGGTGGTCGTTGCAACTTTTTATCTCGCACGGTATTTGCGCAACAATTTTTCAAATGCTTTTTTGGGGAGGGGGGGAATTGTGCTTTACAAAAAACAAAACAGTAAAGTTAGCCCAATGTTTTTGCATAATGCAAAAGATGAAGTTACGCTGAGTAAATAGATACCTAACATGTCACCCTTTAAAATTTCACGCGCTCCTGGAATGGCGCCAAACGTCATTACTTAAAAATCCCCATAGGCCACGTTTTAATATTTTTTACTGGTTACATGTTTTGAGTTACAGAGGAGGTCTAGGGCCAGAATTATTGCTCTCGTTTTGACGTTCGCGGCAATACCTCACATGTGTGGTTTCAACACCGTTTTCATATGTGGGCGGGAATTACGTATGCGTTCGCTTCTGCATGCGAGCGCATGGGGACAGGGGTGCTTTCCATTTTTCTTTTTTTTTTTATTGTTCATTTTACTTTATTTATTTTAGTTTTACACTTTTTTCCCCAAAAATAAATTTTTTGATCACTTTTATTCCTATTACAAGGAATGTAAACATCCCTTGTAATAGGAATATGGCATGACAGGTCCTCTTTACAGTGAGATATGGGGTCATTGACCCCAATAAGAATCCACATCTCACCTCTAGGCTGGAAAGCCTGAAAAAAAAAAACGATTCTGGCTTTGATCGTATTGGCGAGTCGGTAGAAGCAACGGGGGGGACGGATGTCCCCTCTCGCCTCCCGTAAGAATGATCAATCAGCAGAACAGTCACTATGATCATTCTTATGGTGTAGGGAATCGCCAGCAGAAAAAGCTGATATCTGAATGATGCCTGTAGCTACACCCATCATTCAGATATCACCGCACAAAGTCAAGGACGTCATATGACGGCCGGCAGGCGGGAATTGCTTGAAACAATTTTTTTTTTTTTAAGTTGTCCATTTATACAATATTTCTAACACATAGCATGTACATACCAAAAATGACACTTCAAAATAGATTCTCCTACTCCTCCTGAGTACGGCGATACCACATGTGTGAGACTTCCACAGCCTGGCCACAGGCTGAGTATGGTGGAGCATGGCTGAGTATGGTTGGGTATGGCAGGGTATTGCAGAGTATTGCAGGGTATTGCAGGGTATGGCAGGGTATGGCAGGGTATGGCAGGGTATGGCAGGGTATGGCAGGGTATGACAGGGTATGACAGGGTATGGCAGGGTATTGCAGGGTATGGCAGGGTATGGCAGGGTAGGGCAAGGTAGGGCAGGGTATGGCAGGGTATGGCAGGGTATGGCAGAGTATGTCAGGGTATGTCAGGGTATGTCAGGGTATGTCAGGGTATGTCAGGGTATGTCAGGGTAATGTCAGGGTAATGTCAGGGTAATGTCAGGGTATGTCAGGGTATGTCAGGGTATGACTGAGCATGGAGGGATGGGTGAATGTGACTGCAATTGTCACAGAGTAGTGCCGTGGGCACTACAGATCCAGCCCACAGCATTGCTGCCATCCGATCTCTCCCCCTCTCCTCTCACCCTGTACCGATCGGTACACAGAGAGGAGAGATGACGCCGGTTTATTTACATGTGAGGTAGGGCAGGGTATGGCAGGGTATGGCAGGGTATGGCAGGGTATGGCAGGGTATTGCAGAGTATGTCAGGGTATGGCAGGGTATGGCAAGGTATTGCAGGGTATGGCAGGGTATGGCAGGGTAGGGCAGGGTATGGCAGGGTAGGGTAGGGTAGGGTAGGGTAGGGCAGGGTAGGGTAGGGTAGGGTATGTCAGGGTATGTCAGGGTATGTCAGGGTATGTCAGGGTATGTCAGGGTATGTCAGGGTATGTCAGGGTAATGTCAGGGTATGTCAGGGTATGTCAGGGTATGTCAGGGTATGACTGAGCATGGAGGGATGGGTGAATGTGACTGCAATTGTCACAGAGTAGTGCCGTGGGCACTACAGATCCAGCCCACAGCATTGCTGCCATCCGATCTCTCCCCCTCTCCTCTCACCCTGTACCGATCGGTACACAGAGAGGAGAGATGACGCCGGTTTATTTACATGTGAAATGCTCCATCATTTGACAGAGCGATCACGTGGTAAATGGCTGGATATTCTCAAGTGCGTTCCCCAGGGGGCGTGTGAGAGCGGAATTCTGGGAGGACATCATAGTACGCCCTCCCAGAGTTAATCAACCACTCTGTAGCCGTCATTCATGAACAATCAATATAGGGGGGTTTCATGTAGTCCTCAACAGGGTGCCCCTATTATTGCCTCCCCAGTCAACTGGCTAAGAGCCTTGTGGCTTCACTGCCCATTTCCTACTGTGTTCCTAAGTGCTCCCATGTCTTCCAGTACCATGGGGGTCAGAGATTTACTGTGCAGCCACTTTCCAACACTGGGAGCCTCCACCCTCCAAGGCTGACCACGGCTGCTCCTTCTCCCTCAGCAGAGGTCCAATCATAATTCTCAATTGACCAGAAGAGGTAAACAATAATTGACCAATATAGAAAATACCCCAACACTGCTCTGAATCACTTACTAGTGTGTAGGGATCGGAGGCGGCTCCAGGCTTTGAGAGGCCTCAGGCAAAATTTAGACATGAGGCCCCACTCACACCCATAATGGGAAAAGTACTAAAAATGAACTGGGGTATGGGTATGGCAATCATTGGGGGTTCAGGAGTGGGGCTAACAATTTCGGTGTGCTGTAAGCTGTAGTGTTCAGATCTACAACTCGCGGCGTGATCAGCGAGCTGTGATATAAAAACATTTAAAAAAATAGCATTAACCACTTACACACCGGACCATTTTGCTGGTCAAAGACCAGCCCACTTTTTGTGATTCAGCACTGCGTCGCTTTAACTGACAATTGCGCGGTCGTGCGACGTGGCTCCCACACAAAATTGACGTCCTTTTTTTCCCACAAATAGAGCTTTCTTTTGGTGGTATTTGATCACCCCTGCATTTTTTATTTTTTGCGCTATAAACAAAAATAGAGCGACAATTTTGAAAAAAAACACATTATTTTTTACTTTTTGTTATAATAAATATCCCCCAAAAATATATAAAAAAAACATTTTTTTTCCCTCAGTTTAGGCCGATACGTATTCTTCTACATATTTTTGGTAAAAAAAATCGCAATAAGCGATTATTGATTGGTTTGGGCAAAAGTTATAGCTTTTACAAAATAAGGGATAGTTTTATGGCATTTTTATAAAAAATTTAGTTTTTTACTAGTAATGGCAGCGATCAGCGATTTTTATTGTGACTGTGACATTGCGGCGGACACATCGGACATTTTTTACACATTTTTGGGACCATTGGCATTTATACAGTAATCAGTGCTATATAAATGCAGTGATTCCTGTGTAAATGACACTGGCAGTGAAGGGGTTAACCAGTGGGTGGCAGTGTAGTGGTTAAGTGTTCCTAGGGGCGTGTTACTAACTGTGGGGGGCTGGGCTTTCATTTAGTGAACACTGATCTCTGCTCCAATCACATGAAGCATCACTAGTTGCTAGGCAGAATGGGGAAATGCTGTTTACAACAGCATTTCTCCATTCAGCCGCCCCGTGAGACGATCGCGGGTATGCCCGCGGCGATCGTGTCTGCGGGACCCACGACAGGACTCACGGGGGTCCCGACTGGCACGCGAGCATGCCGCCGCCGGCGCGCTCGCGATGGCTGGGCGGCAAATTTAAAGGGACTTACAGGTACGCCCATTTGCCTGTCCGTGCCATTCTGCCAACGTACATCATCGTGAGCTGTTCGAGAACTGGTTAAAGGAGTTGTAAACCCTTATTTTAAAAAATAAAATAAAATAACAAACATATACTTACCTCCACTGTGCAGTTAGTTTTGAACAGAGTGGCCCCCGAACATCCTCTTCTGGGGTCCCCCAGGGCGCTCGCGGCTCTTCCCCGCATTGGGAAACCACATAGGAGAAGCGCTCTCCCTGGAGGTTACCTTGCGGGCGTGCTCCCGTGTCCAGCATTTGCGTCCATAGACGCAGAATGCCGGACTCAGCCCCGCCCCCGCATCATTGGATTTGATTGACAGCAGGGGAGCCAATGGCGACGTGAGTGACAGACGTTTTTTCACACTAATGCATAGGATACATTAAGGTGAAAAAACTGAGTTTACAACCCCTTTAAATAATAGAAACAAATCTTAAGCCGCGTACACACGGGCGGACTGTCTGGCCAACTAAGTCCGTCAGACAATCCGACGGACAGTCCGTCTTACTTTCGAATGAACGGACTTGACCACACACAATGAACAGACAGTCCGTTGAAAGCTTGCGCGATGACGTGTACAGCACGTACGATGGGACTAGAAATAGGACGTCCAATACACAGCAATGCAACCTTCCGCCGTGTAAATCCTTTCTGAGCATGCGCCATACTTAGTCCGTCCAACTTGCCTACTCACGAGCGGACTGTCCGCTGAAACCAAAGTTGGACGGACAATATTACGGAAATTCCGAAATACTTAGTCCGCCAGACTGCACGCTGAAAAAGTCCGCTGAAGCCCACACACGAGCGGACTGTCCGCTGAAATGTGTTTCGGCGGACTAAGTTGGACAGACAGTCCGCCCGTGTGTACGCGGCTTTAGAACTATTTTATGTGAAACTTGTGCTTTTTTCCCCCACAGATGCTCAGTTCTGGGTTTAACTTGCGATAAGCAGTGTACAGGGGACAGCAGGGCAGAGCACAGGAGGTCAGGAAACACTACAGGGGGGGGGGGGGGCAGCAGGGCACATTATGGGGCACACATCAGAACATTGGGCATATCATGGGGCACACAGCAGAACATGGGGCACACAGCAGAACATGGGGCACATCATGGGGCACATCATGGGGCACACAGCAGAACATTGAGCACATCATGGGGCACACAGCAGAACATGGGGCACACAGCAGAACATGGGGCACATCATGGGTCTCACAGCAGGGCATAGAACACACAGCAGGGCATGGTACACATCACAGGGCACTCAGCAAAACATGAGGTACATCATGGGGCTCCCAGCTGAACCTTGAGAACATCATTGGGCACACAGCAGAACATGGAGCTCACCATGGGTCTCACAGCAGGGCATAGAAAACACAGCAGGGCATGGGACACATCACAGGGCCCAAAACAAAACATGAGGTGCATCATGGGGCTCCCAGAAGAACATGGGGCACTTTAAGGGGCTCAAGGCTGGGCATGGGGCACACCATGGGGCAAGCAGCATAACAAGGGATACATAGCAAGGCTTCTCACACAGCAGGGCATAGGACACATCACAGGGCATACAGCAAAACATGAGGAACATCATTGGGCTCACAGCAGAACCTTGAGAACATCGTGGGGCACACAGCAGAACATGGGGCACATCATGGGGCACACAGCAGGGCATAGAACACACAGCAGGGCATGGGACACATCACAGGGCACACAGCAAAACATGAGGTACATCATGGGGCTCACAGCAGAACATGGGGCACTTTAAGGGGCTCAAGGCTGGGCATGGGGCACACCATGGGTCAAGCAGCATAACAAGGGGTACATAGCAAGGCTTATCACAAGGCACACAGCAGGGCATGGGCACACAGCATGGTACAGGGCACACAACATGGTAAAGGGCACACAGCAGGGTACATGACACAGCAGACTACATGGCACGGTACATGGCACAGGGCACAGTAGGGTACATGGTACAGGGCACAGCAGGGTACAGGTCACATCAGGATACAGGGCACAGGGCACAGGGTATGGGGCACAGCAGGACACATCGGGACATGGGCACAGGGTATGGGGCACAGCAGAGCATGCGTACAGGGTACGGGGCACAGCAGGGCACAGGGTATGGGGCACAGCAGGGCACATCAGTGTTCGGGCACAGGGTATGGGGCACAGCAGTGTACGAGCACAGCAGGGTGCAGGGTATTAGTCACATCAGGGTAGGGATCACAGCAGGGCAAATCAGGGTACAAGCAAAGGGTATGTGGAACAGTAGAGCACTTTAGGGTACTGGGCACAGGGTACAGGGCACATCAGGGTACTGGGCACAGGGTATGGGGCACATCAGGGTACTGGACACATGGTATGGGGCACATCAGGGTACAGGCACAGCAGGGTGCAGGGTATTGGTCACATCAGGGTAGAGGTCACAGCAGGGAACATCAGGGCATGGGCAAAGGGTATATGGAACAGCAGAGCACATCAGGGTACTGGCACAGGGTAAAGGGGGAAAACAAGGTACTGGGCACAGGGTATGGGTCACATTGGGGTACTGGGCACAGGGTATGGGGCACATCAGGGTACTGAGCACAGCAGGGCAAACTTTCCTTTCAGTTTCCTTTAAATGAGAGGGGACAGTACACCTGGGATGGACGAGAGGAGGGGAGGGGCCGCCGAGGAGCAGAGTGACATGAGAAAGGACAGTAAGGACTTATTACAGCTGCTTCCCACGCTACTCTGCATGTCGGCCAATATTCGATCTACCCGTCAGCTGTCTGTGATTGATGGGTAGATCGGCACAGAGCTGGTGAATTTGCACCATAACAGACTAGGAAACCACCACTGTTACACATTGCAATAGGAAAATTAGGTGGACACGAGGCCCCTGTGAAGGTGGGGCCTTAGGTGACCATCTAATTTGCCTAATTATAGAGCCGCCTCTGGTAGGGATGAGTCGAACACTCCCCGATTCGGTTCGCAGCAGAACATGCAAACAGGCAAAACATTTGTTCCAACATGCAAACGCCATTAAAGTCTACAGGATGCGGATGTGAAAAATCAAAAGTGCTAATTTTAAAGGCTAATATGCAAGTTATTGTCATAAAAAGTGTTTGGGGACCCGGGTCCTGCCCCAGGGGACATGAATCAATGCAAAATAAAAAGTTTAAAAAAATGTATGTTTTTTCGGGAGCACTGAGTTTAATAATTCTTAAAGTGAAACAATAAAAATAAAATATTCCTTTAAATTTCGTGCCTGGGGGGGTGTCTATAGTATGCCTGTGAAATGGCACGTGTTTCCTGTGTTTAGAACAGTCCCTGCACAAAATTACATTTCTAACAGAAAAATTTAATTTAAAACTACTGGCGGCTATAATGTATTGTTGGGTCCCAGCAATATAGATGAACATCATTGAAAAAAACGGCATGAGTCCCCCCCAGTCCATTACCAGGCCCTTTGGGTCTGCTTTGGATATTAAGGGGATCCCCACACCCAAATTTTTTTAACAATTGCGTGGGGGCCCCATGCACTGTATACTCTGAATAGAGTATATATACTATACGGCCTGCCCTATATACTCTACAGAAATTTGGGCCTTAGGTGTTGGTGGTGCCAGTCACAGTTACTCTTGGTGGATGCAGGAGCGGGCCCTGCTGGGAAATATTATATCAAAAATTGTAATTACATCCCCCTGTTGAACAGGGGCAGAAAAATTGGGCCTTGGGTGGTGGTGCCCTAAACCAAAAATATTGTTGGAAGCTAGATTGAGGAGGAATAGGATAGTCAGCATAGGCAGTCTTCAAGGGATCCCAGATCTATAGCAAATTCAATCAGTTACATCAGCATCAGGTGCTTGATGGCTGCTGCTGATCCAAGACTGAATTATTTTTATGAATGTGAGCCTATCAACAGAGTCTATGGACAGGCACACTCTTTGATCCTCAGAAACAACTCAGAAATTCAGAAAGCACACTAGATGCAGGACAGCCCAGTAGCTCGATTGCATATTGAGAAAGTTCTGGCCAGTGGTCCATCCTCAAGACCCAGAAACGCAGTGGATGCTCTGTTGAAAAGGTCTCCAAGTCTGCTCTTGTCCCTAAATATTCCTGCACCATGTAATGCAGACACTGGCAATGGTTGCTTGAACCGATCAAACATTGGCGCTGAGGAGTGAAAAATTGTTTAAAGGCATCGGTCAGCCGGCCACCTTCTCCCCCGCTCTTCCCCTGACTGAACAAAGCCTCAGCAACACGTTGTCCAGCACCAGGAAATTGTAACCTCCCAGGGTCTGGAAATGCATTACACAAATCTTTCTTCAAGGTCTCCTGAAGATGTTTCATCCTCTGCTCCCTCTGCAAAGGCAGGATGAGTTCTGCAACCTTACCCTTGTAACGTGGATCAAGAAAGGTTGCCAGCCAGTAATAATCCCTCTCTTTGATACCACGAATCCTAGGTTCCTTTCACAGGCTTTGTTACCCCTGCAAATAAAAACCTTTTCTAAAGGACTTTTATGGTGTCAGTGTCCAAAGTTCTTGGGTACTAACTCTGGGAACCCCTAGACTTGGAAGAACCACCCAAGCGGAGTAAGTCCAAAAGTTAAGGCCGCCCTACCAAGGGTTATGGCCGCTACATTAGTCTGGCTCCCCTGTAATCATTGTAGCAGGGGTTGACATTTTAGGGCTGCTCTGTATTTCATAGGCTGCTGCTCTGTTACTTTTCCCTGTCTTCTAGAGGGTTCTAGAAGTATAGTGGGAGGGATGAACAGAACAGGCAGCCTGAATAATAATGGAATTCCAGCCAATCCTTGGGGAGATATGGGAGCCCATAAATAACCTGAGGCCTGAGCAGCAGAAGCTGTGCTCCTGGGTCCAGCCCTGAAGGAGGATACCACTCTAAAGGGTGCCGATATCTGGAGGAAGTTGTGAGGAAGATACCGAGGTCCCAGCTAGGTGTAACTGGGGGTCCTAGTTTGTGGATCCATGTACAAGGCTTAAGCTGGGTCTGGAGAAGCTCACTAGAGAGAGACCAGGAGGAAGCTGGTGGGAAAGAGTCCAGCTGTACTATGGTGGCGTGAGCCTACATCTCCTTCACTAGGAAGAGCCTAGAGGATGTTGGCAGGAGGCAACCAATGTTCATGTGAGTAGATGACCCCGGTGCTGAAAAAAAGTGACTGTGTAGCTTTTAATTCTGGAAGGAGTAGAGGTCACCAGCAGAATAGAGATCCTGTGGGACATTCAGCAGTTGTACAGTGGAGCAAGAAGTTGAGGAGTCCTCAAGCTATCAAATTATACAGTTTTGGGGTATCCCATGCCCCTCACCCTATCCCTGTTCATCAATCTCAATAACCCCCTCCCCTCCAAAAAAATAAATAAATAAATCCCTAGACTGTTTTGCTAAGGCAATAGAAAAATTAATAAAATGCTGTGTGCCTGGCTGTGTGCTCTCTAAACAGGGAATTAGCATTGCATTTACCAGAAGCTCTTACATAGGTGTACTACATATACCACACATAACCATCGCCGCCTTTAAGACAGGGCAAAAGGGGCAGCTGCCCTGGGCCCTGTCATTGTTGTGGGGCCCAAAGCAGCTGCCTCATACTTGCCAACTATCCCAGTTTACATTCTCTTGTCCCTTGAGGTTTTAGTCCTGTTGTTGTGTACAGACGACTTACCTGCAGACCCTGTGTTTACATGTAAATAACCAGCATTCATATGTAAATAACAGTGACATGCATATGTAAATAGCTGAGGCCAACAGCATTGATATGTAAATAAGGCAGCATTCATATGTATATCATGCCCCCTGCAGTGAGGAGAAGATGTGCTGTAACCTACAACAACCAGTGAGCAGTATTACTGTACAGTAATCTCTAGCAGCCAATCAAAAAAGCCAAAATGATGTGCTGTAACCTCTAGCAACTAATCAGTGAACCTTAAGGAGTGCTGTAACCTCTAGCAACCAGTCAGTAAGCAGTAAGGATATGCTGTAACCTCAGTAAACTGATTTTAAGTCTAGCTGCTATTTATTGTAAGTCTCAGAGAAGGTGGAGAGCGAAATTGCATGGGGGGAGGGGGGCCCTAAGCAAATTTTTGCCCAGGGTCCAATCAATATTAAAGACGGCCCTGCACAAATCCCTCAATGGCCACAAAGGATAAACACTACATCTACTTTAAGAGCACCAAATGCCTTTGTAAACCCAAATATTACCTTGTAAAAGTAACAAAAACAAATAATAGTGCACTGGATTTCAAATATATACTTCATAATAAACTCCAGTGAATAAGTGACAAATAGTGATCTAAAAAATATATATACAAAGAAGTCCACAATATATAAATATATGAAACTCTTGAATGCTAAAGAAACGTGAATAAAATCAGGAGAAGTGATGTCACCGGCTCCTTCCGCAACGCCGGTGACGGCTCTTCCGGTGTCTCGTTATCCTGGATGTGCAGTGAGGAGGAGAGCTGTCCCCATGTATATATTCGATGTATATATTGTGCAGGTGGACTTCTTTGTATGTAGTTTTTAAGATCACTATTTGTCACTTATTCACTGGAGTTTATTATGAAGTGTATATTTGAAATCTAGCGCACTATATTTTGTTATTATTCATTTTTATATGTGGTGTCAGAACACATTTTCCATAGCTGCAGCTGTTTTTCATTTTATATAATTAGCCTTTTTTATAATTTTTAGTTTTATTCATATCAGCTCTTTAGTAATCATATTTTAAACCTTGTAAAAGTAGCCATGTCATCACCCCCATGCTGTGCATAGTTTGTACAGAGAGCAGAGCTGTGGGAGGAGCCCAGAAGGCCCCACCCTCTACAGGCTCCACCCACTTTAGAAAATTACAGGAGGGACGGAGATAAGACCAGTCACCCTGCACTAAGTGAGACCAGAGCTGTGGGAGGGGCCCAACAAGCTCCACCCACTATATAAAATTACAGGAGTGGCGGAGACACAACCAGTCACCCTGCACAAAGTGAGGCCAGAGATGTGGGAGGGGACCAACAGGCTCCACCCACTATAGAAAAGTACAGGCGGGGTGGAGACACAACCAGTCACCCTGCGCAAAGTGAAACCAGAGCTGTGGGAGGGACCCAGTAGGCTCCACCCACTACGGAAAACTACAGAAGGGGTGGAGACACAACCAGTCACCCTGCGCAAAGTGAGACCAGAGTTGTGGGGGGGCAGCAGGCTCCACCCACTATAGAAAATTCCAGGAGGGGTGGAGACACAACCAGTCACCCTGCTAAAAGTGAGACCAGAGTTGTGGGGGGGGGGCAGCAGGCTCCACCCACTACAGTCAATTACAGGAGGGGCGGAGACACAACCAGTCACCCTGCACAAAGTGAGAGAGCAGAGCTGTGGGAGGAGCCCAGGAGGCCCCACCCTCTACAGGCTCCACCCACTTTAGAAAATTACAGGAGGGATGGAGATCAGACCAGTCACCCTGCACAAAGTGAGACCAGAGCTGTGGGAGGGGCCCAACAAGCTCCACCCACTATATAACATTACAGGAGTGGCGGAGACACAACCAGTCACCCTGCACAAAGTGAGGCCAGAGCTGTGGGAGGGGCCCAACAAGCTCCACCCACTATATAACATTACAGGAGTGGCGGAGACACAACCAGTCACCCTGCACAAAGTGAGGCCAGAGCTGTGGGAGGGGCCCAACAGGCTCCATCCACTATAGAAAATTACAGGCGGGGTGGAGACACAACCAGTCACCCTGCACAAAGTGAGACCAGAGTTGTGGGGGGGGGCAGCAGGCTCCACCCACTACGGAAAACTGCAGAAGGGGTGGAGACAAGATCAGTCACCCTGCACAAAGTGAGACCAGAGCTGTGGGAGGGGCCCAGAAGGCTCCACCCACTACAGAAAACTACAGGAGGGGTGGAGACAAGACCAGTCACCCTGCAAAAAGTGAGACCGGAGCTGTGGGAGGGGCCCAGCAGACTCCACCCACTACAAAAAACTCATCAACTCGGTCTTGACCAGGTATGTGATGGGTAAGAAGTATGTAATGCCTAACATAGCATGTACAGCGGTCAGTAGAATGTAACATTCTACATGGTGTGTAGGGTTCAGGGGTTAGGAGATTGCGATGTACAGCATAGCATATAGAGTGCAGGAGTCAGATGTATGTAACAAGCAGCACAGGTTAGAGGTATACAACGTACAACACCTCATGTATAGAGCGGTATGTAATGTTCTGCTTTTACATAGGGGGTCAGTGGGTAAGTTGGAGGATAAATGTGTCATTGGGTTACTTACCTGAGTGATGAGAGCAGATCCTCCATGTCCGGTGTTGCTGCCTCTGATTACCAACTGAATTTGGTAACGGTACTATACCGGCATTGTAGGGTGGAGATCAGTCAGCCTGCAGCAATCTGGGCGTCAATGACCCGGGACACTACATAGGAAATCCGGGGCTTGTGCTCCAGATAACCAGGTCTACCGACACCCCTGACTCCCCTGGCAGTGTAGAAGAATTTGGGTGAACAGTACTGATTTCAGAGGAGGACAATGTGTTGGTTTAACCACTTGCTTACTGGGCACTTAAACCCCCCTCAGTCCCAGACCAATTTTCAGCTTTCAGCGCTGATGCACTTTGAATGACAATTACGCGGTCATACAACACTGTACCCAAATTTAATTTTTATAATTTTTTTCCCACAAATAGAGTTTTCTTTTGGTGGTATTTAATTACAGCTCGGAGTTTTATTTTTTGCTAAACAAACCAAAAAAATGCAAAAAATAAAAACTAAAAATCATGTTTAATAGTTTGTTATAAAATTTAGCAAACAGGTCATTTTTCTCCTTCATTGAAATGCGCTGATGAGGAAGCGCTGGTGGGCACTGATAGGCAGCGCTGGTGGGCACTGATAGGCGGGATTGCTGGGCACTGATAGGCACAGTTAAGGCGGAACTAATAGGCACAGATAAGGTGGCACTGATAGGCACAAATAAGGCAGTATTGATGGGCACAGATAATGCAGCACTGATGGGCAAAGATGGGCCCAGATAAGATGGCACTGATGGGTGGCACGGATGGGTGGCATGGATGGGTGGTTGGGTGGTACGGATGGGCACTGATAGGTACCACTGATAGATGGCACTGATAGACACTGATAGGTGGCTCTGATAGGTGGCACAGCTGGGAACTGATGGGCGTCACTGATGGGCACTGGTACATGACACTGATGGGCACGGATATGTGGCACTGAGGTGCAGCACTGTGTGTGCGAGGCATATTCTGGGCACTGATGGGTGGCACTGTGGGCACTGATGGGTGGCACTATGGCCACTGATGGGGGGCACTATAGGCACTGATGGATGGCATTTTTTGCACTGGCAGGGGGCAGGTGGGCACTGATGAGCTGTCCCCAGCTCACCGTGATCGGGACTGATGTCCCGATCACGGCTGCCGGTGATCGGCTTTTTTTTTTCTCCTCACGCTGTCAGTGCGAGGAGGAAAAATAGCCGATTACCGGCTCTGTCATTGGCTGACAGTTGATCACGTGGTAAGGGTCGGGATCGACCCCTTGCTCCGACCTGTGATCAGGCGAGTCTCATAGACTCGCTGATCACAGAGCGCGCCGCGTGCGCCCCTCTGGGGGCATGCAGGCCGCTCGTGCACGGGACAACGTCAATAGACGTCGTCCCGGCCGTCATTCAGCCATAGCGCGGATCTCAAGAAGTAAATAAATGTGTATTTTATGACGACAAACGCCATGATGAGTGCGGCTTGGAAAGGACAAACCTTAAAATAAATCATTTTAGTTTTTTTTCAAACTTATAAAATTGAAATGGGAATATTAAAAACAACCCAACAATGTCTTTTAATCAGTTCATAATACAAGTGGTTTGCGTACAGAGAGCCTCGTCTTTTGTACAAGACTGAAGGACTGTTGTGTGTTACCTATTGACTCTGGTCCCATTTTGGAACTTGCATCGTTTTTATTGCAATTTCTTCAGCATGGACTCGTAGAAAACACATAAAATCCACTTTAATGATGGATTTAATTCTGTTCCGAATTTGTTTGGTTCTCAGGCCGTACACAATAGGGTTAATTAGTGGTGGCAGCATCAGGTAGACATTGGCCAACAAGATGTGAATGTAGATTGGGACATCTTTCCCAAGGCGATAGACCACCGAGGAGAGGACAACGGGAACGTAGAGTGAAAGGATGGCACAAATATGAGATGCACATGTACTGAGGGCCTTATACCGGGCTTCTGTTGAGTCCAGTCGGAAAACAGCCAGAAGAATCAAGACGTAGGACAAAATGATGAGGCTCAAGTCTAGCACCACAATAACCATGGCCACCACAAGGCCATAGATACTGTTGAAGGTGGTATCAGTGCAGGCCAACCTTACAACAGCCATGTGCTCACAGTAGGAATGGTGGATGACATTGGTGGAACAGAAGGGTAGTCTTTTCATAAGGAACGGTAATGGAACTGTTAGTGCAAGAGCTCTACCGATGGCCAACAGTCCAATGTTGGTAATGAGCATTTTTGTTAATATTGAATTATATCTTAAGGGCTGACAAATGGCAATATATCGATCAAAGGACATGGCTAGGAGTAGCGCAGACTCCATTACAGTAAAGGTATGGAGGAAGAACATTTGTGTGAGACAGGCCTCAAAGTAGATCTCGTGGATGCCGAACCAAAGGATCCCCAACATCTTGGGGGTGGTGGAGTTGAACAGGACCAGGTCAATAGCGGACAACATGCAGAGAAGGAAGTACATGGGTTCATGGAGACTCCGGTCTACCTTAATGATGAAAAGAAGAGTGAAGTTTCCAATAACAGATGTCACATAGACTATGGTGAAGATGAAGGCAATGTAATAGTAAGAGCGCTCCAGACCCGGGAAGCCTAATAGGATGAAATGGGTTGGAAGCTGGTTTGAAGAGTTGGCTCCAGGCATGTCTTATCTTCAGTATATGGAAAAATTATGGCTTCTGTCACAAACGGAAAACAATTGATAACTATATAATTCTACGTAGGTTTACATGAAAGGCAAAAGAGAAAAGTAAACCCAAATTACCAAAGTGGTCTATTCTTCCACCCAAAAAATCCATGTTGGTTTCCCTTATTGCACATAGATCTGTTTCTGGCCCCTTATAAAGGTGATATGTTTGTAGTTATATGATAGATAAGGTGAGGAATGAAGTCAAAGGCTAAAAAGTAGGTTGAGGTTAAGTCAATTAAACTGTCTATAGTTGTTTTCTATGTAGGATGGACAGGGAACTGTCATATCAGGGACAGACACCAGAAAAGGAACCACCAAAGGAATGGAGGAAGAACATTTGTGTAAGGCAGGCCTCAAAGTACATCTTGTGGTTCTTGAGCCAAAGGATCTTGGGCATTGTGGAGTTGGACAGGACCGTGGTATTGTACTTTGTTATGCCCCGTACACACGATCGGACATTGATCGGACATTCCGACAACAAAATACATGGATTTTTTTTTTGACGGATGTTGGCCGAAGCTTGTCTTGCATACACACGGTCAACCAAATCTTGTCGGAAATTCCGAACGTCAAGAACGCGGTGACATACAACACGTACAACGAGATGAGAAAAAGAAGTTCAATAGCCGGTGCGGCTCTTCTGCTTGATTCCGAGCCTGCGTGGAACTTTGTGCGTCGGATTTTGTTGTCGGAAAATTTGAGATCCAGATCCTCAAATTTTGCGTGATGGAAATTCCAATGGAAAATGTCTGATGGAGGCTACACATGGTCGGAATTTCCGACAACAAGCTCCCATCGAACATTTTCCGTCTGAAAAATCGGACCGTGTGTACGGGGCATTAGAGTGTGATTATGCAATCATTACTTTTAGTTCTGATATGTCACAGTGCAGTAAAGTTTTCTACTATTAAATTAGTGTCCGTCACCCATTGCTGTGATAAACGAGGCACAGAGTGAAGCTGTCCTTGTGAGCATGGCCTATATGTGTCCAACTGCTTAGAGCCATCCAGAATTTACATGAAATGAAATGGCTCATCTCACAACCCAACACTTGAAGGCCCAGTTATAATTTGAATATTGGCTGTGGGGAACGCCTTAATACTGATGTAATGCTACCCCCTTGCAGGAGCCACTGGTAATAGCTACTTCCTCCCTAGTAGTACCGAGGCTGCCCACCATCACCAGCACCAGTCCATGCACTCCAGCTCCAATAACGTTACCTAGGGGATGTCTTTTTGAAATATATTGCTAAAAGAACTTTAAACAGGAGAGGGATTGGGGAATGAAATACTTCATAATGCTGTACAATAACAAGAGGACACTCTTCTCTAGGCTTCCTCTCCAGGATTCTTCTGAGGACAGGGGAACGGCCAGCATTGTGAGATGATATGCAAGCTGTCTCACTGTCCACAGCTACCATCGGAACTTATATCTCAAAAGCACACAGTCACCAGGGATCATAAGTCAGGATCAGTACTCACAAGTCCCCAGGACAGCTACCTCCTTCCAGATTTTTCCAGACACAGTCCAGCGAGAGAGACAATCCTTCTCCACACAAGATTCCTTATGGTGAAGTCTTAAAGCAAGCTCCTTAGAAAGATTACTTCAGGCCCTCAGCTCTGCCACAAATGAGACCTCAGAGAACAGCTACACGGTCTCCACAGGCTGCCTCAGGGGGCAGCAGCCCCAGAGGCTCTGGAACCCTCCCTGCTGAGGAAAGAACAATTTATCTGGGGATTCTGCCTAAATTTAAAGTTAATCCTCCATAGTAGTGTTTCTTCATACCCCAAATGTTCTTTATAAACCTAGGTTCTATGGAATATGCAAGAACCAGCATGTACCCCATCACATAACTTCAGACCAGTCTTAGAATGGTTAAAATGCAGCATGACAGTACAAAATGAATAACATCCTGTCCCTAATCCTAACTAAGACAGGGTATTGGATCAGGCATACCTCCATGGAGGTGAGAATCCATAAAGGCAAAGTCTACGGTTTCAGGTATCTTCAGTGCCACACTTGTGCTCACAGGGGGGGGTCAATGTTCCACTGATACCTCCCGTTCTCCAGCCAGCCATCTCCTGATCTTAGCTGTCCCCCTTTTTATAAACCAAATGGGCCTGGGAACTGAGCCACAAAAGTTTAACCCTTTCCCTTGCCTGGGCCGGGTGCTGGATAATGAATTGCACATACGTTTCACCCTGCCGACACGCACACCAAATGTCTCCTCCTTCTACAGATCCTAAAAAAAGAAAACAATTGCCATACCTGGAATACTTCTAACCACCTCAATATCAGACATTTTCACCCCCTTTCAGTCTAGGACATTTTTCGGGGCTGTCACACTTTGAATAATAATGCTCCTCCTCTTGAGTATGGAGACACCACGTGTCAGATTTTTTCACTGTCTGGACTGATTATATGCCAGACATTGTATCTTGTGAATCACACTAATCAAACAATTGTATCACAACAAATGTGCTATAATGGTTGCCTCTATAAGAGTGGTCCGGGAATATAGCTTAGTGTAACGTCACAGATAGCAGTCCCAGTTCTTAACAGACAAGCAAACCTAGCCTACTGGTATGTGACTGCCCCCTGGAATGCCACGTTCACCGGCCTGGTAGAACAGGAGGCTAAAGAAAGGAAGAACAAAAGACTCCCTGGACCCGCTTCAATCAGGCTTCCGCCCGGGTCATGGAACAGAAACAGCTCTCCTCCAAGATTTGGGATGACGCCCTTGAAGCAGCAGATGACGGAGAGCCGTGTCTCCTCGTACTGCTAGACCTAAGTGCAGCGTTTGATACAGTAGATCACAATACTCTACTCGTCCGCCTCACAGAAGTAGCCGGAGTCCAAGACATAGATCTCCATTGGTTCGCGTCCTTCCTAGGAAATCGGTCACAGACAGTGAAACTAGGAAAATTCCTCTCCGAAACTCGGGCAGTCACCTGCGGAGTCCCTCAAGGCTCTCCGTTGTCACCCGTTCTCTTCAACATTTACATTCACCCACTCCTTCAAATCATCAGATGCTCAGATCTCTGCTTCCACTCTTACGCTGACGACACGCAACTTTATTTCCGGATCAATGGAAAAAAAGATCACCAACAACAACTTGAAAACTGCCTCAAATCAATAGAGGACTGGATGACCACCAACTCCCTCCAGCTGAACCAATCAAAGACAGAGCTTCTTATCTTACACCCAAATCATAATCCCGCAACCAAAACCTCCTGGTCTCCACCAACCGTCTTTGGGCAGACTATCTCCCCAAAGACCAAAGCGAAGAGTCTCGGGGTTATTTTAGACGCACAAATGTCAATGGATGCGCAAATAGGATCTGTAGTCAGTCGATCTCACCATCTGCTGCGCTTGCTTCGCAGACTCATCCCTTTTATCCCAAAGAATGACAAAGCAGTGGTAGTTGGAACAATCATTAATTCACGACTGGACTACGCAAACTCGCTTTACATAGGATTACCACAATATCAACTTGTGTGATTACAACTGATCCAAAACACAGCGGCAAGACTGATAACAGGAAAAAAACCCTGGGAATCCATTTCTCCTTCACTGAGGAGCTTACATTCGCTAACGGTAAAAAATCGGATCACGTTCAAGACCCTTTGCCTCACCCACAAATGCGTGCATGGAGAAGCTCCGCAATACCTAATGGAGAAAATAAATCATTACACACCAAACTGCAGTCTTCGATCAGCCAACAAAAACCTCCTCCTCGTGCCCAAAGCCCGGTATAAATCCAAGGGTGATCGGAGATTCGCTGTCCAAGGGCCTCGGCTATGGAATGCTCTACCAATCAACATCCGCCTGGAAGAAAATCACCTGGCTTTTAGGAAAAAACTCAAGACCTTCCTCTTTTAGCAGATGATCAAAGCTCGCCACAGCGCCTAGAGGCGATTCAGTTCGCATTGTGCGCTATACAAGTATTTCATTCATTCATTCTTAAACTGGCCTGGTAACACTGGGACTGGTGTGACGGTGATCAGCGAGACTGAAACCGGGGTGGCGGTGATTAAGGACAATATGACTGGTGTCACTGTGATTAGGGACACTGTAACCGGTGCGGCGGTGATTAGGGACATTGACTGGAGCAGTGGCAATCAGGGATACTGACTGGCAGCACTTGTCTGGTGAAATTGTACTGATGTGTATAGATTGTCAAGATTGGTGGGGTCCAAGGAAGGCTCTTTAAGTATGGGGGTGACTAGAGCATGTTTTAGAGAGTTGGAGAAGATGCCACAAGGGAGGGAGAGGTTAAACATGTGGGTTAGAGAGTGTAGGGTAGACTCAGAGGTTGACCGTACTATTCGTGAGGAAACAGGGCCTATGGGGACAGGTGATTAGGTGGGCATCAGAAATAAGTTTAGCAATCTTGTCTATAGTAGCAGAGTTGAATAAGGGGAGTATTGGTTGTACCTGTTTAAATGGGGTGTTAAGTGGGGGAGGTATTGGTAAAGTGGATATTTCATCAAAAAATTTAATCGGGGGGCGTGGCTTGGCGCCGTATGGAGATGGCTGCCTGATCCTTGGGCTCTCTCCACCGGAGGCTACACCGCTCGCATTCAGGAGCTAAAATCAGCGACACAATGGGGAAACTGAAGGGGAAGTCACCGCAGTCGCGGTCCCGCTCCCCGAGAGGCACGGACCCGCCGCCGGAACGCAGTATCCCGGAGATCTTCCGGGTCCGATCACGCGAGGCCGCGGCTTCACCTCGGGCCTACTCGGAACAACGCTCGTCTAGCCTCAGCCCTTCACACAGTAGAGGAGCTTCTCCCACAGCCAGTGATACCGCTGCCCGCCCGCTTAATATGCAGGATCTCAGGGCGGTGGTAGCGGATATTAAAGAATCACTTACAGCAGTGATCACTGACCTCAGGAGGGACATCCAGTCTCTCCACGTAAGGATGGAGGAGCTGGAAGAAACGACGGCCCGCCATGACACTACCATGCAGCACCTGCAACATGCCTCACATACCCACAGCAGCCAGCTCAGAGATATCCACAGACACGTGGAAGATCTGGACAACCGTGGACGCCGCCACAATCTCCGGGTAAGAGGCATCCCCGAATCTGTTGATCAGGCCCACCTAGCCCAAGTGACAGTACAGATTTTTAATGACTTGCTGGGAAGACCCCCTGAATCCCCTATAGAATGGGAAAGACTGCATAGAGCGCTTAAACCCAGGGGTAGGGATACAGATCCCCCCAGGGATGTGATCTGCTGCCTGACAAGCTTTAGAACGAAGGAGGACATACTGCGTAGAGCCAGAGATCGCCGTAACCTAAACTACCAAGGGGCAGAGGTTAAAATATTTCAAGACCTATCCCCCATAACCCTTCAAAATAGGAGAGATTTACGTCCACTTCTAGACGTCCTCCGCCACAAAGGGATCCAATATCGCTGGAAGTTCCCCTTCTGCTTATCGGCCTCATCAGCAGGAAGAACGGCTAATCTGAGAGTCCCGGAGGACCTCAGGGAATTCTGCAACATTCTTCAAATCCCTCTGGTGGATCTTCCAGACTGGTACAGAGCCTACCGCAACCCTCCATTGCCAAGAACCAATTCGATGGAAGCCATACCGGTGCGGGACTATTTCCACATCCGGAGACGCAGATCGTTGTCCCCTAGGCCGCTGACTCAGAGGGATCCGAGAGACCGTCAGAGCCCCACCGCTTCTCCCGCCCATAGGAGAGCAAGGCCAGATAGGCCCTGAGGGCCTGGACTCTGTATCATTGTCCATCTTCAGGTACATCCCGGCCCAGAACTGTCCTCTATCTTCTCCAGAACTTTCCCCCTTTTTGTTTTGTTTCTCGCCCTGACTGTTGGAAATCTCAACATATCTACGCTTTCTTCTCAAGAATTTCTGCGGGTCGGCAGCCCTCTACATTTCACGAAACTATGTACCCAGACACCCTGAGCATACTTATATCCCCTTGCTTGAACTCTCTATGGACTAGCGACCAGGACTCGGTTGGACGGTCCTTATGGATCAACTATTCTGTACAGGGGGGTAAGGAGGATACCGAAGCCCTTTGTCGTCGGTGGAAGGGGAAAATTTTTCTTGTCCCCCCCCCCCCTTCTTTTTTTTTTTTCTCTTCCCCCTGCCGTGACCTCCGCCAGGACCAGTGTCCTTTCACTCCTTGACACATAACTGATGCCGGAAGACCCAACTTGGTCAGCATGCGTCTCACATACACACTGTAATGGTCCTATACTGCCCGCGGAGACGCATTCTACTCTTTCCCCAACGCCCTCTTCATCTCTATACACTTGCCCCTCCTCCTTCTTTTTCTCACTGCGCTAAGATGCCGCCTTTATGTATATGTGCTCGGTCTTATGGGGATAAAGTATTTGAAGACGGGCGGTGGGGAATGGGGTCGCACTGAAAGTACTTGAAATGCTTAACTTTTGTCACTGCAATTTACTATGTTATCAAGTCTTCTGCTTATCCCTCTCTTTACAGTGGTCCCCACACGTTCATGTTGTACTCTAGAAAACATCGCCAGGCTTGGTATAGATTCACCTCTTTATCTAACACACGACCTCATGATGCGCTGTAGCAATGCTTCCTCGGAAGCTTTATTTTATGGTGCACCCTACGACTCTAGTACCTTAAACTACCCTGAGACGCTCTTGGTCGAGACGTCCCCCACTCCTGCCTCTCAGATAGTCGAAAACTGATCACCCCGCACTCTACCTCCTAAGAAGCTAATGTACTTAGAACACCTCGACCACTGCTATGGCCCAAAACTGATGCAGCTGAAACTCTAGATGTCTACACACTACAACCTTCCTACACCACCCCTTTTTTTTTACCCCCCAGAGAGAACAAGAGAATGCCGCACCTTATCCCTCTATCCAGAGTGTAGCTTGCCACCCTGTGAAACCCAACAGTCAGGATAGCATTAGTCCTTCAGCTCACCACAGTTACGTGTTGTTTCCAACTTCCGAAGGGCACTTTCCACATTGAAGCCCTACCCTAAGCTGCCCCCCTGAAGTTACTCTTGGTTTTACCTATAAATTTGTGGGTTTATAATATGTTTTATGTACATGTTTTTGCTGTGATACATTTTACGGACCTCATGCTGTGCTCTTTGATCCAGTGTCTCTAATCTTTTTCTTCTCCTCCCCTAATGTACAAACTAGGCATCTGCTCCAAAGTCTTATGTCTTTAGCCTAGACCTCCCGTGGACCAGCAACACCACTGACTGCTTCTCAGACGTCTTTCACCCCCCCACACAATGGGACAGTGAATATCTCCGTTGACCCATACCGGACGTACTCCTCTGTGACAGGGTAAGGTAGCTGGTCTACACATACCCCCGGTAAGTTCCTTACCCCACACACCAATTCCACCTTATTTACCCTCTTCCCTCCTTCCTCACCCCCTTCCTCACCCCCACTCCCTGTAGATCTCCTACCCCTCCAACCCTTCCCCTTTTCCTTTCAATCCTGGGCCTCACCTTCTCGGTCCCTTCCGATCCTCCCTCTCCAACTGAAACACACACGGAGGCTAATTTCTACCCCAGATAACTCCTCTTGGGATCCTCCCTTCGGTGGCAGTCTGCCATGACTGGCACACGTAATACCATGCCACTGACCAAAGTCAAGGTGGTTTCACAAAATGTTAAGGGCCTGAACATCCCTGAGAAGCGTAGCCAAGTCTTAGATATGATGGCCAAATTGAAGGCGGACATAGTCTTCTTGCAAGAAACCCACTTTCATGCAAAAAACATACCGAAATTTTCAAACCATTTGTACCCGATAGCTTTCCATGCACCGAATCCTATAGCAAAAACGAAAGGGGTCTCAATCTTAATGTCAAAAAATGTGAAGTGGCATACGATTGACACCCTTATAGACCCAGAGGGGCGCTTTCTTTTTCTGAAAGGAACCATACACAACAGAACGGTTACTTTAGCTAATGTGTACAGCCCTAACACAGCCCAGGTCAGTTTTGTCCGATCTATAGTTTCTGCCCTGATAGGTTTCCAGTCTGGAATCCTACTTCTGGGGGGTGACCTTAATGTGCCTCTACAACCCCTCCTAGATTCCTCATCGGGGTCTTCATTCCTGCCGTATAGAGCGCTCAGACAGATTAAACTGCAATTACAAGAACTCCTATTACACGACACTTGGCGAACGCTGCACCCTGATGAAAAGGACTACACTTTCTTTTCGGCCCCCCACAATAAATATTCTAGAATTGATTACATATTCCTCTCGCAGAAGGATTTACCCCTCATGACATCAGCCACAATTGAACCAATGCTATTAGCAGACCACCACCCCGTAACTCTTACTTTAACACTCCCTGAACGCTGCACAACCACCAAAACATGGAGACTTGACTCCTCTCTCCTCACCTCAGAAAGGGACATTACAGATATACGGGACTCCATTAATGCGTATTTCCAAGAAAATGCCAACCCGGAGACATCTCCCATTACCTTGTGGGAAGCGCACAAATGCGTAATTCGTGGCAAACTCATAACCCTTAAAGCCGCCCGGAAGAGAGAACAGCAGGCTATACTCGTGGAACTGACCACCAAAATTCAGAAGCTAGAAAAGGCCCACAAGCAATCACATGCCCAAAACACATATATGGACCTTACGCAGGCCAGAAAGTCGCTTTTAGACATTCTCAACCGCAAGACCCAGCGCAAATTTACCCTGACCCATAAACTTTTCTATGAGCAAGGAAACAAATGTGGGAAGTTATTAGCGAAAGCACTCCAAACCAAAAAGGCCACCGCTAACGTCCACACAATAAAAGACCCGAAGGGTAAATCTTATTCAGCCACAACTGACATAGCATCACAATTCGTACAATACTTCAAAGGACTATACAATCTCCCCCAACAAACTGACACCCCATTGAGTAAACTTAAAAGACAAACGCTCATCACAGACTTTCTCAACAAATATAGCCCCGACCCTATTCCAGAAGAAGAGGCTCGCGATCTTGACAATCCCCTATCCGAGGAGGAATTTAAAAAGGTCATTAAACAACTAAAGCCCGGCAAGAGTCCGGGCCCAGATGGCCTCTCGGCGCCATACTTCAAAACCTTCGCGGACCTCCTATCATCCCCGTTCCTTAAAGCCTTTAACTCCCTTGCACCATCCTCTACTCCTTTTCATAGATTATTAGAAGCCCATATCACTGTCATACCGAAAGAAAACAAAGACACCACCTCAGTCACCAACTATAGGCCAATTTCCCTACTCAATGTGGACCTTAAAATATTTGCCAAAATTTTAGCGAACCGATTACTACCCTTTTTACCCTCTGCGATAATGAACGATCAGGTGGGCTTTGTCCCTGGCAGGGAAGCCAGGGACAATACCATTAAAGCTATTAACTTACACCACTTGCTTACCACCCAAAACCGCAGAGGTTTCTTTCTATCACTGGATGCGGAGAAGGCATTTGACAGGCTGGCCTGGGACTATCTAGGAGCAGTCCTGCGCCACTTTGGAATACGGACTCGAATGTATAATCTCATTATGTCCCTATATGCCACGCCTATGGCAAGAGTCAGAGTAAACGGCCACCTGTCAGATGCCTTCCCCATCCAAAATGGTACGAGGCAGGGATGCCCCCTATCCCCCCTCCTCTTTATCTTGACCCTAGAACCCTTCCTCCAATGCATACGTTCCAATGACAACATAAAAGGGATCCTAGTAGCAGGACACACATATAAGCTAGCAGCCTTTGCTGACGATGTCCTACTATTCCTAACCGAACCACTGACGTCAATCCCCTCTCTACTTAAGGATTTCAATCTCTTCCGTCGCATATCTAACTTAAAGATCAATTTCTCTAAATCCCACGCCCTCAATATTTCCCTACCCGATGATGTAGTCACCCAATGTCAGAACAATTTCCCCTTCGTTTGGAAAAAAGATGCCATTACTTACCTGGGTACCCAACTCACCACTCACCTGTCAGATATATACGCCAAGAACTTTGCCCCGTTGGTCCATGCCATTTCCGAAGATCTACGAAGGTGGGATAGACCACACTTCTCCTGGTTTGGCCGTGCAGCCATTCTTAAAATGAATGTCCTCCCACGTGTCTTATACTTATTACAAGTGCTTCCCATAAAGCTCCCACAAACATTTTTCCGGACAGTTAGACGTCTATCACTACAGTTCCTTTGGAAACACAAACGACCGAGGATTAGCTTCGTTCAACTTTCCAGACCTAAAACTAAAGGAGGGATCGGCCTCCCCGATATCCAAAATTATTACAGGGCTTGCCATCTTGGCAGGATAGCCGACTGGGCACTACACAAAGGTAGTAAAGATTGGATATCCTTGGAAGAATCCTTCTCAGACTTACCGCTAAAGTCCACACCGTGGATTCCAGCCTCCCTCATCCCACATACACTAAAGAAACATCCTCTCATAGGAGCAACCCTAGGCTGCTTCAGGGAGGCCTGCAAGAGATTCCGTATTTCCTCAAGCCCCGGTCCCCTAACTCCTGTCCGCCTAAATCCGGCGTTTACTCCGGGTATGTCCAGCAACTTTTTAAAAAACACATGGCCACATGATACAATCCTGGCCCACCACTTCTTCCATGCAGGCAATCTGCTGGAACATAATGCAATCCCCAATCTCCCAAATAGCCCTCCCTTCCCACGCTGGACTTACTTCCAGATCAGACATTTTCTATCTACTAATAACCATGCTGCATGTCTATCTCGCAAATTAACCCCATTTGAAAAGTTATGCTCCCAGTCCTCAACACAGCAACATATGATCTCTTACGCTCACTCATTGCTTTTCACATCAGCCTCCCCTAAAGACGGGAAGGCATGTCAAGCTTGGGACAGAGACTTGCGGCTTGACCTGTCTGAGGCAGACTGGGAACGGATCTTCACAATAGCTCATAAAGGCTCACTTAATGTAGCAATACAGGAAAATAACTACAAAACACTCACCAGGTGGTATCGCACACCAGAGCTTTTGAACAAATTCAAACCTGAAACATCGGACAAATGTTGGAGATGTTCTGCTGATAAAGGCACATTTCTCCACATCTGGTGGGATTGCCCGTTGCTTCAACCATTCTGGTCGCAGGTCGCTGACATAACTTCTCAAATTACTACATACCCTTTAGAACTTACACCAGCTCGGCTAATACTTCACCACGCCTCTATCTCAACCCAATCTTACAAAAGATCCCTGGGGATCCATATGATAAATGGAGCCAAACTTTGCATCTCAACACACTGGGGCACATCTCATGCCCCGACGGTGTCTAAATGGCTTACACGTGTGGGAAGGATAGCCGAGATGGAAGAGTTGATCTACATAGCACGAGATTCACCATCCAAATTTGCGCAGACGTGGGCCTGTTGGACCCATTTTCGATCCACGGACAGATATTCCTCCTTGATGAACCCTAATATTCCTCCTTGTCCCAATAGCTGATTAAGCTGATTTACCCAATCCCACCTTGATAGACTAATCCAGTCATCTTTACCGGATACCTTGGGAATAACCCTCACGGGGTCTCAGAGGGCGCTTCCGCAGGCCAGGGACCCCAAGAGAAACTCTCCTCCTCACCGCAGCGGTGGGGGGGGCCGAGAAGGTGATGCCCCTGGATAACTCCCATCCTCCCTTACCCCCACTCTCTTACCGACCCTCCCCACATGCCCCATTCCCCCCCTTAGAAGACTGTTTCCCCTCCCCCCCTCAGATTGACCCACCTTGACAGACCGATATCCTTCCTTGCCCCTTAAACCCATGGAGACAGGTGATAACACCTATCTTCTCAGGACTCCAGATATAGCGATCCAGGTCACAGACACTGAAGGTCAAGCTCCGTAGCATATATGTGATTGATACTCTTACTACCTTAATCCCTTATCTTGCAAGATAGGGCCTGACATGCTCACATATTCTGTTCGGTTGTATACGCCCGCAATCATCGGAGCCACAGCCAATTGTTTGATTATTATTGTGACTCGCCTGTACCATATGTTCAATTAGATGTTTTCTGTATTAGAGCGCGACTGCGCGCGTTTTCGGTGCATTCAACTTACACTTTTTACTGCTGTATCTGTTCTCTTTTTCTATTATTGCTAATAAAAAAAAATTTATGGAAAAAAAAATTTTTTTTTATCAATCTTATGTTTGAAGTGATTGGCGATCTCCTTGGCAGTGAGTGAGTAGGTGGGTGGAGGACGAAGTAGAGAGTTAAAGGCAGAAAAGAGTCGACGGGACTGGATGAGAAGGTATTAATGAGAGAGATAAAATTGGTCTGCTTGGCAGTGTGGAGGCAGGAATTGTATTTTTGGAGAGCAGATTGATATTGATTGAAGTCTTTGTGAGAGTATCGGTTTTACGCCAAAGACGCTCAAGAGCGCGGCTATGGTTTTTTTTTTAAACATTTCTGGTGTCATCTGTTTGCCAGGGTTGTAGGGTTCGGGGGCCTGATTCTGTGAGGGGGCACAAGCTCATCCAGGGTGGAGGACAGAGATCTATTGTAGACAGAAGTGGCTGGGTTGGGGCAGGACAGGGGTAAGATTTTTGTCATAGAGGTGGTCAGTAGCAGAATAGAGAAGAAAAGGGTTGACGTGGCCAAGGTTTCTCCGGGGTGATTGTAAATGGAAGGGTGTTGAGCCAAAGAGGTGTCTCCTGAAAGCAATCAAGGGGAGAGTCAACCACGGTATCATTTGGACATACTGTTAGCTGTATTGATGAATTTCAAAATCTAAATTGGTCCAGCTGGGACGGCACAAAGACCTCCCAGGTGGAACAAGTTCCTCCAATGTATCAACTTTTAGAATAAAAAAAAAAAATACTGTTTATTACTACAGATTAGGTGGGCATTAGAAATAAGTTTAGCATCATTGTCTATAGCAGCAGAGTTGAATAAGGGGAGTATTGATTTACCTGTTGACATGGGGTGTTAAGTGGGGGAGATATCGATATAAGTGGAGATTTCATCACAAATTTAATCAGTCTTATTTTTAAAGTGATTGGCGATCTCCTGAGTAGGTGGGTGGAGGATGAAGTAGAGAGTTAAAGGTAGAGAAGAGTTGACGGGGACTGGATGAGAAGATATTACATTCAGCTATTTGCTACTAGGGAGGTATCCCGTCTTCCAGGCTAATTGGTTCTTTTGTCATTATGCTAAACTGAGTAAAAGTTGGATTCCAGTAATTTTATGGGTGATTGTTTGGCGCTTGGAGGGAAGGATGGTGGAAGACATGGAGGGCACAAAAATAGTTTCATAGTTTCATAGTTAGTAAGGTTGAATAAAGACACCAGTCCATCCAGTTCAACCTGAGTGTTTTGTCTACAATTGTCCCTATCCCCGTACATTGCACACTCACATCGGTCCCTACCCTCAAGGAGCCCACAATCCAAGGTCCCCATTCATATACTAGGGGCCAATTTTTGGACAGAAGCCAATTCACCTACCTGCATGTCTTTGGAGTGTGGGAGGAAACCAGAGTACCCGGAGAAAACCCACGCAGGCACAGGGAGAACATGCAAACTCCAGGCAGGTAGTGTCGTGGTTGGGATTCGAACCAGCGACCCTTCTTACTGCTAGGCGAGAGTGCTAACCACTACACCACTGTGCTGCTCATTCCAATGATAAGGTGGTGATCAGAGAGAGGAAAAGGATTGTTGGAGAGGTTGCATGGAGTGCATAGGTAGGAGAATACAAGGTCAAGGGTGATGCCATCAGAGTGAGTAGAAACCTGCACCTATTGCTTCAGGTCAAATGAGGAGGTTGGACTAATTCCCGCGTACACACGATCGGAATTCTTGTTGGAAAAATCTCTGAAGCCTTGTACACACGGTCGGAGAATCCGTCGGAATGTGTCTTATCGGACCGTGTCGTCGGATAATTCGACTGTGTGTGGTATGCATCGGACTGATTCCGTCCGAATCTCCGTTGGACCCAATTTTCCAACATGTTGGAAATATTTTCCGACCAACTGGTTTGATCGGACATACTCCGATCATGTGTAGAGAATTTTGATCGGATCAAGTGCCACGCATGCTCAGATCAAATTCCTACATCAAAGCTATTGGCTACTAGCCTGAATGTAGTCCCATCGTAACGAAATTACGTCATCACGTTCTGAATGATCGGATTTTCGACAACTTAGTCCGACGGACAAAATCTCAGACGGATTTGGTTGGCAGAATGTCCGACCGTGTGTACAGGGGCTGATGGTTTTCCCATTGGAATTCCGACGGAATTCCACTCAAACCGTGTTGCCTACACACGGTCACACCAAATTCCGATCGTTTAGAACGCGGTGACGTACAGCACGTACGACGGGACTAGAAAAAGGAAGTTCAATAGCCAGTAGCCAATAGCTTCCATCTCGTAGTTGAATCTGAGCATGCGTGAGTTTTTGCGCATCGGAATTGCATACACACGATCGGAATTTCCCATAGAAAGTTTTTCCATCGGGGGAAAATTGAGAACATCCTATCAAATTTTTGCTGGCGGGAATTCGGACAGCTAAATTCCGATGGAGCGTACACACGGTCACATTTTCAGATGAAAAGCTCTCATCGGTCTTTTGCTGGCCGAAATTCCGATCGTGTGTACGCGGCATAAGAAGTTTAGAAGTACTAAGAGTGTTCGTATTAACAGGGATGTTAAAGTCGTCGAGAATGATTGTGGGAATTTCAGAAGAGAGAAAGGATAGCCAGGCAGAGAAGTCATCAAGGAAAGTTGAGGCCCAGGGGGGCCGGTAGATCACAGCAATTCTTAAGGAAATTGGAGAAAATAGAAATATACGGTGAGCTTCAAATGATGAGAGAGAGGAGAGTGAAGAACCTGGAAGGTGTTCTGCGTGGATAGGAGGATTCCCACTCCAGCTCCCTTCCATCCATTGAGTCTGGGGGAGTGAGTCCAGAGAGGACCACCATGGGAGAGGGCAGCAGGAGAAGGAGGGTCGGATTCATGAAGCCAGGTTTCGGTGACCAAGAGTAGATTAAAGGAGTTAGTGACAAAGAGATCATGAACTGCTGTGATTTTGTTTACAGACAGAGCGGGCGTTCCAGAGGGCACAGGAGAAGGGGAGGCTGGTCTTGGGAAGCGGAATGGAGACTAAATTACATAGTTTGCTAATGCTGCCAAAGGGTACAGGGTGATGGGTGCATTGGGTACCATTAAATAAGGGAGGCCCAGGGTTTGGGGATGTATCTCCAAAGGTTAGGAGAAGCGGGAGGGTGAGGGAGGTAATATGAGAGTGGGATTTATATGAAGGGACATGCCTCAGCATCTCAGGGGTTTTATTAGCATGTGGGATTAGAATTAGGAGGAGGTGATGAGTGCAGTAATAAGGAGTGAGTAGAAAAGAGGGTGATATACACAGATTGTGGGGTGGAGAAGAGAGGTGAAGGAAAGAGAGTTTAAGGAGAGAGGCTGCAACTGGAAATGGAGAGGTAAAGGACGCAGGTTACAGAGAGGAAGGAGAGCTGAATGGAAAAACCTGCAGTCTGGTGATCTGTAAAGTAGTTTGCTGTAGATGTTCACTGAAGTGCAAATCACTGACATGCAAGAGAAGAACCCCACTTCTTTGGAAGAACCCCAGTATGTGTCCTCCTGGTATGTGACCCCTGGTATGTGTCCCCTTGGTATGTGACCGCTGGTATGTGTCCCCTTGGTATGTGACCTCTGATACGTGTCCCCTTAGTATGTGTCCTCCTGGTATGTGTCCCCTTGGTATGTGACTGCTGGTATGTGTCCCCTTGGTATGTGTCCCCTTGGTATGTGTCCTCCTGGTATGTGTCCCCTTGGTATGTGACCCCTGGTATGTGTCCCCTTGGTATGTGATCGCTGGTACATGTCCCCTTAGTATGTGTCCCCTTGGTATGTGACCCCTGGTATGTATCCCCTGGTATGTGTCCCCTTGGTATGTGTCCTCCTGGTGTGTGTCCCCTTGGTATGTGTCCTCCTGGTATGTGTCCCCTTGGTATGTGACCGCTGGTACATGTCCCCTTAGTATGTGTCCCCTTGGTATGTGACCCCTGGTATGTATCCCCTGGTATGTGTCCCCTTGGTATGTGTCCTCCTGGTGTGTGTCCCCTTGGTATGTGTCCTCCTGGTATGTGTCCCCTTGGAATGTGACCGCTGGTATGTGTCCCCATGGTATGTGACCGCTGGTATGTGTCCCCTTGGTATGTGACCACTGGTATGTGTCCCCTGGTATGTGTCCCCATGGTATGTGACCGCTGGTATGTGTCCCCTTGGTATGTGACCACTGGTATGTGTCCCCTGGTATGTGTCCCCTTGGTATGTGTCCTCCTGGTATGTGTCCCCTTGGTATGTGTCCTCCTGGTATGTGTCCCCTTGGTATGTGACCGCTGGTATGTGTCCCCTTGGTATGAGACCACTGGTATGTGTCCCCTTGGTATGCAACCTCTGATACGTGTCCCCTTAGTATGTGTCCTCCTGGTATGTGTCCCCTTGGTATGTGACCCCTGCTATGTGTCCCCTGGTATGTGTCCCCTTGGTATGTGTCCTCCTGGTATGTGTCCCCTTGGTATGTGTCCTCCTGGTATGTGTCCTCCTGGTATGTGTCCCCTTGGTATGTGTCCTCCTGGTATGTGTCCCCTTGGTATGCGACCTTTGGTATGTGTCCTCCTGGTATGTGTCCCCTTGGTATGTGTCCTCCTGGTATGTGTCCTCCTGGTATGTGTCCCCTTGGTATGTGACCGCTGGTATGTGTCCCCTTGGTATGTGTCCCCTTGGTATGTGTCCTCCTGGTATGTGTCCTCCTGGTATGTGTCCTCCTGGTATGTGTCCTCCTGGTATGTGTCCTCCTGGTATGTGTCCCCTTGGTATGTGCCCCCCTGGTCTGTGTCCACAATAAAGATGCTCTTGTTTTATACTGTGATGGGTGTGCATGGAATTTGCCTAACAATCAATCAGGAGTAAGGCCCCTTTCACACTTATGTAACCTGAAAGTCACTTTGCCACAATTTTTCCCGGGACTTTGACGTGATTTTCCTGCGACTTTGACGCGACTTGAAGCAATGCCTGTGTAATCCTGAGATCTATGGACCTCAAGTCACATAAAGTCGGACCAAGGTAGTGCAGGGACTACTTTGAAGTCGCACAGATATGAATGGTAGCCTAAAGACGCAGGACAAGTCGCTCAAGTGTGAAAAGGGGCCTTAATATCAGACGCACGGCTGACACACCAAACTTTTCACACCACAATCAAACTGCGAGCCGACCAAGAGGCCAGAGCTGTAAAAATAATGATCAGGGCCATAATTTGGGTAAGATTTAAAGCAAAACAAACATCACAATAAGATGCACAGAGTTATAGGTGGATGGGAATAGGGGGAATATAAATGCAGGTCTACCAGTGAAGAGAGAGAAGAGATCTTCAGATGGTCAAGAGCAGAAGTGACACTTATTTAATGAACCCCACTTCTTTGGTGGAACCCCAGTATGTGTCCCCCCAGTAATAGGGAAGTTAACCAACGCCTACCAACACCGCTAAATTGAATCCCATCAATGAGTCAAATATCTCTGGATATGAAAGAATGAAACTAAAGCAGAATTGTTACATTCTGGATATTAATGGCAAAATGAAAATGGTTAAAAGATACACAGATAAGATGGAAGTGACCGTATCCCGTGTGTGATGTCTGTATGGTGTCTGTATGGTGCAGTGTGGTGTCTGTATGGTGTCTGTATGGTGCAGTGTGGTGTCTGTATGGTGTCAGTGTGGTGTCTGTATGGTGTCTGTATGGTGCGGTGTGGTGTCTGTATGGTGTCTGTATGGTGTCTGTATGGTGTCTGTGTGGTGTCTGTATGGTATCAGTGTGGTGTCTGTATGGTGCAGTGTGGTGTCTGTGTGGTGTCTGTATGGTATCAGTGTGGTGTCTGTATGGTGCAGTGTGGTGTCTGTATGGTGTCTGTATGGTATCAGTGTGGTGTCTGTATGGTGTCTGTATGGTGTCTGTATGGTATCAGTGTGGTGTCTGTATGGTGTCAGTGTGGTGTCTGTATGGTATCAGTGTGGTGTCTGTATGGTGCAGTGTGGTGTCTGTATGGTGTCTGTATGGTGTCTGTATGGTATCAGTGTGGTGTCTGTATGGTGCAGTGTGGTGTCTGTATGGTGTCTGTATGGTATCAGTGTGGTGTCTGTATGGTGTCTGTATGGTATCAGTGTGGTGTCTGTATGGTGCAGTGTGGTGTCTGTATGGTATCAGTGTGGTGTCTGTATGGTGCAGTGTGGTGTCTGTATGGTGTCTGTATGGTATCAGTGTGGTGTCTGTATGGTGCAGTGTGGTGTCTGTATGGTGTCTGTATGGTATCAGTGTGGTGTCTGTATGGTATCAGTGTGGTGTCTGTATGGTGTCTGTATGGTGTCTGTATGGTATCAGTGTGGTGTCTGTATGGTGTCAGTGTGGTGTCTGTATGGTGTCTGTATGGTGTCTGTATGGTGTCTGTATGGTATCAGTGTGGTGTCTGTATGGTGTCTGTATGGTGTCTGTATGGTATCAGTGTGGTGTCTGTATGGTGTCAGTGTGGTGTCTGTATGATATCAGTGTGGTGTCTGTATGGTATCAGTGTGGTGTCTGTATGGTGTCTGTATGGTGTCTGTATGGTGTCTGTATGGTGTCTGTATGGTATCAGTGTGGTGTCTGTATGGTGTCAGTGTGGTGTCTGTATGGTGTCAGTGTGGTGTCTGTATGGTGTCAGTGTGGTGTCTGTATGGTGTCAGTGTGGTGTCTGTATGATATCAGTGTGGTGTCTGTATGGTATCAGTGTGGTGTCTGTATGGTGTCTGTATGGTGTCTGTATGGTGTCTGTATGGTATCAGTGTGGTGTCTGTATGGTGTCAGTGTGGTGTCTGTATGGTGTCAGTGTGATGTCTGTATGGTGTCTGTATGGTGCAGTGTGGTGTCTGTATGGTGTCAGTGTGGTGTCTGTATGGTGTCTGTATGGTGCGGTGTGGTGTCTGTATGGTGTCTGTATGGTGTCTGTATGGTGTCTGTGTGGTGTCTGTATGGTATCAGTGTGGTGTCTGTATGGTGCAGTGTGGTGTCTGTGTGGTGTCTGTATGGTATCAGTGTGGTGTCTGTATGGTGCAGTGTGGTGTCTGTATGGTGTCTGTATGGTATCAGTGTGGTGTCTGTATGGTGTCTGTATGGTGTCTGTATGGTATCAGTGTGGTGTCTGTATGGTGTCAGTGTGGTGTCTGTATGGTATCAGTGTGGTGTCTGTATGGTGCAGTGTGGTGTCTGTATGGTGTCTGTATGGTGTCTGTATGGTATCAGTGTGGTGTCTGTATGGTGCAGTGTGGTGTCTGTATGGTGTCTGTATGGTATCAGTGTGGTGTCTGTATGGTGTCTGTATGGTATCAGTGTGGTGTCTGTATGGTGCAGTGTGGTGTCTGTATGGTATCAGTGTGGTGTCTGTATGGTGCAGTGTGGTGTCTGTATGGTGTCTGTATGGTATCAGTGTGGTGTCTGTATGGTGCAGTGTGGTGTCTGTATGGTGTCTGTATGGTATCAGTGTGGTGTCTGTATGGTATCAGTGTGGTGTCTGTATGGTATCAGTGTGGTGTCTGTATGGTGTCTGTATGGTGTCAGTGTGGTGTCTGTATGGTATCAGTGTGGTGTCTGTATGGTGTCTGTATGGTGTCTGTATGGTGTCTGTATGGTATCAGTGTGGTGTCTGTATGGTGTCTGTATGGTGTCTGTATGGTATCAGTGTGGTGTCTGTATGGTGTCAGTGTGGTGTCTGTATGATATCAGTGTGGTGTCTGTATGGTATCAGTGTGGTGTCTGTATGGTGTCTGTATGGTGTCTGTATGGTGTCTGTATGGTATCAGTGTGGTGTCTGTATGGTGTCAGTGTGGTGTCTGTATGGTGTCAGTGTGGTGTCTGTATGGTGTCAGTGTGGTGTCTGTATGGTGTCAGTGTGGTGTCTGTATGGTGTCAGTGTGGTGTCTGTCTGGTGATATTAGATATCTGCTGTCCCATGTATGAAGCTCACTCACCTGTATCAGATCCCGGGGCAGGCAGTGCTGAGGTCGCAGTAAGTCTGATGCTGATCTCAGGAAAGTCTTTATAGGTAATCCGGGACATCCTAATGACACCTCCGGGAATTATAAGGTGACATGGAAGCAATTAATATCTGTCACTGGGGATGTAAAGTCAATCACGTTTCTGGTTTATGAATCTTCGGATACATACAATCCTTGTCTTCCCACAAACAATTTAAATATTTCCAAAATAACAAAACCAGAAATTATAACCCTCCCCTCCCTTATTTTACATTAAGGCCGCGTACACACGGGCGGACTGTTCGCTCAACTAAGTTCGTCAAACAATCCGACAAACAGTCCGCTCAAAATTTGCATGAACGGACTTGACCACACACGATGAGCAGACAGTCCGCTGAAAGCGTGCGCGATGACGTCTACAGCACGTACGACGGGACTAGGAAAACGACGTCCTATACACTGCAATGCAACCTTTGGCCGTCTAAATCCTTTCTGAGTATGCGCGATACTTAGTCCGTCCAACTTGCCTACACACGAGCGGACTGTCCGCTGAAACCAAGTTTGGACGGACAAAACCAAGTTTGAACGGACTGTCTTACGGAAATTCCGTAAGACTTTGTTCGTCAAACTGTCCGCTGAAACAGTCCGCTGAAGCGCACACACGGGCGGATTGTCCGCTGAAACACTGTTCAGCGGACTAAGTTGGGCGAACAGTCCGCCCGTGTGTACGCGGCCTAACTCTTCATCACCTGAGGTTATTGACTTCTAGATACCCAGATGACACTTAGCCATCAATTGCAAATATGCTCACTGATGAAAGTCAACTGGGATGAGCAACTTATATAAAGTAATTGGAGAACCCCAGGAACCCACTCCTGTAATGCAATCAGATATTCTCAGATATCTACCATTCCATTGCGTTTTTTTGTGTGAACTGTGTCACATGAACCCAGTGGTAATATTAGAGGGAGTATATGTGCCTCCAGGCTATGGTGGATTCCCTGGCCAAGAAAAGTTTGAGTGAAGAGTGGGTGGGTTCCCTGGCTAGGAGAAGATTGGGTGGGTTCCCTGGCCAGGAGAAGAGTTGGTGGGTTCCCTGGCCAGGAGAAGAGTTGGTGGGTTCCCTGGCCAGGAGAAGAGTGGGTGGGTTCCCTGGCCAGGAGAAGAGTGGGTGGGTTCCCTGACCAGGGGAAGAGTAGGTGGGTTTCCTAGTCAGGTGAAGAGTGGGCGGGTTCCCTGACCAGGAGAAGAGTGGGTGGGTTCCCTGACCAGGAGAAGAGTGGGTGGGTCCCCTTGTCAGGTGAAGAGTGGGTGGGTTCTCTGACCGGGAGAAAAGTAGGTGGGTTCCCTGACCAGGAGAAGAGTGGGTGGGTTCCCTGACCAGGAGAAGAGTGGGTTCCCTGACCAGGAGAAGAGTGGGTGGGTTCCCTGACCAGGAAAAGATTGGGTGGGTTCCCTTGTCAGGTGAAGAGTGGGTGGGTTCCCTTGTCAGGTGAAGAGTGGGTGGGTTCCCTTGTCAGGTGAAGAGTGGGTGGGTTCCCTTGTCAGGTGAAGAGTGGGTGGGTTCCCTTGTCAGGTGAAGACCGGGTGGGTTCCCTTGTCAGGTGAAAACCGGGTGGGTTCCCTGACCAGGAGTAGAGTAGGTTGGTTTCCTAGTCAGGTGAAGAGTGGGTTCCCTGACCAGGAGAAGAGTGGGTGGGTTCCTTGACCAGGAGAAGAATGGATGGGTTCCCTTGTCAGGTGAAGAGTGGGTGGGTTCCCTTGTCAGGTGAAGACCGGGTGGGTTCCCTGACCAGGAGAAGAGTAGGTGGGTTCCCTGGCCAAAAGAGTGGGTTGGTTCCCTGGCCAGAAGAGTGGTTGGGTTGACTGTCCAGGGTGAGAGTTGGTCAGTTCCCTAGCCAGGGAAAGAGTAGGTTGGTTTCCTAGTCAGGTAAAAAATGGGTGGGTTCCCTGGCAAGGAGAAGAGTGTGTGGGTTCCCTGACCATGAGAAGAGTGGGTGTGTTCCCATGCCAGAAGAAGTGTGGGTGGGTACCCTGGCCAGTGCAAGAGTGGGTGGGTTCCCTGACCAGTTGAAGATTTAGTGGATTCCCTGGCCAGAGGAAAAGTGGTGATTTCCCTGACCAGGGGATATGTGGGTGGGTTCCATGGCCAGGGGAAGAGTGGGTGGGTTTCCTGAGAAGTTTGAGAGAGCATGGGTTCCCTGGCCAGAGGAAATGTGGGTGAGTTCATTGGCCACCATTTCTTGGCAGGTTTAGGAAATGATGATGTCTCCAGGTCCTGGCCATTTTGCAATATTATTTTAATGGCTTTACCTTTTAAAACAGAAGCTGTTGCAATTTTTTGTGAATTTCAATGTAATGTGGCAACCTGGAGATGTTGTATGTAAGGTTGGTGTATGGCACGCTCCCATAAATGTAATTTCCTGCTCCTGTGATTGGCTCACTGTATTTCCCTGAAGTCCACACTAAGATACAAGTCAAATATTAGATATTCTCTGCAATAGGAATTTCAGTTTTGGTAAGATGATGTTGAAATTATGTTCAACCAGATAATTTGAAGGAGCTGTGTTAGAGGATGATGAAGTAGTAAGCGTCTTACTGACTGGCCCTCTTAGCGTCCACTGCAGAAGGAGGGATAGCAGTGTGATACACTAAATGTGACAAGGATAGCTGTAATCGATTAAAACTGGAAAACATCTTCCCCTTGTTTCTGATGAGATATGAGGTAGTCAGCAACCATTCGTCCAAGATCATAGTATGGCTGAAAGTGATCAGAGAGTACCTGTTAGTCCATTGCACTTACTCCCTTATGAGTGTCTTGATACAAGTGGATTGACTGAGAATGAGAGGCCATATACTGAGCGATGGCTTGTCTGATCATTCGGGAAATGGAGAGAGAGGTCTGTGAGTGAGTGCTCATGTAACCACTCAAGAGGTGGAGTGGAAGGTCTCTGAGTGAGTAAGTGCTCATGTAATCACTCAAGAGATGGATTGAGGTCTTTGAATGCATTAGTTATCATCTTATTAAATGAAAGATGGAGTGTAAGGTCTATAAGTGGGTGAGTACTCATTTAACCTTTGACTGGGTGAGTGCTCCTCTGATCATTCAGGAGATGGAGTGAGCGGTCTATGATGGGGTCAGTGCTTGTCTGATCTCTCACAAGATGGAGTGAGAGGTCTGTGAAAGAATAGGTGAGGGCTTGTCTTATAAATCAGGAAATGGAGTAGGAGGTCTTGGTGTAGGTGAGCACTTGTCTGATCACCGGGGAGATTGAGTAGGAGGTCTTGGTGTTGAGGAGTACTTGTCTGATCACCGGGGAGATGGAGTAGGAGGTCTTGGTGTGGGAGAGTACTTGTTTGATCACTGGGGAGATTGAGTAGGAGGTTTTGGTGTTGAGGAGTACTTGTCAGATCAATGGGGAGATGGAGTAGGAGGTCTTCATGTTGAGGAGTACTTGTCTGATCAACGGGGTGATGGAGTAGGAGGTCTTGGTGTGGGTGAGTACTTGGAGTACTTGTCTGATCAGCGGGGAGATGGAGTAGGAGGTCTTGATGTGGGGAAGTACTTGTTTGATCACTGGGGAGATGGAGTAGGAGGTCTTGGTGTTGAGGAGTACTTGTCTGATCAAAGGGGAGATGGAGTAGGTGGTCTTGGTGTTGAGGAGTACTTGTCTGATCACTGGGGAGATGGAGTAGGAGGTCTTGGTGTTGAGGAGTACTTGTCTGATCACCGGTGAGATGGAGTAGGAGGTCTTGGTGTGGGTGAGTACTTGTCTGATCACCGGGGAGATGGAGTAGGAGGTCTTGGGGTGGGTGAGCACTTGTTTGATCACTAGGGAGATGGAGTAGGAGGTCTTGGTGTGGGTGAGTACTTGTCTGATTACTGAGGAGATGGAGTAGGAGGTCTTGGCGTGGGTGAGTACTTGTCTGATCACCGGGGAGATGGAGTAGGAGGTCTTGGTGTGGGTGAGTACTTGTCTGATCACCGGGGAGATGGAGTAGGAGGTCGTGGTGTGGGTGAGTACTTGTCTGATCACCGGGGAGATGGAGTAGGAGGTCTTGGTGTTGAGAAGTACTTGTCTGATCACCGGGGAGATGGAGTAGGAGGTCTTGGTGTGGGTGAGTACTTGTCTGATCACCGGGGAGATGGAGTAAGAGGTCTTGGTGTGGGTGAGTACTTGTCTGATCACCGGGGAGATGGAGTAGGAGGTCTTGGTGTGGGAGAGTACTTGTTTGATCACTGGGGAGATTGAGTAGGAGGTTTTGGTGTTGAGGAGTACTTGTCGGATCAATGGGGAGATGGAGTAGGAGGTCTTCATGTTGAGGAGTACTTGTCTGATCAACGGGGTGATGGAGTAGGAGGTCTTGGTGTGGGTGAGTACTTGGAGTACTTGTCTGATCAGCGGGGAGATGGAGTAGGAGGTCTTGATGTGGGGGAGTACTTGTTTGATCACTGGGGAGATGGAGTAGGAGGTCTTGGTGTTGAGGAGTACTTGTCTGATCACTGGGGAGATGGAGTAGGAGGTCTTGGTGTTGAGGAGTACTTGTCTGATCACCGGTGAGATGGAGTAGGAGGTCTTGGTGTGGGTGAGTACTTGTCTGATCACCGGGGAGATGGAGTAGGAGGTCTTGGGGTGGGTGAGCACTTGTTTGATCACTAGGGAGATTGAGTAGGAGGTCTTGGTGTGGGTGAGTACTTGTCTGATTACTGAGGAGATGGAGTAGGAGGTCTTGGTGTGGGTGAGTACTTGTCTTATCTTATTAAATGAAAGATGGAGTGTAAGGTCTATAAGTGGGTGAGTACTCATTTAACCTTTGACTGGGTGAGTGCTCCTCTGATCATTCAGGAGATGGAGTGAGCGGTCTATGATGGGGTCAGTGCTTGTCTGATCTCTCACAAGATGGAGTGAGAGGTCTGTGAAAGAATAGGTGAGGGTTTGTCTTATAAATCAGGAAATGGAGTAGGAGGTCTTGGTGTAGGTGAGCACTTGTCTGATCACCGGGGAGATTGAGTAGGAGGTCTTGGTGTTGAGGAATACTTGTCTGATCACCGGGGAGATGGAGTAGGAGGTCTTGGTGTGGGAGAGTACTTGTTTGATCACTGGGGAGATTGAGTAGGAGGTTTTGGTGTTGAGGAGTACTTGTCGGATCAATGGGGAGATGGAGTAGGAGGTCTTCATGTTGAGGAGTACTTGTCTGATCAACGGGGTGATGGAGTAGGAGGTCTTGGTGTGGGTGAGTACTTGGAGTACTTGTCTGATCAGCGGGGAGATGGAGTAGGAGGTCTTGATGTGGGGAAGTACTTGTTTGATCACTGGGGAGATGGAGTAGGAGGTCTTGGTGTTGAGGAGTACTTGTCTGATCAAAGGGGAGATGGAGTAGGTGGTCTTGGTGTTGAGGAGTACTTGTCTGATCACTGGGGAGATGGAGTAGGAGGTCTTGGTGTTGAGGAGTACTTGTCTGATCACCGGTGAGATGGAGTAGGAGGTCTTGGTGTGGGTGAGTACTTGTCTGATCACCGGGGAGATGGAGTAGGAGGTCTTGGGGTGGGTGAGCACTTGTTTGATCACTAGGGAGATGGAGTAGGAGGTCTTGGTGTGGGTGAGTACTTGTCTGATTACTGAGGAGATGGAGTAGGAGGTCTTGGCGTGGGTGAGTACTTGTCTGATCACCGGGGAGATGGAGTAGGAGGTCTTGGTGTGGGTGAGTACTTGTCTGATCACCGGGGAGATGGAGTAGGAGGTCGTGGTGTGGGTGAGTACGTGTCTGATCACCGGGGAGATGGAGTAGGAGGTCTTGGTGTTGAGAAGTACTTGTCTGATCACCGGGGAGATGGAGTAGGAGGTCTTGGTGTGGGTGAGTACTTGTCTGATCACCGGGGAGATGGAGTAAGAGGTCTTGGTGTGGGTGAGTACTTGTCTGATCACCGGGGAGATGGAGTAGGAGGTCTTGGTGTGGGAGAGTACTTGTTTGATCACTGGGGAGATTGAGTAGGAGGTTTTGGTGTTGAGGAGTACTTGTCGGATCAATGGGGAGATGGAGTAGGAGGTCTTCATGTTGAGGAGTACTTGTCTGATCAACGGGGTGATGGAGTAGGAGGTCTTGGTGTGGGTGAGTACTTGTCTGATCAGCGGGGAGATGGAGTAGGAGGTCTTGATGTGGGGGAGTACTTGTTTGATCACTGGGGAGATGGAGTAGGAGGTCTTGGTGTTGAGGAGTACTTGTCTGATCAAAGGGGAGATGGAGTAGGTGGTCTTGGTGTTGAGGAGTACTTGTCTGATCACCGGTGAGATGGAGTAGGAGGTCTTGGTGTGGGTGAGTACTTGTCTGATCACCGGGGAGATGGAGTAGGAGGTCTTGGGGTGGGTGAGCACTTGTTTGATCACTAGGGAGATTGAGTAGGAGGTCTTGGTGTGGGTGAGTACTTGTCTGATTACTGAGGAGATGGAGTAGGAGGTCTTGGTGTGGGTGAGTACTTGTCTGATCACCGGGGAGATGGAGTAGGAGGTCGTGGTGTGGGTGAGTACTTGTCTGATCACCGGGGAGATGGAGTAGGAGGTCTTGGTGTTGAGAAGTACTTGTCTGATCACCGGGGAGATGGAGTAGGAGGTCTTGGTGTGGGTGAGTACTTGTCTGATCACCGGGGAGATGGAGTAAGAGGTCTTGGTGTGGGTGAGTACTTGTCTGATCACCGGGGAGATGGAGTAGGAGGTCTTGGTGTGGGAGAGTACTTGTTTGATCACTGGGGAGATTGAGTAGGAGGTTTTGGTGTTGAGGAGTACTTGTCTGATCAACGGGGAGATGGAGTAGGAGGTCTTCATGTTGAGGAGTACTTGTCTGATCAGCGGGGAGATGGAGTAGGAGGTCTTGATGTGGGTGAGTACTTGTTTGATCACTGGGGAGATGGAGTAGGAGGTCTTGGTGTTGAGGAGTACTTGTCTGATCACTGGGGAGATGAAGTAGGAGGTCTTGGTGTGGGTGAGTACTTGTCTGATTACTGAGGAGATGGAGTAGGAGGTCTTGGTGTGGGTGAGTACTTGTCTGATCACCGGGGAGATGGAGTAGGAGGTCTTGGTGTTGAGGAGTACTTGTCTGATCAAAGGGGAGATGGAGTAGGTGGTCTTGGTGTTGAGGAGTACTTGTCTGATCACCGGGGAGATGGAGTAGGAGGTCTTGGTGTGGGTGAGTACTTGTCTGATCACCGGGGAGATGGAGTAGGAGGTCTTGGTGTTGAGGAGTACTTGTCTGATCACCAGGGAGATGGAGTAGGAGGTCTTGGTGTGGGTGAGTACTTGTCTGATCATCGGGGAGATGGAGTAGGAGGTATTGGTGTCGAGGAGTACTTGTCTGATCACCGGGGAGATGGAGTAGGAGGTATTGGTGTGGGTGAGTACTTGTCTGATCACTAGGGAGATGGAGTAGAAGGTCTTGGTGTGGGTGAGTACTTGTCTGATCACCGGGGAGATGGAGTAGGAGGTCTTGGTGTGGGTGAGTACTTGTCTGATCATTGGGGAGATGGAGTAGGAGGTCTTGGTGTTGAGGAGTACTTGTCTGATCACCAGGGAGATGGAGTAGGGGGTCTTGGTGTTGAGGAGTACTTGTCTGATCACCGGGGAGATGGAGTAGGAGGGCTTGGTGTGGGTGAGTACTTGTCTGATCATCGGGGAGATGGAGTAGGAGGTCTTAGTGTGGGTGAGTACTTGTCTGATCACCGGGGAGATGGAGTAGGAGGTCTTGGTGTTGAGGAGTACTTGTCTGATCACCGGGGAGATGGAGTAGGAGGTCTTGGTGTGGGTGAATACTTGTCTGATCATCAGGGAGATGGAGTAGGAGGTCTTGGTGTGGGTGAATACTTGTCTGATCACCGGGGAGATGGAGTAGGAGGTCTTGGTGTGGGTGAGTACTTGTCTGATCACCGGGGAGATGGAGTAGAAGGTCTTGGTGTGGGTGAGTACTTGTCTGATCACCGGGGAGATGGAGTAGAATGTCTTGGTGTGGGTGAGTACTTGTCTGATCATCGGGGAGATGGAGTAGGAGGTCTATGAGTGGATAAGTGGGTGAGATGGAGTGAGAGGCCTATGAGTGGGTGACTGATCATTTGATCACTTGGGAGATGAAGAAAGAAGTCTATGAATGGGTAAATGCAATTCTAATCACTGTAGAGATGGAGTAAAGTGGTCTACAAGTGGATAAGTGCTCCTCTGATCATACAGGAAATGAGGTTAAAGGTATGTGAGTGGCTGAGTGCATGTCTGATCACTCTGGAGATGGCGTGAGACATCTATGAGAAGGTAAGTATTCCACATTAGATACATAGGACATGGCACATTCCAAGTAAAAATAGATTCATGTTTTTTCTTTTTTTTTTTTTATAGATAAAAAAATAAAGGAAGAAGAAATGGTGTGTTGGAGTGTAAATGGGATAGGTGAAAAGGAACTTCTGCCTCTACTAATTACTTCCACCTAGGTGGAGTAAATAATCTTTCTTACCCTTAAAAAACATTTCTAATCGTAAACGCGGCTAAATGCCAGTACCATGCTTAGCCACGTTTACAAGCGTTTGGCATCTGAAACGTTGGAAACTTTCACCGTCTGAACTAATTTTTTTTGCCTTCAAAGAAAAGCCTACAAACGCAACTGTCTAAAAACACCATTAAAGGAACCTGTGTATATGTGCACATCGGATAACATTGGAGGAGTTCAGGGGCAGCTGAAAAAAAAGCAGCCACCTGCCTCTGAACATCCGTTTACCAGCAGCCGTATACATGAGCCCCTATGCCCTGTACAGACGACCGGACTTTCCAGCAGCAAAGGTCCAACGGAATCATTCTGGCGGACATTCCGATCGTGTGTGTGGGCTTCATCTGACTTCATTCTGTCGGACATTCCGATCGTGTGTGTGTGGGCTTCATCTGACTTCATTCTGTCGGACATTCCGATCGTGTGTGTGTGGGCTTCATCTGACTTCATTCTGTCGGACATTCCGATCGTGTGTGTGGGCTTCGTCTGACTTTTTCTTTCTAAAATTCTGACGGACCTAGAAATAGAGCATACAGAATTACCATTCTCCAAACTACACAAACATCAGACCCCCAACCTCGACCATAACACAGTACACACGTCTGTTCTTTTTACACACAAAATAATACCCCAACCCCAGCCTATCCCTCCTTCACACCCCCCCCCCCCCTTTTTCCCCCTCATCTATCAATTTTAATATTTCTTTTTCTCCGTTACCACAGACCGTAGGGACGACAAACATCCCGGAGGCTTAGTTGAAGGACATTATTACATGGATCTACACTCATACGGTATCGCCGAATCGGCTGAGAGATACTGGTACCGTATGATAGCTCTTTCAATTTGTCTATGTCCTTCAGTAACGCTAAAGTCTGTGCCAGAGACTTTTCTCAAATATTCTACGCTCAAGTCTGCGGCAGAGACTTTGCTTAACATCCTACCGGCTGCTAGGCCTAGTGAGAGGAGGTCTATCCGGGGGGGTTGTAAAATCCAGCTGTGAAACAGTTGCTACTCTCTGGATTTTTTCCTATAAGAGACTTTCCATTTTTGCAGTCTAAAGTACCTGAGCTTAATCCTAACCCTCTACCCTTGTCTATAGACTCTGTTTCTGGTTCAAATAAATAACCCAAAAGAAGATTCAGTGTCAGTTTCCACATTTCTTTGGGCCATCTACCACGGGAAACCCTTAGCCCTTGTACACACGGTAGGAGAATCCGTCGGAATGTGTCCTATCGGACCGCGTCGTCGGATAATCCGACTGTGTGTGGTATGCATCGGACTGATTCCGTCAGAATATCCATCGGACCCAATTTTCCAACATGTTGGAAATATTTCCCGACCAACTGGTCTGATAGGACATACTCCGATCATGTGTAGAGAATTTTGATCGCACCAAGTGCTCAGATCAAATTCCTACATCAAAGCTATTGGCTACTAGCCTGAATGTAGTCCCATCGTAACGAAATTACGTCATCACGTTCTGAAAGATCGGATTTTTCGCCAACTTTGTCCGACCGTGTGTATGCAACAGTTTAGGACAAGATCCGACCGGCAAAATCCGACGGACAAGATTCGACGGATTTGGTTAGCAGAATGTCTGACCGTGTGTACAGGGGCTAAGACGGAGAAGAGGTCAAGAAGGTAACAGTAGGCCCAACAAAACCAGCAGCTCCTTCGGGGGTCAGTGCTACATATATATTGGTATAACGTAGGTCTCCTACCAATTATTACCTGTCAGACACCAGATTTACAATTTCCAGAGACTTACACCACATGGTTTTATGGAACAATGTTTATAGATGGGAACACAGATATGAGTGATGATCGTACCTTCCTGAAGAAGAGACCAGGCATAGAGCCATGGATGGGAAATCTATGGAGTGGTATCTCCTAGAATGGGATCTCTGGGGAATGTGGGGTGGGACCTGTAGATGAAATAAAGTCTATCAAAGTTCTGCTTTCATTGTCACCTTCACCTCCGTCCTGCTGATTGGACAGTGAAGAAGAAGAAGAAGCAATCCCTGAGCTCTCTCTACTCCTGTAGGCAAGTTACTACCGTTAGACTGACAGTATTGTTCAGTGCAGTAGAACCTGTTTAGATGACAGTGATGATTCTTCCTAACCCCTTTGCTGGGTGTCCTAGGAAGCTAATATGAGCCCTGGCCGTGTCATCTTTCCCCGTTTTATTAGGTATAGATTGATCTGAGTGGTCACCATTTCTGCTTAGTTGGATTTGCTGCAGACACACATTGGGGTTCCTCAGCTGCTTTGGACAACGCTGGACATCTGGTGTGTTGCTGTTCCCTGTAAAGCGGAGAGGGGGCATCCAGGTGACCTTCTCTTCGTGTATACATTGTGAGATATGGCCTGTAGTTGGCAAGCCAGATCATTTAGATCATTTAGAGTTGGGGGTCACACCAATCAGATTTAACAAGTGCACTTTTCAGAGTTAGAGACCACACCTATCAGAGTTAAAGATGCTACTTCATCAGTTAGGGACTGCAGTTATCCGAGGTGCCTTACAGTGGCAGTGTTTCTTCCACATGAATTTGCCGATGTGTACAACTAAAACTTCTGTTATAACCAGACATCTTGGAACAGTTTGTAGCACCCCTCTGACCCATAGAGGCATGGTGGTACCCCCAGAGACAGGGTGGGCTAACATTTCCCCTCAGGGTGTAGAACACATAGGTAATAGAGATTATTGAGATGTGAACAGATGAACAGCGGTCACTTTAAGATGCAAACAAAAATGAGTTTATTAACTCGCACTAAAACTCTAGGGAGAGAGGCTAGGGGCAAAAGACACCCATAAACTTGCAGTCTCCAAAAAGGGGAACAAAAGTACCTACAGTCTTCATAGATAGAGAACCTTGATGCTGACCCACATTATCTGACTGTACTGTAAAGCACTTGATAAATCATCTGCACCACCCCGGGAAGAAGACTCGAAAACTCCAATAAGGGTCCAAGCTGCACATCCAAGCTTGTCATGCCCTTCATCACATCTGGAGGTCCTCCATGACATCTCAATCCCCATGTCACACCAGCTAGGACTCAAATGCCAGAGAGGACACTATACCCCTGTGAGATCCAAACTCCACCACTAAGCTTCTCCAGGCCCTCATCACATTAGGAGGTCCTCCATGACATCTCAATCCCCATGTCACACCATGTAGGACTCAAATGCCAGAGAAGACACTATGCCCCTGTGTGGTCCAAACTCCACCACTAAGCTTCTCCTGCCACTCATCACATTAGGAGGTCCTCCATGACATCTCAATCTCCGTGTCACACCATCTAGGACTCAAACGCAGGAGAAGACCCCATACCCCTGTGAGGTCCAAACTCCACCTCTAAGCTTCTCCTGCCACTCATCACATTAGGAGGTCCTCCATGACATCTCAATCTCCGTGTCACACCATCTAGGACTCAAACGCAGGAGAAGACCCCATACCCCTGTGAGGTCCAAACTCCACCTCTAAGCTTCTCCTGGCACTCATCACATTAGGAGGTCCTCCATGACATCTCAATCTCTGTGTCACACCAGCTAGGACTCAAATGCAGGAGAAGACTCCATACCCCTGTGAGGTCCAAACTCCACCTCTAAGCTTCTCTTGGCACTCATCACATTAGGAGGTCCTCCATGACATCTCAATCCCCATGTCACACCAGCTAGGACTTAAACCCAGGAGAAGACCCCATACCCCTGTGAGGTCCAAACTCCACCTCTAAGCTTCTCTTGGCACTCATCACATTAGGAGGTCCTCCATGACATCTCAATCCCCATGTCACACCAGCTAGGACTCAAATGCCAGAGAAGACTCCATACCCCTGTGAGGTCCAAACTCCACCTCTAAGCTTCTCTTGGCACTCATCACATTAGGAGGTCCTCCATGACATCTCAATCCCCATGTCACACCAGCTAGGACTCAAACGCAGGAGAAGACCCCATACCCCTGTGAGGTCCAAACTCCACCTCTAAGCTTCTCTTGGCACTCATCACATTAGGAGGTCCTCCATGACATCTCAATCCCCATGTCACACCAGCTAGGACTCAAACGCAGGAGAAGACCCCATACCCCTGTGAGGTCCAAACTCCACCTCTAAGCTTCTCCTGGCACTCATCACATTAGGAGGTCCTCCATGACATCTCAATCTCCGTGTCACACCAGCTAGGACTCAAATGTAGGAGAAGACTCCATACCCCTGTGAGGTCCAAACTCCACCTCTAAGCTTCTCCAGGCACTCATCACATTAGGAGGTCCTCCATGACATCTCAATCTCCGTGTCACACCAGCTAGGACTCAAACCCAGGAGAAGACTCCATACCCTAGTGAGGTCTAAGCTTCTCCAGGCTCTCGTCACATTAGGAGGTCCTCCACAGGTACTTAATCCCCAAACTACACAAGCTAAGCTACATGGTCATGCTCTCTGGTATCAAGGCTAGGAGATTTCAGAAGCTAAACACACCTCTCACCTAGGTGGGAAGACAGGGAGGGGCTCCTGAGGTCCTTCCCTGGATATTTATACCCTCACCCAGACTGCACCAGTGGCAAGGGAACTTTTACTGGTTGTCTGGGAAAAGATACATATTCATAGTTCTGGTTAGTTTAGCTCTCATGCTATTACCAGAGACAGCAGCACCATCTGCTGGCAGCAGAAGGGCACACAAGAATTCTAGGAGAAACCTAAGGCCGGCCATTACATACATACATTATACCATTTTTTTTTCTTCTACCACAGGTTAAAGGGAAGAAAAAATAATACCTGTACTTTCACTGTGCATTCTGTCCCTTCCTTCCTTTTTTTTTTTTTTTTTTGGTGCATTTTGTTGTTATTTGACTTTTGCCAGAATTATACTGTATTGTTTTCTTTATTTTAAGTACAAATTTATATAGATTTTTAAAAATCAGCTACAATCACATCAAGTAAAAATCAAATAATAAAATACACAAAAAAACACAATATTTTTTTTCTGAAGTAAGACAATGGTATTCACTTATTTATATATATTATTTATATTTTTAATTTTAAGTTAAATATTATTTAATATTAAGTATAATATACTTTGAAACAATATAACATTTTGCATATGATGTTATGAATAAATAAATAAAACTCTGTCTTTTCACTGTTGTTTCCTTTTCTTTTGCTATTTGACCTTTTTTCATACAAAATTGTATTTTTTATTTTGCATTTTTTTCTAATGAATAATTATTATAAAAAATAATTTATAGTAATTATAATATACTTTGAAAAGATTTGACATTTTGATTATAATGTTATAAATAAAATAAACCTCCTCTGACGTTTCACTGTTGATTCCTTTTGTTTTGGTGCATTTTTTAGCTATTTGACTTTTTTCAGAGTCACAAAAAAAAAAAATGGAGAGTGTAACCATGTTTTTTTTTTTTTATTATTTCTTTATTTTTGTGCATTTCTTATGTAAAAAAAAAAAAAACTAATAATAAAATACAAACACAAAAAAAAAAGAAAAAAATACAATATTTTTTTTTTCCTGTGGTAGGGTGATGATATATTGTAAATTATTCAATGATTCAATGAATTATTATTTATTGTAAGCATAATAAAATTATTTGACATTTTGATTACAATATTATAAAAAAAATAATAATAATAAAAAAAAAACTTGTATAAAGGTCTGTGTGAGGTATAGTAAATAAAATCTGCTGATTGTCCACCATGAGTTAATGAGATATATGATAATAGTATTTCTATAATTAGTGATGTGAATAGTTGAGTCTCAGTGGAGATCTGCCGGGGTCGGTGATAATCAGCTAAAGGTTTTAATTATGAGACCTTAATATGTCCGAGGTCTAAGTGGCCTCCAGAGCTCCAACTGTTTTTGAAGCACAGGGTCCTTAGGGACCGCCCCCGAGGATTCCCTAAACATTACAGAGCCACTGATCAGACAATTAATGATGACTTGGTAGAGCGGTGATCGGGGACAGAGCACTGCCCAGAGGAAACAGCGGTCTCTCTACAGCCTTCATTAAACTGACTGAGGCTGGAAAGGAATGTCCAGCTTGTTAGGATAATTGTGACAGTCACAGAGGAGGATCCTCGGGGGAGGGAGGCAGAGCAGTGATGACAGTCTGTAATGATAATTATACCATTGTGTCCTGCAAGAGCTGATCAATTTATTCAGAGCCAGATAAAATATATAAAGGTAATTAATATCTATATATATATATATATATATATATATATATATATATATATATATATATATATATATATATACAGTATCTGACAAAAGTGAGTACACCCCTCTGTCACATTTTTGTAAAATCTCCTCTTCTCTCTTTTCATGTGACAACACTGAAGAAATGACACTTGTCTACAATGTAAAGTAGTGAGTGTACAGCTTGTACAACAGTGTAAATTTGCTGTCCCCTCAAAATAACTCAACACACAGCAGTGGTGACTGGTGATGTTTTAGCATGGGGAGGGCGCCAGACCCCTCCCTTGCTTTTTTACCCCCTGCTCCTCATAAGCCCCACCCCTTATATAATCCACTAAGTCCCCTGTATTGCATTTGCTTCCACCCATAATGGCCAGAGTATACAGCCCCAGCATCACAGGACAGAGTATAAAGCCCTAGAATCACAGGACAGAAGTATACAGCCCCAGTATCACAGGTCAGAGTATACAGCTCAGCATCACAGGACAGAGTATACAGCCCCAGAATCACAGACAGAAGTATACAGCCCTAGAATCACAGAATAGAAGTATATAGCCCTAGAATCACAGGACAGAAGTATACAGCCCCAAAATCACAGGACAGAGCATACAGCCCCAGAATCACAGGACAGAGTATAAAGGTCAGCATCACAGGACAGAGTATACAGCCCCAGAATCACAGGACAGAGTATAAAGGTCAGCATCACAGGACAGAGTATACAGCCCCAGAATCACAGGACAGAGTATACAGCCCCAGAATCACAGGACAGAGTATACAGCCCCAGAATCACAGGACAGAGTATACATCCCCAGAATCACAGGACAGAGTATACAGCCCCAGAATCACAGGACAGAGTATACAGCCCCAGAATCACAGGACAAAGTATACAGCTCAGCATCACAGGACAGAGTATACAGCCCCAGAATCACAGGACAGAGTATAAAGGTCAGCATCACAGGACAGAGTATACAGCCCCAGAATCACAGGACAGAGTATACAGCCCCAGAATCACAGGACAGAGTATACAGCCCCAGAATCACAGGACAGAGTATACATCCCCAGAATCACAGGACAGAGTATACAGCCCCAGAATCACAGGACAGAGTATACAGCCCCAGAATCACAGGACAAAGTATACAGCTCAGCATCACAGGACAGAGTATACAGCCCCAGAATCACAGGACAGAGTATAAAGGTCAGCATCACAGGACAGAGTATACAGCCCCAGAATCACAGGACAGAGTATACAGCCCCAGAATCACAGGACAGAGTATACAGCCCCAGAATCACAGGACAGAGCATACAGCCCCAGAATCACAGGACAAAGTATACAGCTCAGCATCACAGGACAGAGTATACAGCCCCAGTATCACAGGACTAGGGATGAGCCGAACACCCCCCGGTCCTTTCGAACGGACCCAAAATTCGTACGAACTTTAGAACCCCATTGAAGTCTATGGGACTCGAGCGTTCGAAATTAAAAGTGCTAATTTTAATGGCTAATATGCAAGATATTGTCCTAAAAAGGGTTTGGGGACCTGGCTCCTGCCCCAGGGGACATGGGTCAATGCCTGAAATGTTTTTAAAAATGGCCATTTTGGCGGGAGCACTGATTTTAATGACGATTAAAGTGAAAAAAAAAGTGAAATATTCCTTTAAATATGGTGCCTGGGGGGTGTCTGTAGTATGCCTGTGAAGTGCCGCGTGTTTCCCGTGTTTAGAACAGTCCCTGCACAAAATGACATTAAACGGAAATAACGTCATTTAAAACTGCTTGCGGTTTTAATGTTATATCTGGTTCCTGCAATATGAATGAAAATCATTGAGAAAAATGGCATGGTAGCCCCCCCCTGCCCATTACCAGCCCCTTTAGGTCTTGTACGGATATTAAGGGGAACCCCATACCCATAATAAAAAAAGGAAATGCGTGTGGCCCCCAGGCCCTATATACTCAGAACAGCAGTATACAGGCGGTGCAAACAAGACAGGGACTGTGTAGGTTTGTTGTGTTAAGTAGAATCTGTTTGTAATTTTCAACTGGTACATTTTTAAAGTGTAGCTCCAGTCAAAAAATCAATTTTTAAGCTTTTTGGAAAACATAGGGAAGGGTTATCACCCCTGTATAATTTGTTATGCCGTCCGTCTTTTTTCATCTCACTTCCTGTTGTCTCCTTCCGTTTGCAGTAGGAGACGTTTGTAAGTTGGATGTTTGAAAGTAGGGGCCTGCCCTATATGCTCTGCAGAAATGGCGGAACAAGGTGTTGGTGTTGCCACAACATTGTAAGCCCTCAAAGTTACTCTTGGTGGGCGCTGGAGCGCCCTGCTGTGAACGATTATATCAAGAATTGTAATTACATGCCATTGTTGAACAGTGGTAGAAAAATTGGGCCTTTGGTGGTTGTGGTGCTGGTGCTGGTGCCACAACACTATAAGTCCTCACAGTTACTCTGGGTGGGCACAGGAACGGGCCCTGCTGTGAAATATTATATCAGAATTGTAACGACATGCTCCTGTTAAACAGGGGCTGAAAAAATGGGCCTTAGGCAGTGGTGCTGGTGCCACGACACTGCAACCTCTCCCATATACTCTAGTTGTGGTGAAGGAATGAGCCCGGCTGCAAAGCATTGCATGAAAAATTGTAATTAAACGCCCCTGTTAAACAGGGGCTGAAAAATTGGGCCTTAGGCACTGGTGCTGTTGCCACGACACTGCAACCTCTCCCATATACTCTAGTTGTGGTGCAGGAATGAGCTCGGCTGCAAAGCATTGCATCAAAAATTTTAATTAAACGCCCCTGTTAAACAGGGGCTGAAAAATTGGGCCTTAGGTACTGGTGCTGGTGCCACGACACTGCAACCTCTCCCATATACTCTAGTTGTGGTGCAGGAATGAGCCCTGCTACAAAGCATTGCATCAAAAATTGTAATTAAACACCCCTGTTAAACAAGGGCTGAAAAATTGGACCTTAGGCACTGGTGCTGGTGCCACGACACTGCAACCTCTCCCATATACTCTAGTTGTGGTGCAGGAATGAGCACTGCTGCAAAGCATTGCATGAAAAATTGTAATTAAACGCCCCTGTTAAACAGGGGCTGAAAAATTGGGCCTTAGGCACTGGTGCTGGTGCCACGACACTGCAACCTCTCCCATATACTCTAGTTGTGGTGCAGGAATGAGCTCTGCTGCAAAGCATTGCATCAAAAATTGTAATTAAACGCCCCTGTTAAACAGGGGCAGAAAAATTGGGCTGGTGGCATCACCCAGAACCAAAAATGTTCTTCCAACATATCAGCGGAGGAGGAAGAGGATAGACAATCAACATAATAGGACAGTCACTCAGAATCAGCATAGGCAGTCTTGAAGGGATGTGATATTTCAAAAAAAAATATTTGGTTACATCAGCTTCAGGTGCTTGGTAGCTGTGGGTGATCCAAGACTGATTCATCTTGATGAAGGTCAGTCGATCAACTGAGTCGGTGGACAGGCGCACCCTGTGATCGGTAACAAAGCCACCAGCAGCACTGAAGGTGCGTTCCGAAAGAACGCTGGATGCAGGACAGGCCAGTAGCTCAATTGCATACTGTGCAAGCTCTGGCCAGTGATCCATCCTCAAGACCCAGTAAGCCAGAGGATTTTCGGTGGGGAAGGTGTCCAAGTCTGACCTTGCCCCTAGGTATTCCTGCACCATGTAAATCAGATGCTGGCGATGGTTGCTGGAACAGACCATACCTTGGGGCTGCGGACTAAAAAATTGTCTGAACGCATCGGGCAGACGGCCACCTTCTCCACCGCTCCTTCTGACCGATGCCTCAGCAACACATTGTCCAGGACCAGGAGTTTGTAACCTCCCAGTCTCTGGGAACGCGTTGCACAGACCTTTCTGCAAGGCCTCCCGGAGATGTCTCATCCTCTGCTCCCTCTGCGACGGCAAGATAAGGTCGGCAACCTTACCCTTGTACCGTGGATCAAGGAGAGTGGCCAGCCAGTAATGGTCCCTCTCCTTGATCCGAAGAATACGAGGATCCTTCCGCAGGCTTTGCAGGATCAGGGAGGCCATGCAGCGTAGGTTAGCTGAGGCATTCGGTCCGGAGTCCTCTGGGTCACTAAGGACAACATGATCCGCAGCTACCTCCTCCCAGCCACGTACAAGTCCACAGGTTTCTTGGGACTGTAAATCATCCCTACAAGACTGCTGCTGCTGCTAAGTGCCACCCTCCACCTCCATGCTGACACAATCATCCTCCTCCTCCTCCTCTTCCTGTGTGATGGGTGGCAAAGCAGGAACACTGTCTGGATAAAGGGGGCCTTGAGAGGCAAGGAAGTCCTCCTCTTCCTGCCTCTGTTCTGCCTCAAGTGCCCTGTCCATTATTCCACGCAGCGTATGCTCCAAGAGGTGGACAAGAGGTACAGTGTCACTGATGCATGCACTGTCACCGCTCACCATCCTTGTGGCCTCCTCAAACGGTAACAGGACTGTGCATGCATCCCTGATCATGCCCCACTGGCGTGGTGAGAAAAAACAGAGCTCCCTTGACCCTGTCCTGGTGCCGTAGTCGCACAGGTACTCATTGATGGCCCTCTGCTGTGTGTGCAGCTGCTGCAGCATGGCCAACGTTGAGTTCCACCTGGTGGCCATGTCACATATAAGGCGGTTCTTGGGCAGGTTCAACTCCTTTTGGAGCTCAGCCAGCCGAGCACAGGCATTAAATGATCGGCGGAAATGCACACAGACTTTCCTGGCCTGCTTCAGGACATCCTGTAAGCCCGGGTACCTACCCAAGAACCGCTGCACCACCAGGTTAAGGACATGAGCCACACAGGGCACATGGGTCAGTTGTCCCCGTCGGAGGGCGGAGAGGAGGTTGGTGCCATTGTCGCAAACCACCATTCCTGGCTTAAGCTGGTGTGGTGTCAACCACCTCTCGGCCTGCCCCTGCAGAGCTGACAAAACATCTGCCCCAGTGTGGCTCCTGTCCCCTAAACAAACCAGCGCAAGCATGGCATGGCATAGTTTTGCCTGCGTACTTGCGTAGCCCCTGGAATGCCTACGGAGCACCGGTGGTTCTGAGGACAGAGCACTGGAAGAGGCCATGGAGGAAGAAGAAGAGGAGGGGGTGGAGGAGAGAGGTGTGTCACAACCAATAGTAGCATTTTGGAGGCATGGTGGCGGAACAACCTCCAACACTATTGCACCTTGTCCTGCATCCTTCCCAGCTGCCAGAAGAGTGACCCAATGGGCTGTGAAAGACAGGTAATGTCCCTGTCCATGCCTGCTGGACCATGAGTCAGCGGTAATATGCACCTTACTGCTGACCGCCCTGTCCAGCGAGGCAAGGACATTGCCTTCCACATGCCGCTAGAGAGCCGGAATCGCCTTCCATGAGAAAAAGTGGCATTTGGGGACCTGCCACTGAGGAACCGCACATTGTACAAACTCACGGGAGGGGGCCGAGTCTACCAACTGAAAAGGCAGCAGTTGAAGTGCTAGCAATTTAGCCAAGCTAGCATTCAACTGCTGGGCATGTGGATGGCTGGGAGTGAACTTCTTTCGGCGGTCCAGCAGCTGGGGCAGGGAAATTTGCCTGCTATAATCGGACGTGGGTGTACTGCCAGCAGAGTGCCCGGAAGCACTTGGCTGTGACATACCTAATTCTACACCTTCATTCCTCTCAGAGCAGGTTTCAGAGAGGACTGAAGGTCTAGTGGGGTTGGAGATCCCAGCTGATGAGGAGCAAGGAGAGGTCCGCTTTGTTCTTTGGTGTGGGTCTTTGAGGCACGCTTGAGGTGCGCTTGCCAACCAACTGCATGGCAGGTCAACTTATGTCTGGTCAAGCATGTGGTGCCCAAGTGGCTGATGTTTTGGCCATGCGAGATACGCTTGAGACATATGTTGCAAATAGCAGCAGTGCGATCTGATGCACTCTCAAAAAAGGCCCACACCAAAGAGCTTTTAGAATAACGCGCAGAGGCAGCGCCCTGCACAAGCGGAGCTCTGCGGTGTGATTCAGTCGGTGTGCTGACCCTAATTCAGTCGGTGTGCCTCCTCCTCTCTCCTACCAGGCACCCACGTGGAGTCAGTGCCCTCATCATCCCCTCCCTCTTCATCGCTGGAGCAAACCTGGCAGTATGCTGCAGCTTGTGAAACATGACTACCAGATTGCTGTCCTTCTTGAGCATCCCCTCTCTCTGCGCTCACGCTACTGCCTTCCTCTAGCTGAGTATCATCATCAGAGCCTACAAAACACTGGGCATCCTCCTGGAGCATGTACCCAACACTGTGCTCAAAGAGTTCATTAGACTCCTCAGGAGGACGTGGTGGGTCTAGGGAAGGAGTCACTGATGATGACATTGAGAGCAGAGTAGACAATGCTTTGGCAGCTGTTTTACTAGTACACTGAGCCTGGGTGAGAGAGGATGAGGAGGATGAAGAGGGCTTGGTCATCCACTCTACCAAGTATTCGGCATGTTGCGGCTCAACATGTCCAGCTGCCGAAAAGAAGGACAAGCGTGTCCCATGGCCACGTGCTGATGATGACGATGCACCGCGTCCACGACCAGCACTGTTGTCTCTAGACACAGAGCCTGCTTCCCATCTTTTATTGGCTCGCGCCTGTCTGCCTCTCCTTGCTGGCCTTCCAGACATGGTAATGGCCTGAAGGGAGTGGTGAAAACCAGCAATTGGGTAGTGAATATTGTGCTGGAGACACACACAACACCCACTCCTGCAGATGGCAGATGGCTCAATTAGAGAAGAGCTATGTAGGTGGATATAACGGTGTAAACTGTGGTCAGGGCACGCAGACAGCACGCACAATCTCCTACAACTGACTGCAAGCTCTATTTAAAAAGAGCAAGATAGCTAGCTATATAGGTGGATATAATGGTGTATACTGCACTACAGAAGAGCAAGAACGCAAAATCGGCCGATAACGAACGGTGTATACTGTGTTGAAGGTACACAGAACACCCACTAACTCCTACAGACGCCAACACACTACACACTGGCGGCCTTATATAGTGTGGGGCGTGTACTACATAGCCTGAGCTATGATTGGCCACAGAGTATTCAGCCCCAGAATAACAGGACAGAGCATACAGCCCCAGAATCACAGGACAGAGTATACAGCTCAGCATCACAGGACAGAGTATACAGCCCCAGAATAACAGGACAGAGTATACAGCCCCAGAATCACAGGACAGAAGTATACAGCCCCAGAATCCCAGGACAGAGTATAGAGCTCAGCATCACAGGACAGAGTATACAGCCCCAGCATCACAGAACAGAGTATACAGCCCCAGAATCACAGTACAGAAGTATACAGCACGAGAATCACAGGACAGAGTATACAGCCCCAGAATCACAGGACAGAGTATACAGCTCTGCATCACAGGACAGTGTGTACAGCCCCAGCATCACAGGACAGAGTATAAAGCCCTAGAATCACAGTAAAGAGTATAAAGCCCTAGAATCACGGGACAGAAGTATACAGCCCTAGAATCACAGGACAGAAGTATACAGCCCCAGTATCACATGACAGAGTATACAGCTCAGCATCATAGGACAGAGTATACAGCTCAGCATCATAGGACAGTGTTATACAGCCCCAGAATCACAGACAGAAGTATACAGCCCTATAATCACAGGACAGAAGTATATAGCCCAAGAATCACAGGACAGAGTATACAGTCCCAGAATCACAGGACTATACAGCCCTAGATTTACAGGAAAGAGTATACAGCCCTAGAATCACAGGACAGAAGTATACAGCCCTAGAATCACAGGACTGAAGTATACAGCCCCAGTATCACAGGACAGAGTATACAGCTCGGCATCACAGGGCAGAGTATACAGACCCAGCATCACAGGACAGAGTATACAGCCCCAGAATCACAGACAGAAGTATACAGCCCTAGAATCACAGGACAGAAGTATACAGCCTAAGAATCACTGGACAGAGTATACAGCCCCAGAATCAAAGGACTATACAGCCCTAGAATCACAGGAAAGAGTATACAGCCTTAGAATCACAGGACAGAAGTATAAAGCCCTAGAATCACAGGACAGAATTATACAGCCCCAGAATGACAGGACAGAAGTATACAGCCCCAGTATCACAGGACAGAGTATACAACTTAGCATCACAGGACAGAGTATACAGCCCCAGCATCACAGGACAGAGTATACAGCCCTAGAATCACAGGACAGAAGTATACAGCCCCAGTATCACAGGACAGAGTATACAGCTCAGCATCACAGGACAGAGTATACAGCCCTAGAATCACAGAATAGAAGTATATAGCCCTAGAATCACAGGACAGAAGTATACAGCCCTAGCATCACAGGAAAGAGTTTACAGCCCCAGAATCAGAGGAGCAGAGATGGACGAACTTCCGATGGGACGTTTCGTGAACCGCGAACGCGGACAAAAGTTTGTGAACCGCAGAGTTCGCGGCGGACCCCATTGACTTTAATGGCAGGTGAACCTTAAAAACCTAGAGGTCATATTTCAGCCACAAAATACTTACTAGTTGTGCACACATAGTTCCACCACATGGCCACTGACATAACAAAAGTATGAAGTGAATCTGGGATCGACAACGACAAGCATTCTTTTTTTATCTGTGAAATTTTGACAATTCAGGAGCGCATGAAGGCCATGGAGGAGAGGAAAGGTCAGGCCAGGCTATGAAGGGGGTTGCAGGAGATGATCAGTGCCACAGTCAGGGCAGCACAGTCCTGTGCCAGTGTCCCAGTGTGCCAACCTGTGCTTGAGCCCCTCCCTCTGCCCGGCCCTTACCCCCACCTATGCAGCGCTCCACTGCGGTGGTCCGAAGGTGCCAGTCCAGTGCTGATCCTCAGCCATGGTGCTGACACTGCCTGCTGATTGGCTTCTCCGCTGCCATCTCCCTCACTGTCTGAAACCAGCACCGCGATAGAGACTGAGCACTGACACCAGCACCGAGATAGAGAGCACTGACACCAGCACTGTGATAGAGAGCACTGACACCAACACCGAGATAGAGAGCACTGACACCAGCACCGCTATAGAGACTGAGCACTGACACCAGCACCGTGATAGAGAGCACTGACACCAGCACCGTGATAGAGAGCACTGACACCAGCACCGCTATAGAGACTGAGCACTGACACCAGCACTGTGATAGAGAGCACTGACACCAGCACCGAGATAGAGAGCACTGACACCAGCACTGTAATAGAGAGCACTGACACCAGCACCGAGATAGAGAGCACTGACACCAGCACCATGGTAGAGAGCACTGACACCAGCACCGTGATAGAGAGCACTGACACCACCCCCGAGATAGAGAGCAATGACACCAGCACCAAGATAGAAAGCACTGACACCAGCACCAAGATAGAAAGCACTGACACCACACCAGCACTGTGATAGAGAGCACTGACACCACACCAGCACCGTGATAGAGAGCACTGACACCAGCACCATGATAGAGAGAGAGCACTGACACCAACAGCAAGATAGAGAGCACTGACACCACACCAGCACCATGCTGGAGAGCACTGACACCAGCACCAGCACCGAGATAGAGAGCACTGACACCAGCACCGTGATAGAGAGCACTGACACCAGCACCGAGATAGAGAGCACTGACACCACACCAGCACCGTGATAGAGAGCACTGACACCAGCACCCAGATAGAGAGCACTGACACCAACACCATGATAGAGAGCACTGACACCACACCAGCAACGAGATAGAGAGTGCCGACACCAGCACCAAGATAGAGAGCACTGACACCACACCAGCACCAAGATAGAGAGAGAGCACTGACACCAGCACCGAGATAGAGAGCACTGACAGCAGCACTGATACCAGCAACTCGCTGCGGGATCCAAAAATATGACACCGCTCAACCTCTTCAAACAGGAGGGTATGGGCATATGTACGGTGTGCTTTTTTTGTACAAGGAAGTGAGCCAAAGGTAGAAAAAAAGGTCTGTGTGCTTGATTAAATAAATTGTTTATAGAGTTATTAATAGACATGGTCTACTGGTCACATGTGTTGAATTCCTCCGAGATCCATGTCTCATTCGTTTTTATAAATGTGAGGTAGTCAACACTGTCAAGAGCTAGGCGAGTGCGCTTATCATTCACGATCCCCCCTGCTGCGCTGAACGTCCTTTTGGACAGGACACTGGACGAGGGGCAAGCCAACAGTTCCATTGCAAATTGGGCAAGCTCTGGCCAGAGGTCAAGCCTGCCCACCCAGTAGTCCAGGGGTTCATCACTCCTCAGAGCATCCACATCGGCCGTTAACCCGATGTAGTCTGTCACCTGTCGGTCTAGGCGTTCCCTGATGCTGGATCCGGATGAGACCTGTCGATGGGTCGGCTGAAAGAATGACCTCATATCAGAAGTCGCCAACACATCTTCAAACCTCCCTCTTCTTGCAGGCGCTGTTGGATTGTTACCCGCAACTCCTTCTCTGGGAGTGGGAATTGCTCCTCTGAAAGCGCACGCAAAAGCAGAATGCAGCATTTCTCAAAACAAGGCCTGGAAGTGCTCCATTCTGACAGCCCTTTGTGACGGTGGTAACATTTCCGCCATTTTGTGTTTGTACCGGGGGTCTAAGTACGTTGTCACCCAGTACTGGTCCTTGACCCTTATGCTTTTTATACGGAGGTCCCTGTTAAAACACTGGAGCATGAAGGCCCCCATTTGCACTAAACTGGAAACGGTGTGGTGGCCTGGCTCCTGCTCATCATCCAGGATAATTTCATCCTCCTCGTTCTCCTCTCCCCATCCACGCACAACAACAGGGATCCCAGAAAGGTTTAAAGCATGCTCTTCTTGCTCCTCCTCATCTGCCCCGGCACCATCCTCCTCTGACTCCTCTTCAGACTCCTGTTGTTGACTTGTCTCAGATAGAGTAGCCCCCCTGGGAATTCATCCAGCATTGCGACTTCCTCATCTTCCCGCTCCTCCACGGCTTGATCAATGACACAACGCAATGCACACTCCATAAAGAAGGCATAAGGTACCATGTCACTGATGGCGCCATGGCTGCGACTGACCAGTTTGGTGATCTCATCAAATGGCCACAGAAGTCTGCATGCGTCACGCATGAGCAGCCACTGGCGCGGTGAAAAAAAACAAGCTCCCCAGAACCTGTTCTGCCACAGAGTTCATACAGGTAGACGTTAACTGCACGTTTCTGCTGGAGCAGCCTATCAAGCATATAGAAGGTTGAGTTCCATCGCATCTCAGCAAGCCGAGCCATGGCCATGTAAGATCTTGTGAAAGGGGCCGATATTTTCCTTGCCTGCCGCAAGATGTCCTGTACCCCAGGGTATTGGACAACGAATCGCTGCACGACCAAGTGTAAGACGTGTGCCATGCATGGCACGTGTGTAATTTTGCCCTGTTTCAATACGCTAAGCAGATTGGCACCGTTGTTGTACACCCCTTTACCAAATGTCAAATTGAGCTATGTTAGCCACTGATCTGCCTGTGAACACAAAGCTGAAAGGAGTGCAGGGCCAGTGTGGCTCTTGGCTTCCAGGCACAACAGACGCAGCACAGCATGGCAACATCTGACCTGGCATGTCAAATAGGTTCTGGGGATCTTGGGCAGCGCAGCGGAAGAGGCGCTAGCAGAGGAAAAGAAGGAGTCAGCCGGGGAGGACAGGGAGGATGGAGTAGGAGGAGGAGAAGAAGAGGCAGGCCTGCATGTAATCCGTGGCGGTAAAACCAAATCTACACGGGTGCCATGGGTTAGATGTTTGACGGCCGTCAGAAGGTTCACCCAGTGGGCAGTAAAAGTGATATACCTTCCCTGCCCTTGTTTGCTAGACCATGTGTCTGTGGTCAGCGGCCACACCCAGACGGGAGCTAACGCATAGCGAGGAAGAGGACGATGAATTCAACACTGGCAGCTCCCCCCCGCTGGCGCCGTCAGGTATGTCACAAAGCGACTTCCTTAACCACTACAATACAGGGCACTTTCGACCCCTTCCTTCCCAGCCCAATTTTCAGCTTTCATCGCTCTCGCATTTTCAATGACTATTGCGCGGTCATGCTACACTGTACCCAAATGAAATTTTTATCATTTTGTTCGCACAAATAGAGCTTTATTTTGGTGGTATTAATTACGAAAAAAAATAATATTTTCTTTTTTCTATTTTAAAAGAAATCTAATAAAATCAAATTTTGTCTTAAATTTAAGCCAAAATTTATTCTGCTACATGTTTTTGGTAAAATAAAATTCTGTTAAGTGTATAATAATTGGTTTGTGTGATCACGGACATATGTACGCAAATGATCATGTACATATGTGTGCAGATAATCATTGGAACATGTGATTTTAGTGGGACATATGTGGGGGACATGTGTTTTTTTATTTGGGGACAAGTCTTTTTATTATTTGGGGACATGTGTGGTGACGTGTATTGTGGTGACATGTGTGTTTTGGGGACATGTGTGGTGACGTGTATTGTGGTGACATGTGTGTTTTGGGGACATGTGTAGTGACGTGTATTGTGGTGACATGTGTGTTTACACTGTAGGTTTATACTAGAATGGTGATCAGTTAGTAAAAAGCTGTAAAAACAGCTCATACTCACTGATCACCAGCCAGCTGCAGCGATCTGCTCTCCTCTCCTCAGCGACGACTTCTGTGTGAGGAGAGGAGGAGCTGATTGCCTAGCAACCGGCTGTTTGTTTACATCACATGATGGCCGTGATTGGACACGGCCGTCATGTGATCAGGAGGGTCAATCACAGAGCCCTCTTGACGATCCAAGATGCGCCGTGTCTGGGTGACACAAGCGCATTGGGATCGCGCCGCTGTACGGGCACGCGCGCAATCCCCCTCCTTCTGACGGACGTTTCTGAACGTCCAGTCAGAAGGAGGTGGCTCCCACCCGGCCAATGTCCATATACGGCCGGGTGGGAGCCATGGTTAAGTACATGGAGGCCATGCTCCAGAAAGGCCCTGAAAGCCACGTCGGAGCAGATCACTAATAGACTCTCGTGGGAAATCCGCAAAATAGGCCAGCGCACAGCAGACCTAGATTTCAGGGTGGATGACATGGAGCTCACCCTGCAAGAACATGCCCAGGAACAAGCAGCCCTCCAAAAGGAAAACTCTACTTTGCTTTCTCGTTTAGAGGATGCAGAGAACCGCTTCCGCAGGTCCAACCTGAGACTCAGGGGAATACCTGAAATTATTGAGGTCCAATCGTTGTCTACAGCTTTATTTCAAGGGCTTGCCCCTTCTATACCCATTGAACGTTTTGAGTTTGACAGGGTCCACAGGGCTCTCACTCGTTGTCAGAATGATGGACTACCGCGAGACATCATAATCAAGCTGCACTTCTTCCGTACGAAGGAACAGCTTCTAAGCCCTTGTACACATGGTCAGAGATTCCGACAACCAAATCCGTTGGATTTTGTCCGACGGACTTTGTCAGAAACTGTTGTATACACACGGTCGGATGAAGTTGTCGGAAAATCCAACGTGATGACGTTATTTCGTTATGACGGGACTATGTTCAGGCTAGTAGCCAATAGCTTTGATGTAGAAATTTTATCTGAGCATGCGTGGCACTTTGTCAGATCGGAATTCTCTACACATGATCGGAGTATGTCCGATCGGAGCATTTTGTCGGAAAATTTTACCAACAAGTTGGAAAACTTGGTCCGTTGGATACTCCGACGGAAACAGTCTGAGGGAGACCACACACAGTCGGAATATCTGACAAAACGGTCCGATCGGACACATTCCATCTGAATCTCCGACCGTGTGTACAAGGGCTAACAGCTGCACACAACAAAGAATCTTTGATGTTCCAGGGCCATCCCTACCAACTCTTCTCTCCCCTCACCATCGCCAAACGCTGAGCCATGAAGCCGCAACTTCAAGTCCTGATACAGCACCATCTGAAGTACACATGGCGGTTTCCGTTCGCCATACAATTTGCTTATCAGGGTCAGCAACATACCTGTACATCCCCAGAATCCCTGCAATGCCTGCTGGAAACCCTCCACCTGATACCTCCAGACCAACACTCTGAGACTAACCTACCACTTACCCCAGCTCGCTCTGCTGCACACCCATATTCAACCACGCCGAAGCGTAGCCAGCCGGGCCCATCATCGATCCGCAGAGGAACCCCATCAAGAGACGCAGAAGACAAAGTTTCCACTCCTAAGTTTTGTCCGCCTCGCTGATCCACCAGGAGCTGTTTTTTCTCTTTTTGTTATTCCCTTATGTCCCCTCCTGTACATGTAGGTTCTCAGTTACCTTGAGGAAGATGAACGCTGGACCCTGCTAAATGGGCTTCCTTCTGCTGAGTCCCAGGGGAACGCTGTTTTGTATGTACTATTATGCTCCCAGCGAACCCTCCTTTTGCACGGGGGTCCATGAAGGTTCGGATGATCCTCAACCTTTGCATTGTCTGGTCTGTCCCCACGACCCTTTCAAGAAGGGGATCATCTCTGCTCCTGGGGTGATCCCTACCGGGTCCTTTACTTTAATCTAAATTTAAGGTCCTTCTTTTTCTTTACAGTTGTTTTTTTCTTTTTTTCTTTTTTTTTTTATTGTCTTTACTCACTCACTCGTTTTACGGTCATGAACTGATGACTTCCACAGCTCATGATAATTTTGTACAAGGCAAACTACAAACTGGTCGTAATTGTAATAACTGTTTTACTTATATGTTCATAGAGGTTGATAATAGATCTTGCAAACACCATCCACCTCCCCTCCCCCTTTTTTTCCTTCCCTATTTCCTGTTGCCCCCCCCCTCCTTCCCTTCTCACCTCCTCCCTCCCTTCTCACCTCCTCCCTCCCTTCTCCCCCCTCCCTCCCTACCCTCTCCCCCTTCCTTCCCCCCTCCCCCCTCTCCTTCTCCCATCCTCCCCTCTCCTCCACCCCCTCTCTCCCCCGCCCCCTCCTATCCCTTCTTTCCCTTTCTCTCCCCTAGCTCACCTCCTCTCTCTCCCACTGGACCTCTCATCCTTTCCCTTTGTTACCTCTCTCCCCCCTCCTTATCCTTCCAATCCCTTTCCCCTATCCCCCTATACCTCTAGCCCTCCCCCACCCCTCCTAAACCTCTTCCAACCTATGTTGTGAGGTACTGACCTATTCAACATGTTCACGGGTTTAATGGTTCATATGTTATATTGATGTATAGTTGATTATACACTGTACGCATCTTAAAGCATAAGTTTTGTACTGCATATATGTTGTGCCTTCCCATTGGTGGCGGGGAGCTGTCACTGCTCCCCCATTCTACAGTGCACCATCTCTTGGGCCGGATTTTCCTGGCTGTGGAGATCGAGCACTGACCTGTTGGGCGATTCAGCCTTGTCTTTTCTGCTCTTGCAAGTAAATGGTTTGCCCTACGCAAAGAGCTCTAACCCTTTTCTCCTTCCTCTGTTTCCCTCCTCTCCTCTCATCAGCACTTTTCCCTTTCTCCTTTGGTCGGTCAGCTCCCATGGTTCCCTCACCACGTTGTAGTCCCTCTTTCATTCCCCAAACATGCCCCCCCGAATATACTCTCCCTTAATGTCAAGGGACTTAATTACCCTAATAAAAGGGTCAAAGCCTTTCAAATATTCTCAGCCCTGAAGGCCAGTATTGTGGCCCTTCAAGAAACACACTTTGCCATAAACCAGACTCCGAAATTCTTTGGCTTCCGGTACCCACAGGTCTTTACGGCCTCGGCCACCTCAAAACATAGAGGGGTACTGTTAGCTTTCCACCACTTATTACTGTTCACCCCCACTACAGAAATCAAGGACCCAGAGGGTCGCTACATTATTTTAGTTGGTCTACTCTAAGATGTTGAAACCATAATAGTTTCTTATTACGCCCCCAACAATAACCAAAATCCTTTTTTCTCACACCTCTTACAGGTTATTAAAACGCACTGCAAGGGCACGCTCTTCATGTGTGGTGACTCTAATTTGACACTGCACCCCTATCTAGATAAGTCACCATATTCACTGGAACACCACTCGTTCTCAGTCCAATTTCGTAAACAACTACTTCAGGCATCCCTCCTTGACACCTGGAGGGAATGTAATCCCATGAAAAAGAATTACATGTTCTATTCCTATCCACACAAATCTTTCTCGAGGATTGACCATATACTGACCCCAGCTGCGTCCTTTACAGTAGTACTTCAATCCAATATCTGGCCAATCACCTGGTCCGACCACTGTGCGGTGATCACGACTATTTTCTCGTTGATTCCCCAGGCCAGAGATAAACCTGGTGTATGAACGAGGCGCATCTAACCAATCAATTCTACTGCCTTGATATTCGGCAAGCCCTCAAAGAGTATCTACAGCACAATTCCACCCCCGAGATCTCCCTGATCCTCCTCTGGGAGGCACACAAACCTGCAATTAGGGGTAGCTGTATATCAGTCGCCACTCACCTTAAAAAAGACAGGAAACTGAGGCTGCAACAGCTAGAAATGGATTATCATCACCATGTTCTCCAATTTCAGGATTCACCCACTGAATCCCATAGACTAACCCTAGAAAAGACCAAACTTGAACTGGATCTTCTGTTGGCTGAATCGGCAGATAAAGTTCTACGTAGGGTCAACCACACAATCTACACCAAGGCCAACAAGCTTGACATCTTTATGGCTCTACGTCTTTGACGGCTGGACAGGATCCATAAGCTCATCAGACTCAAGCTGGCTCATGACTCACATACCAGCAATCCTATCAGGGTGCTTGCCGAATTCCGTAAAAGATTGGCCAATCTATATGAAGCCAAAACTCAATTTTCTTCACAGCAAGCTGAGACATTGTTTCAGGATTTACCAATCCCTAAATTACCAGAGTCTGCCAGGGAGTCTATGGATAGCCTGATCATGGTTGAGAAAGTACTCATGGCCATAAAGACCCTTAAACCCCACAAGCGCCCAGGCCCAGATGGCCTGCCCAGTAATTACTACAAAAAAATTGTGAACATACTAGCCCCACTCCTTGTTAGATCTTTTAATGCCCTATTACAACAACAAGCTTTTTTTTTTTTTTTTTTTTTTTTTTTTTATTCAGATTTACGTCTAGGAACAAGTAATTGCCATACAAAGAAGACAAAAGGTGATATATAAAGCATATACATGGTTCGTATCGTACAGTGACATGCCTAAGTACAATATAAACAAGATAAACAAGATAGGGTGTATAGGAGCTGGAGCACGGTAACCTCAAAAGCAGCAAAAATAATACCATAAACTTATCATGGTGGTGTAATTATTACTTATTACGTATAACTTAGGGGGGTTTCTCTCTTGTCGCCCTGTTGGGTATCTTTAGGGTGCCCAGGGAGTTAGTAAGATCTCTTTTGAGATACCAGGCTGTGTATCTGAATGGCTGTATATTGGTATGTAATTCTTCTTTAGAGAAAACATGTTCCATAAACTTGTGCCATCTTGAAAAAAGCGTGTGGTAGATTTAAAGCTTAACAGGATGGTATCTAACCGTTTGAGGTAGAAAAGAGTTTCCAGGGCCTTTTTCACGGCCTGTAGTGAGGGCGGTGATACTTTGATCCATTGTGTCAGGATACTTCTCCGTGCGACCAGGAGACAGAGATGAGCCCACTGAGGTATACAAGTAGTGTCATCTGTAAGGGGTGGTACCACAGGTGGGGTACATCCGAACAAGCGTAAGAGGCGGTCTCTGGGTAGGTCGAGGTTAGCGACGTCTCGAATGAATCGTAATACTGAGTTCCAAAAATTTGTAATATGTGGGCATTCCCATAAGCGATGTAGAAGCGTGGGGCTTGGTGCCAAGCACCATGTACAACGTTCCTGGTCGGGATCGATTCGGTTAATACGAAAGGGGTAGTAAGCCCTGTGCAAAATCTTGAATTGAGTCTCCCTCCACGTTTCGGAGACCGTAACATTAATGACTCTAGTATAACCTTCCAATATCTTCATGGGGAGGTCCAAATCGTCAAATATGGCAGCCCACTTTTGAAATGGTTGAAGATGGTATTTGGCGGATTGGTGGGCAATAAGAGAGGTATAAATAGTAGAAATAGAGTAGTCCCCAGTTTGAAATACAGTATCTGTAAAGGATTTCTGAAACGGGTTTGTAGTGTGTCCATGGCTATTCTTCAGATAGCTGAGTAGTTGGCGGTAGTAGAAGAAATGAGTCATTGGTAGAGAAAATTCTCGAGCCAGCATTTGGAAAGGCTTAGGTTTACCTGAACTGTGCAAATAAACATCGTAGACCTTAGTGAGAACTTTCGTCGACCAGCAGGCAAATACGCTATGCATCGTGGACGGAAGGAACATGGGATTAGATTGGATAGGCAAATAGCGGGAAATATTGTAGGGTAGCCCCAGCAGTTTCCGGGTCTCCCTCCAAGCTACCACTGTGTCTCTAATTAGTAGATTTGATTTGAGGTGGATAGGCAATTTGTTTGGGTTCGAATGGAGGATAGCTGAGAGGGCAAACGGGGAAACCGCTGCAGTTTCTAGAGAATGGTTCGAGTATCTGGACTTTCCTGAGAGCCAGTCAAGGCCTTGCCTAAGTAAACATGCTAAGTTGTAAAACCGTATATTGGGCAGGCTCGCTCCTCCCTCTACCTTCGGGAGGCATAACTTATTCAAAGCAATCCTCGGCTTCTTCCCGGCCCACAAAAATTTCGCCAATGCAGAGTGAATCAACGTGATATCCGAATGTTTAACTAAAAGAGGAATAGTCTGCATGGGGTAGAGCAATCGCGCAAATGAGACCATTTTAAAAAGATGACACCTCCCAAAGAGCGAGAGAGGAAGAGCCGCCCAAGCCTCCAGCTCCTTTACAATTTTTGATACTACCGGTGGAAAATTAAGTGAGTAAATGGTTGAGGGTGTCCGGCCAATACGTATTCCCAGATAGGTGATACTGTGAGTCGCTATCGCTAAGGGGGACTGAGAGGCCCAGGTATTGGCTAAATTGGGTCTAAGGGACAGTATTTCACTTTTTTCAAAATTAATACGTAACCCAGAGTATGACCGAAATGTTCGGAATATGTCTGTAAGACGCCCAAAGTCCCCAGCTGGATCAGTGGAGAACAGCAGAATATCGTCCGCGAAAGGAGCGGATCGAAGCGTGTGATCTCCTACCGTTACCCCACTGATTCCGTCAGTCGAGTTGATCAATCTAGACAAAGGTTCGATGGCCTGATTGAACAACAAGGGGGAGAGAGGACATCCCTGTCTCGTCCCCTTCGTCAGGGGGATTGTGTCCGAGATGAAGTCAGATGTCACTAAACGAGCCGTCGGGGATTCGTACATACAGTGTAGGAAGTTCAGGATCGGTCCAGAAAATGCTAGTTTCTCCATCGCTTGAAAGAGCCAAGATAAACTAATGTTGTCGAAGGCCTTTTCGGCATCTAATGACATTATGGCTACGTCTTGGTCAGGGTGTAGTTTGGCATATTCTGAGACTGTCAAAACTTTACGAATGTTTAATGTAGCCGAGCGTCCTTTAACGAAACCCGATTGGGCCGGGTGTAAAAGGGACGGAAGTAACGACGCCAGATGGGTTGCGACAATTTTAGATAGAATTTTCACGTCTACGTTAATCAATGAGATTGGTCGGTATGACCCTGGGAGAGTGGGATCTCTATCTTTTTTGCTAATGAGACGTATGTATGCCTGTGTACCCGTAGGGAGATATGGGCCTCCGTCCCACATCGCTCTAAAGACAGTGCACAAAGTATTCGGTATAAAGTCTTTGGTCAATTTATAAAATTCGGCGGTGAGACCGTCTGGGCCCGGAGCTTTAGACGAAGCCAACGACTTAATCGTGTCCTGGATGTCCTCGACCGAAACGTGTTCGTTAAAAGCCTCAGCGGTTAGCTTAGGCAAGTGTAGTTTATCTAAAAGGATCGCTGCTCCCTTCTGGTCCACCGGATCTGTAGAATATAGCTGGGTGTAATAATCCGTAAGAATTTTGCTTATTGCCTTGGGGGAGGTGTGTATTATCCCCGCAGTGTCTTTCATGGACATAATACGCGTGGGGTTTTTAGTCCCGGCGCACAGCCTAGCAAGCAGTCTACCCGCCTTGTTTCCGAATTTGTGGAAATATAGAGTGGAGTAGGACGCTTTAGCCGATTCCTGTTGTTCCGCCCAGAGGTCAAACTCCCTCTTGGCGGTCGTCCAGGCTTGAATATTAGCAGGCGTACGACTGGTCACTAGTCGTTCGTGTGCTGTCCGAAGAGTCTCACTCGCCGTCATGTATTGCCGTTTGGCATGGTTTTTGAATTGGGTAGTGTATGAAATAATCCTACCGCGCAAGAATGCTTTACCAGCCTCCCAGAAAAGATTCGGGTTAGAGAGGTGTTCCGCGTTATTATCCGTGTATTCCGTCCAAGCTGATTCTAGCATGGAATGAAAATCCTCGTTGCCCGCTAAGTATGAGGGGAAACGCCACATGGGTGGTAAGGATCCCGTGCGAGTATCTAGCAATTTAATGGCAATTGGGCTGTGGTCCGAAATCCTAGGGTCGTGAATTTCAGGGTCTCGTGTCATTTGGAAAAGCACTGGGGAGACAAAAAAAATAGTCTATACGGGAAAACGAGTCGTGGGGGGGGATAGAAAGTAAAGTCTCTTCCCGTTGGGTGGGCTATCCTCCATGGGTCCATCAGTCGTAGCTGTTCGATTGTCCTCGCCAAAAGCGGTGGGGGGGAGACAGATTTGTCCCGTGCCATCCCACTGGCAGGGTAGGTGACATTACTGCATTAAAATCTCCTCCCAAAATGTGTAAGGCCTCTGGTACCAATGTCGTCCAGGTCGTCAAGTCTCGGAAAAACGTAGAGTTGGGTGAGTTAGGGGCATAGATATTGGTGATTGCAATGTCCGTATGGGCCAAGTTGAGGGATATTGTGATCATGCGGCCTTGGTGGTCCAATCGTACATTCTTGAGAACATTAAGTTTTTTATGCAATAAGATAGCTACCCCTGCCCTACGGCCGTCAGATGAAGAACCGAAAACCTCTCCCACCCACAATCTTCGAAGATGTTGCAGTTCAGCGGCCGACAAGTGTGTCTCCTGTAACAGAGCCACATCTGCCCTTAACCTCTTTAAATGTCGAAGGATCATCATCCGCTTACACGGAGAGCGAAGCCCCTTAATATTCCACGACACGATTTTCAAGTGATTCCCATCGATCGATGAAGCCATATCTGAAATGAGTCAGCTTTCAACATTAAATGACAGGGGGGAAACTTTCCCTATAGTCGCAATCCATCAATGAGGGGAACACTCGAAGACCGTGCTGCTCCTAGGTCTAAAGGCATGAAACACTCGTGTGAGCAAGTAACAAAGAACAACATGTATCTAAAAGCACATCGTAAAAGAAAGAAAAAATGAACAATTAACAAAAAGTTACTAAAATAGTCTGCAACAACAAGCTTTTGGCAGAGACACCCTAACGGCTATAATATCCATGATCCCCAAGCCCAATACTGACAACACTTTGTGGTCCAACTTTAGACCTATAGCTCTACTCAATGTGGATATTAAAATTCTAGCCCAAATTCTAGCATTGCAACTTAACCCATTAATTGGCAATTTAATCCATAAAGATCAGGTGGGGTTCATCCACAACCGGCAGGCTGGCGACAACATCCGGCGCGTTGTTTTATTACAGCATTTGGCAAGAACACGCTCAATTCCTATGCACTGCCTATCCTTAGACATAATAAAGGCATTTGATACCATCTCCTGGCCTTATTTGCACCTTATTTTGAAGCTCTGGGGTTTCGGACACCACTTCCTCCAATGGATTACCTCTTTATGTACTAACCCCCAGGCTTTGGTGAAATACTCAGGGTTTTGCTCCCAGAGCTTCCCAATCCAGAGGGGAACAAGACAGGGTTGCCCTTTGTTTCCATCAATTTTTGCTTTGGTAATTGAACCTCTGGCAGCACTGATCCGGGCAAATCCCAATATCCAAGGCCTGGAGATAGCCTCGACGACTCATAAACTATGTCTATTCGCCGACGATGCATTATTGTTTATCACCTCCCCACATACTACTCTCCCAAACTTAATCCAACTTCTTGACAAATTCGCTCAGATCTCGGGTCTAGAAGTCAATCAGGCAAAGTCCAGGCCCTTAATGTATCCCTGCCATCGACCACACTTAAACTTCTACAGGAGAATTCCCCATTTCAATGGTCCAACTCTTCCCTTCCCTATCTGGGCGCTAAACGAACTAGCAATCCAGCAGACCTATTCCGCGCAAACTACCTCCCTATGCTGAAACACCTCTTAATACTTAATGACTGCGTTCCCTCTGTATCTCTTGGCTCGGGCGTGTGGGTGCTGTTAAAATGTCATTGCTCCCTAAGCTTCTGTATCTCTACAGAGTCCTCCCTACACCGTTGCCCCCCCTACTTCCACCATATCATCCACAACCGAGTGTTCAAGTACATATGGGGCTCTACAAGGCCTAGAGTATCCCGATCCATTTTACTTCGTAACAACCTGGCTGGGGGTTTGGGGGTAGCCAATTTCTCACACTATTACCATGCAGCTCAACTAGCCCAAATAACGTTATACCACGCCAGATCTGAAACCCCCATATGGGTAAGTTTAGAGGCAATAGAACTTCATCCTATGCTAATATCAAACCTTTTGTGGCTACCCACTTCCGCGCGCGGCCCTATAACTAACCCTTTAACTCAGCATTCTTTGACACTCTGGGATAAATTAGAAAGACCTTTTAAATTAATCTCCCCACTTTTATCCTTTATATGTCATGCACAATTCTACCCTGCCTTCACAGAACCTGCCTTGTTCCGGGCCTGGACCTGGGCTAATATGACCCGTATAAGCGACCTGGTGGCTGGTGGTACTATTAAAACGTTCCCATCCCTCCAAGCCCAAGCACAACTCCCACATAAGGAGTGTTTTTGTTACCTCCAAATATCCCACTTTGTACAAATGGTCATAGGCTCTAATGTGGAGTTGGGCACGCTATCGCTATTTGAGGGAATATGTTCGGACCAGCATGCTCCAGGTATTATATCCCAACTTTATACACACCTTACTTCTCCACCCGCAGCAATCCCATTTCATGCACAACACTGGGTCAACTACCCGTCCTTAGAACTAGACATGGAAGACTGGGCCAGTATATGGAACACCAAAATCTCATCACAAAATATTGTTGCTCTTGAAGCGAGCTATAAGGTTTCCATGAGATGGTACTTAGTTCCGGATAGGATAGCGAAGTTTCTGCCATCATACTCACCAAATTGCTTTCGTAACTGCAGGGAAAAGGGCACCCATATGCATATATAGTGGACCTGCCCAACGGTGCAGAGCTTCTGGGCAACAATATTTCAAATGGTCTCTACATTGACCCAGGAACCGCTAGACCCCGACCTAGCCCTTTTAAATTGTTTCCCGAACTCATACACCAAAGCACAGATACGGCTCCTCCTGCAGCTCATTACTGCAGCCAAACAATCGCCAAAGCGTGGAAAACCCCTACCTTAAAATATTGCTGAAGTTAAAAGTAGGGTCACACAAGCAATGATCCATAGCAGAATAGAAGCTACTATCCTTGACAAAATTCCCCGACACTCCAAAATCTGGCAGCCATGGATTGACGGTTTTCTACTACAAAACTTTGACAGGCGCATATTGGAACCATAGACCCACATGTCCCCCTGAAAAGACACTACATACAAATCTTTAGATGTTTGGTGTGAACCGGCCGGCCACTCTCTTCCCCTTCCACCTTCTCTCTCTTCTCCCTCTCCGCTCTCCTACTTCCCTCTTTGCTCTCTTCTTACTCTCCTATACCTTTTCCCCGTTCTTGATATTCACTGAGGTGACATAAAAGAATGATAGGAACGGTTTAGCCAACTTGATATCTCCTGTACAATGGAGTACCATCCACACTGGAACTTGTTCTTGTTCAGGGCCCTCCCCCAAATCTACACTGTAAGCCCCATGATGCCCATTACACTATGAGAGCCTTATGTTAGTGAATTAGCTGCATTTATTTTTCTATTCTATCAATGTGATGATGTGATGATACTATACCGCAATATACTTTGTTTACAGTTGTTTTTTTTCTATAAGCTGAACTGTTGGTGTTTCTGTATTCTCTGTATCTGTTACCAATAAAATCTTTGAAAAGAAAAAAAATATGCAAGTTTTGCAGCCCTATTGGAAATCGAGACACATGAACAACTGTCCAAATATAGTCCAGACATAAATCCTGGTAATCTTAGGACTCTCAATTCAAATGCCACCATGTGTGACAGAATAACGCCCCGTACACACAATCAGAAATTCCACCAGTAAAAGTCAGATGACAGCTTTTGGTCGGAAAATTCTATCGTGTGTATGCTCCATCGGACTTTTGCTGGGGGAATTTTGGCCAGCAAAATATTGAGAGCAGGTTCTCAATTTTTCGGTCGGAAAAAGGTTCCGATCAGAAATTCCTATTGTCTGTACAAATTCCGACACGCAAGATTCCTATCCATGCTCGTAAACAATTTGAGCGCATGCTCGGAAGCATTAAACTTCATTTTCTCGGCTCATCATAGTGTTGTACGTCACCACGTTCTTGGCGGTGGAAAGGTCAGAGAGCTTTTGTGTGACCGTGTGTATGCAAGCTAAGCTTGAGGGGGAATTTGGATGTTGGATTTTTTTTTTTCTGACGGAAATTACGCTCATGTGTACGGAGCATAAGAGTAATTCATTTTCAGATTTCACCTCGTGATCCGCCACCATTCAAAGTGGACTCTTACCAGAACCAATGGACCCTATTACAGAGTCACTAGTGCCTGATCCAGGAATTCCATCTGGAAGGAAGGTAGGACCATTGAGAAATCTTAAAAACCGTCCAAGGATGTCTCAGGTGGATAACGTATTGTAGGGTACTCCTTGCCGCAGTGCTTCTCTACCCAGATTCATTTCACAGGTGTGGTCTGGCTGTGCTCTCCTATGAGGTTTATTAGGTATTAGGTGAGAACAGCCAGACCAGACATGTGAAATGAATCGAGGGAGAGAAGCACTGCGGCAAGAAGTACCTTACAATGTGTTATCTACCTGAGACAGCCTGGGACAGTTTAAAGGTTTCCAAATGGTCCTACACTTACATAGTTACACTTCTGGGGTTCCTCAGGCTCCCCTACATAGTTAGTAAGGTTGACTAAAGATACTAGTCCATCCCTGTACATTGCACACTCAAATCGGTCCCTACCCTCAAGAAGCCCACAATCCAAGGCCCCATTGATATACTAGAGCCAATTTTGGACAGAAGCCAATTAACCTACATGCATGTCTTTGGAGTGTGGGAGGAAATCGGAGTACCCGGAGGAAACCCACGCAGGCACAGGGAGAACATTCAAACTCCAGGCCGGTAGCGCCATGGTTGGGTTTTAAACCAGTGACCCTTTTCACTGCTAGGCGAGAGTGCTAACCACTACACCACTGTGCCGTACTTCCAGATGGAATTCCTGGAACAGGTGCTAGTGACTCTGTTAAAAATCAGTAGCACCTGTTTTTATTCTACAGGTCTTGTGCTGTCAGAAAATATATGGTTTGGAGGTTCTTTTACAAATTCTGAAAGCTGTAAGAGAAAAAGGAAAACCTCCAGATTTTTAGAGAAATTTGGATATTTACAGTTTTGCATACATTTATTTTTCACCATTTTGCAAAAAGGCACAATTTTAACATTTACAAATATTTGTCATTTATTAAACTCAGGTTAAGCTTTTATATTTAGTAAGAATTTAGCAGGATTTTTTTTTTCTGTTTTAAAAAGGTTTTTATTGAAAATATTGCAGGGCCTTAATAATCAGTAGCACCTTTTTTTTAATTCTACAGGTCATGTGCTTTCAGTAAATATATGGGGGGGATCCTGTACCAATTATGAAAGCTGTAAGAGAAAAAACAAAATCCTCCAGATTTTAAGAGAAAATTGGATATTTTCATTTTTTGCGTATGTTCGATTTTAACCATTTCGTAAAAAAAGGTGCAATTCAAAATATTACCAATATTTGTCAATTATTAACTCAATGCAAGTTAAGCTTTTATATATATCAGGGATTTTGTAAAATTTGCTGTGCTTTTATCTGCTAATAATGATTTATTATGCCGCGTACACACGACCGGACTTTTCGACAGCAAAGGTCCGATGAAACCGAATCCGTCGAACAATTCGATCGTGTGTGGGCTCCATCTGACCTTTTCTCTCCAAAAATCTGACAGACTTTAGAAATAGAACATGTTTCAAATTTTTCTGCCGGAACTCCGCCGGACCCAGTTCCTATGTAGAAATCCGCTCGTTTGTATGCTAGTCCGATGGACGAAAACCAACGCTAGGGCAGCTATTGGCTATGAACTTCCTTATTCTAGTCCGGTCGTACGTCATCACATTAGAATCGGTCAGACTTTGGTGTGATTGTGTGTGGCCAAGTCCGTTCATTCGGAAAGTCCATCGGAAACTCTGCCAAAAATCTGTCGGGAAGACCGTCGGACCTAGTCTACCGGATAGTCCGGTTGGGTGTACGCAGCATTAGCTGCCTTTTTTGTTTATAGCTAAAAAAAAAAAAGCCAGAGGTGATCAAATACCACCAAAAGAAAGCTCTATTTGTGGGGGGGGAAAAAAGGACATCAATTTTATTTGGGTACAGGGTCACATGACCGTGCAATTGTCAATTAAAGTATGCATTGCCGTATTGCAAAAAATAGCCTGTTAATGAAGGGGGGAAGGGGGGGGAGGTAAACCTTCTGGAGCTGAAGTGATTAAGTATTTTGTGATTTTAATACATTTGATACATTACACAGTGGAACCTTGATTAACGAGTAATGCGACTAACAAGCATTTTGAAAAACTAGCAACTTTTTAAAGAAAATTCTAAATCGGTTTGTGAGTGTTGTCTCGGAAAACAAGCAGAATTCAAGCTAATGCAGTACCGCATTTGGCCAGAGGTGTGGGGGCACCGGTGACACTCGGAACGGTTCCTGTGTGTTTCCGAGCCATTCCGAGGGTTTCTGAGTTCAGCTGAGCTGTCCCCAAGTTTTTCTGAGGCTCTCCGGCTCCCCCCCACCTCTGGCCACATGCGGTATTGCATGAAATAGAAGTAAATGTGGAACAAATTATCTTGGTTTCCTTTGACTTCTATAGGGAAACTCGCTTTGATATGCGAGTGCTTTAGATTACAAGCATTCTCCTGGAATGCATTACGCTCGTAATCCAAGGTTCCACTGTATTGTTTTTTTTTTTTTTTGGTTTTATGCAAAAATTACACGCTTTCCTTCCCAGCCAGGCTCTTAATGGGTATTGTGGTACATTCTAATGCTGCAGCTGGTAGGTGGGCAGGCTATATATTTGTCAGACTAACTATGAGTAAGGCCCTTGTGGGCTGAAACACATCAGCGTTGGCTCCGTTTTGTAACGTGTGTACTCCTTTGTATTGAATAAAGATTGATTTTATTAATACTCACCTGGTTGCCGACTTCATCTTACATTGGATTAAATATTCCCAGCCTCCATGTGATTGGCTCTCCTATTGTTAGTGAAGAAAGTGAGACTCCCCTTGTCGTTTTTCATTAATCACACAGCAGCGTTGTCACCCTGTGGACAGTTTAGTCTTATGCCGCATACACGCAACGGGACTTTTTGACAGCAAAGATCCGACGGAACAAATCCGGCGGACAATTCATTTCGTGTGTGTGTGCTCCATCGGACCTTTGCTGTCCAAAAAATCTGACGAACTTCAGAAATAGAACATGTTTCAAATTTTTTCGCCGGAACTCCGCCAGACCCAGTTCCTATTGAAAAATCCGCTCGTGTGTATGCTAGTCCGACAGACAAAAAACGACGCTAGGGCAGCTATTGGCTACTGGCTATGAGCTTCCTTATTCTAGTCCAGTCGTACGTCATCATGTTCAAATCCCTTGGACTTTGGTGTGATTGTGTGTGGCCAAGTCCGTTCATTCGGAAAGTCCATCGGAACTCTGCCGAAAGACCGTTGGAAAGACTGTCGGACATAGTCCGTCGAAAAGTCCACTCAGTGTGTACGCGGCATAAGATGGACTTTAAGATAAAAAGGAGTTCCTCTAAAGCCCCGTACACACGAGCGGACTTTTCAACATCCAAAGTCTGACGGAATGATTCCGGCAGACTATTCGATCATGTGTGGGCTGCAACGGACTTTTGATTCGCAAAAGTCTGACAGACTTTAGAAATGGAATATGCTTCAAATTTCGCCGGACCCAGTTCCTACCGAAAAATTCACTCATGTGTATGCTATTCCGACGGACTAAAACCGACGCTAGGGCAGCTATTGGCTACTGGCTATGAACTTCCTTATTTGAGTCGAGTCGTACGTCATCACGTTCGACTCTGTCGGAGTTTGGTGTGATTGTGTGTGGCCAAGTCCGTTCATTCGGAAAGTCCGTCAGAACTCCGTCTAAAGTCTGTCGGACTTAGTCCCTCGAAAAGTCCGGTCATGTGTACGCGGCATAACACTTTTAGGGCTTGTTCACACCATACATGCATAAAAACTGATGGGAAATCCAATCAGATTTCACTTGCACAGATACAAGTTGACATCATGCCTGTTTCGGTGAGTTTTTATGCATGTTGACATCCATTTTCATGAGCGTGTTTATATGTGCCCTGTTCACACCACAATGCTGATGTACATGTTGCAGATTCCTGCACTGAAAAAATCTGCACATTGTGGTGTGAAGAGGGCACATGGAGAACCGTTGTTTTCTTTGAAACCTTGCAGAACGCGTTCAGAAAGACTGACAACTCTGCCCCACGGGGTGAGCGAGGCCTAAAGCAATGACAGCAACAGTTTTGTTTTCTTTTTAAAAAAAATGGTTTAAACCATATGAATAAAAAGTGACTGTTGTATTCATCTCCAGCAGTGTTATATGCTTTGTCCCAACCCCTCCAACTACCAGGTTTGCTGAACAGCTTGCCTTATATACAGTATATACATATATATGTGGGAAAATAAGGGATCTACTGGAAAGTCATGCTATTTCCATGGACAAGATGTACTCGTCTCAAAAAAAATTCAGGAAAAGAGATCTATCCACTCAAGAGTCGTTAAAAATAACCACAATAAGAGGAATTCCAGTCCCCCACAATAGGTCATAGAAAAAATGGCCACACACTTTGCATTTTCTTTTTTAAGTCCGGACATGTTGCAGTTGTATTGTGTGATTCGTCTATGGGGAGGAGAAATAGCTTGACAGAGAAAACAAGACAATAAGGACAACCTCTGATGACATGCCTAGACATGTGGATGAACAAAATGGAACACAAGTAGTTAAGTGGCTCTGTCAAATGTATCACAAAAAACAACAGCAAACAGCAAGCATGGAAGGCCTGCACCAGCGTAGGGAGTGGCTTTCTCACCAGTGATTCCTTATTGGTTGGGATACCAGCCACACAATGTTCCTGGAGTGTTGTCATCAGTGAGGGAAGTTGCATCATGAAAAGGGAGGTGGGACGTGTAATGGGAGGCATAGACCAGGTGGGCTACCTTTGAGCCCTCAATTTTGGCTGATGTAGCAATATAGGCTGAACCTGGAAGGGTTTCTCTGAACAAGGTTGCAGAGGCTTGGCAGAATGCTGTTTCAGGTAGTGAAGCAGTTTGGTGACTGTATTAGCTCCATATGAATTTTTATTAGATCTTTAAATGAAGGAAACATTTAGAAATCCATGTCAGTTAGAGAGTGCTGGTTTCGGGTGCACTTCTGCTGATGCCACACCCAGGTCCATCGTTCCATGCTGGTTCTCCACAGCACGGCTATCCCTTTCTGGTTCCTCTCCCTGCAGTCTCCCTCTGCTGGACGGTTTTGTACTTTTGGGATCCTGCTGCAGATTGGACCATCTCTGGGACTATTACCGCTGGACTCCTTATACATATCGATGAGCCCTTTTATCCTTTCAAGCTAATAAGTGTTTTTAATCATTTGGCTAATAAAGTATTGGTGTTTCTGCATTTAGACGTGCCTTCTGTTTGTTTCTGTATGTTTAGGTAAGGCTCAAACAAGGGAAAGATGAGAAACACATTTCAGTTATTGGTGATGAATCTTCTGGTGTTTAATACAATTTGACATCCATGTAAAAGCTTTATCACATTCAGAACACTGATATGGCTTCTCTCCAGTGTGAAACCTCTGATGCAGAACAAGCTCTCTTTTGATTTTAAAAGCTTTGTCACATTCAGAACATTCATATGGCTTCTCTCCAGTGTGAGTCATCTGGTGGCTGATAAAATTTGATCTTGATGCAAATGCTTTGTCACATTCAGAACATTGATATGGCTTCTCTCCAGTGTGAAACCTCTGATGCAGAACAAGCTCTCTTTTGATTTTAAAAGCTTTGTCACATTCAGAACATTCATATGGCTTCTCTCCAGTGTGAGTCATCTGGTGGCTGATAAAATTTGATCTTGATGCAAATGCTTTGTCACATTCAGAACATTGATATGGCTTCTCTCCAGTGTGAAACCTCTGATGCAGAACAAGCTGTCTTTTGATTTTAAAAGCTTTGTCACATTCAGAACATTCATATGGCTTCTCTCCAGTGTGAGTCATCTGGTGGCTGATAAAATGTGACCTTGATGCAAATGCTTTGTCACATTCAGAACACTGATATGGCTTCTCTCCAGTGTGAGTCCTCTGGTGGCTGATCAAATGTGACCTTGATGCAAATGCTTTGTCACATTCAGAACATTGATATGGCTTCTCTCCAGTGTGAACCCTCTGGTGTTTGATAAGGTCTTTCTTGGTTGTAAAAGCTTTGCCACATTCAGAACACTGATATGACTTCTCTCCAGTGTGAACTCTCTGGTGTTTGATAAGATTTGATTTTAGTGTAAAAGCTTTGCCACATTCAGAACACTGATATGGCTTCTCTCCAGTGTGAGTCCTCTGGTGGCTGATAAAATGTGACCTTGATGCAAATGCTTTGTCACATTCAGAACACTGATATGGCTTCTCTCCAGTGTGAGTCCTCTGGTGGCTGATAAAATATGACCTTGATGCAAATGCTTTGTCACACTCAGAACATTGATATGGCTTCTCTTCAGTGTGAATCATACGGTGGCTGATAAGTTGTGACTTTGACGCAAAAGTTTTGACACATTTAGAACACTGATATGGCTTCTCTCCAGTGTGAAACCTCTGATGCAGAACAAGCTCTCTTTTGGTTTTAAAAGCTTTGTCACATTCAGAACATTCATATGGCTTCTCTCCAGTGTGAGTCATCGTGTGTATGATAAGATTGGCCTTCACTGTAAAAGCTTTGTCACATTCAGAACACTGATATAGCCTCTCTCCAGTGTGATCCATCTGGTGGATGATAAGATATGACTTTGATGTAAAAGCTTTGTCACATTTAGAACACTGATATGGCTTCTCTCCAGTGTGAGTCCTCCGGTGGGTGATAAGGTATGACTTTAATGAAAATGCTTTTTCACATTCAGAACATTGAAATGGCTTCTCTCCAGTGTGAGTCCTCCGGTGGGTGATAAGGTATGACTTTAATGAAAATGCTTTTTCACATTCAGAACATTGAAATGGCTTCTCTCCAGTGTGAGTCCTCTGGTGGGTGATGAGGTTTGACTTTGATGAAAATGCTTTGTCACATTCAGAACATTGATACGGCTTCTCTCCAGTGTGAATCATCTGGTGTATGGTAAGAAGCTTCTCCACTCTAAAAGCTTTGTCACACTCAGAACACTGATATGGCTTCTCTTCGGTGTGAGTCATCTGGTGTTTTATAAGTTTTACTTTCCATGGAAAAACTTTGCTGCATTCAGAGCATTGAAATGACTTCTCTCTTTTGTGAACTTTCTCGTGTTTGATAAGATTTTTCTCTCCTGCAAAAGTTTTTCTGCAATAAGAACATGCAAATGGCCTCTTTACAGTGCCAACCATCCTGTATCTGATATGATCTGACATTATTCTAAAGGATTTGTCACTTCAAGAACACTGAAAATCTGGATGAATGTTGAAGAGGATCCAAAACTTTTATGACATTTCGAATACTGATCTGGCTTTTCTCCTGCGGGGAATCCTCCAATAATCTCTAGTAAAGCCTTTTAATTAAAACACCCATATGGTTCATCACCAAAGTGACTCAGCTATGCTCACGAAGACCACCTTGACCAAAAACTCTGTTAATCACGCCACCTAAAAAGGAGATAGAAAACAATAGATAAAACTAAAAGCCAGAAATCTATATATATATGGCTACACTGAAGCTGTTTCCTCTTTGGTCATTTTCATTATTAAATATTAAATTGTATATTCATTAATAATTTAAGAAATATACTTTTTTTTATATTTTTAGAGGGCATTATATTACTTCTACTATGCCTGTTGTCTGGTATAATGGGCCGCTTATTACAATCTTCTGCAGGAGGATCTCATTTTTTTTTGGTCGTATGAAGAATTGGGCTGCATTTCTATCCTGAGTAAAATGTATGATAAATCAGAGTCATGGTTTTTCAGACCTGTGAATTGGCATTGTGGGTATTTAGTGAAGCTACTGTTTGTTTTTATCAGATAGGCTTCTTGCACTGGATGAGGCGAGTTCCCCCAGTATGACTTACTAGATGAATTCCTTGTTGAAATCTTAAAAAAAAAAAAAAAACGAACACAATGAAGGTGTAAATGCCAAATGATGGGGATACATGTATGTCTGAAGTATGGGTATGAAGACGAAAGTACAAGAGTTAGTGCGGTACAGAAAACAAGTGGATACCAAACGTAACAAAGGTCTCTATTTATAACTATGAGATAACAAACTGGCATCTCTGTTTATGCAGGATAGAAACAACTCAGTATCCCTGAAACATTTCTCATATCACTGTATACATGGTACTAAATCCATAGACAACAGCATCATAGCCCATAAAGCCAGTACAAAGTATAACACCCCACATATATAAAACGAATACCCCCCCCCCCCCAATGTTCCTACATATGATATAAAGTAAAATTGGGACTTCTGTTGAGGAGGGGATAAGAGCCAAGGTAATTGTAAAATATCTCAGGAGGAAGTGGAGCACCTGAACAGAATTTCCTGTTGAATGTTGGTGGGTGTGATGGAAACCGCACTCTCACGTTTAGCTGACTTCCTCTATGTTTGTTTTCTAGATCTACAAGATTTTTCCAATTGAACAGAATTCCCACGTTGAAGATCGGAAATAATAGAGAGAATGAATCTCCCCGATGGTGACACAGCAATAGAAATCTGAGAAAGGGTCTAATCCTTCCCTACTCTATCCAAAACAACCAAAAAAAATCACCTTTACATAAACGTTTCCTCATAGCTGAGCTCCTCCATGCTCATTATTTTAGTTCTATCTCTGTCTATCAACAGAAAACAGGTCACTGTAGATATAAGCCAGGGCTGGGTTTCTGAGGGGTTGGTGTACCTGGTGAGCCTTCCCTCAGTTTATAAATGGATATGTCCTATATATGGGTACATTACTATTAGAGATGGAAACCCTAACCTGGGTACAGACTGAATTTTACTAATGCTGAACTAAATTGAACCTCCGGAGGCAGCAGGTATTGATACATTTAGCAATGGTATTGCTACAATGTGACAGTTTCCTGTCTCACTAAAACACAGTGTGCATGTCACAAACTAGTGGAATGGTGGCCCCCTCAGTGCAGTCTGTATGAGTGATGGAGGTTTAAGTCCTAAGAAGGGCCAATGTACAGAATTTAAGGAGCCACCTGATATTCACCGGTGCACCGCACAAAGAGGAGGTAGGCTTTGCTGAAGAATGGCATCCTTGTTGTGGCCTTAAAGAGGAAGTAAACCCTGATGAGTTTACTTCCTCTTTCATTCCCTGCAAAGGCAAAGCATAATGGACTACTATGCATCGCATCGCATCACATAAGAGCCCATTATGTGTCACTTACCTGACACAGGAGCCAGCGAAGTCGCCGCTGTCCCCTGTAGTCCGCCGCATCCATCTTGTTGGTGGGGTCTCGCAGCTCCGCCGCTGTCATTCGGCATGCGCACGGCAGCTCCATCGCTGAGAATGCCGCGCTCAGTGCGCCTGCGCACCGCTGCCGTAGACAGCGGTGCCTGTTTTCAGGCAAATATCTCCTAAACCATATAGGTTTAGGAGATATTTCTTGGACCTACAGGAAAGCCTTAATCTAGGCTTACCTGTAGGTCAAAGTGGTTTGTAAGGGTTTACAACCACTTTAAGAAATGGCTGACCTGTATACACTGGATGCTCGGGGTCACAGGGTGAGAAAGGAAGCTTGGGGGCCACTGGGTAACACAGAATTAACCTGGGAAACACTGGGAATACTTCATATTCCCATTGCACGCATTCCTGGATGAGGTCTCGAATTTGGGTGCTGCAGCAACAACCAGCTGGATACTGGTTCAAGTCACAGTGAAGATATTTGCCAGCACACCATGGAACGACATAAATAACGTCCAAATGGGTAATTTATTGCATGATCACAACACAAGGAGAGTGCAACGTTTCAGAGTCACGCAGGACACCTTCGCCCCTCACATGCCTGATGAAGGGGTCCTGTGTGACTCCAAAACGTTGCACTCTCCTTGTGTTGTGATCATTCAATGAATTACCTGTTTGGATGCTATTTATATCGTTCCATGGTGTGCTGGCAAATAACATCACTGGGAATCACTGGAGACTCTGATATCACTGAAGGCAAAGAGTTACTGGAGCCACAGAGGTTGTTGGAGAAACTGGGGTCACAGAAGTGCAAGGCTCTCAAGAAGGAACAAGAGTGCAGAGGACAATAGAGTGCACAGGAGTCACTGGAGACAAATGGGTACAGGGGGGTTCCCTGAAGGCAGACATCATTGGAGACAAATGGGTACAGGGGGGTTCCCTGAAGGCAGACATCATTGGAGACAAATGGGTACAGGGGTTCCCTGAAGACACACAAGTGCAGAAGTCACTGGAGACACACAGAGTTCAGGGACAATAGAGGTTTTTGAGTGTAAGGGTTCCATGGAGGCAGAGGAGTGCACAGGGGTCACAATTGCTGGAATCAGAGGAACACAGACAGACACTAGAGGCACAGGGGGGAGTACAGGGTACAATCACTGAGAGAATAGGAAGATGGGAGACACAGATACTCAGCTAGTAGGGAGCGAGACGGGAGTCATGGAGGGGCTCTGGGCACCATAGAGTCACAGGAAGACGCAGGATACACTGGACACACTGAAACCCAGGAACACAGGAACTTGGAAACTGAGCCCTTGGTCAAGGTGTGAAAAGGAATTACTCAGGAAATGGATGTATGAGCACAGCTTAAATAGAGAGAATAACTAAATATAAAACTCTGACCGCTGCCCACAAAAGTATATTTACACAAAATATATAACAAACCTCAAAGGCGCTGTCTCTATAAATAAAATATACCAATGTAAAATGTTCTGAAGTAATAGAACAATATAGTGCTCAATATATTGCAAATATACTCACATGAATATCACCCGCGGGACACGCTGTCTGACGTCATCACGCACTGTGCTGCTATTCCCGATATGTGCGGCAGATATTCATGTTATGTGAGTTTTTTTTCTATATAATAAAATGGAGATTTTTGTCCATGTGGGATATAAAGCCCCCATAGACCTCCATGTGATAAGGGGTGTGATAAGATGGTGAGGAGTAGGGATGAGCTTCATGTTCAAGTCGAAACCCACGTTCGACTCGAACATCGGCTGTTCGTCCTTTCGGTGAATAACGAACGTTATGGGCCTTTCGCGCCCAATTCATGTGACGCTCACGGCCCACAATGCACTGCACCATCGCAGTGCATTGCTGGCTCATGATTGGCCAAGCATGCACTGTGACCCCACATGCTTGGCCAATCGCAGCGAGGAGAGCCATGATTGGCCACAGGCAAGATGCCTGTGGCCAATCATAGCTCAGGCTGTGTGCCCCACACTATATAAGGCGCCAGTGCGGCGGCCTTGTGTAGTGTATTGGCGTCTGTAGGAGTTAGTGGGTGTTCTGTGTACCTTCAACACAGTATACACCGATCGTTATCGGCTGATTTTGCGTTCTTGCTCTTCTGTAGTGGTTGTTGTCTGCGTGCCCTGACCGCAGTATACACCGTTATATCCAACTACATAGCTAGCTATCTTGCTCTTTTTAATTAGAGCTTGCAGTCAGTTGTAGGAGATTGTGCGTGCTTCTGCGTGCTCTGACCGCAGTATACACCGTTATATCCATCTACATAGCTCTTCTCTAATTGAGCCATCTGCAGGAGTTAGTGGGTGTTGTGTGTGCCTCCAGCACAATATACACTACCCAATTGCTGGTTTTCCCATCTCCCTTCAGGCCATTACCATGTCTGGAAGGCCAGCAAGGAGAGGCAGACAGGCGCGAGCCGATAAAAGAGCTCCAGCGATGAAGAGGGAGGGGATGATGAGGGCACTGACTCCATATGGGTGCCTGGTAGGAGAGAGGAGGAGGAGGCACGTCAAACGAGGCAGGATGCCCTCCGGGGGCCAGCTAAGGGGCAGCACACCGACTGAATCACACCGCAGAGCTCCGCCTGTGCAGAGCGCTGCCTCTGCGCGTTATTCTAAAAGTTCTTTGGTGTGGGCCTTTTTTGAGACGAGTGCATCAGATCGCACCACTGCTATTTGCAACATATGTCTCAAGCGTATCTCGCGTGGCCAAAACATCAGCCGCTTGGGCACCACATACCTGACCAGACATATGTTGACCTGCCCTGCAGCTCGTTGGCAAGCTTACCTCAAAGACTCACACCAAAGAACAAAGCGGACCTCTCCTTGCTCCTCATCAGCTGGGATCTCCAACCCCACTAGACCTTCAGTCCTCTCTGAAACCTGCTCTGAGAGGAATGAAGGTGTAGAATTAGGTGTGTCACAGCCAAGTGCTTCTGCGCACTCTGCTAGCAGTACACCCACGTCCGATTATAGCAGGCAAATGTCCCTGCCCCAGCTGCTGGACCGGCGAAAGAAGTTCACTCCCAGCCATCCACATGCGCAGTGGTTGAATGCTAGCTTGGCTAAATTGCTAGCACTTCAACTGCTGCCTTTTCAGTTGGTAGACTCGGCCCCCTTCCATGAGTTTGTACAATGTGCGGTTCCTAAGTGGCAGGTCCCCAAACGCCACTTTTTCTCGCGGAAGGCAATTCCGGCTCTCTACATTCCGGCTCTCTACCGGCATGGGAAAGGCAATGTCCTTGCCTCGCTGGACAGGGCAGTCAGTGGTAAGGTGCATATTACCGCTGACTCATGGTCCAGCAGGCATGGACAGGGATGTTACTTGTCTTTCACGGTCCATTGGGTCACTCTTCTGGCAGCTGGGAAGGATGCAGGACAAGGTGCAGTAGTGTTGGAGGTTGTTCCGCCACCATGCCTCCAAAATGCTACTATTGGTTGTGACACACCTCTCTCCTCCACCCCCTCCTCTTCTTCTTCCTCCATGGCCTCTTCCAGTGCTCTGTCCTCAGAACCAGCGGTGCTCCGTAGGCGTTCCAGGAGCTACGCAAGTACGCAGGCAAAACTATGCCACGCCGTGCTTGCGCTGATTTGTTTGGGGGACAGGAGTCACACTGGGGCAGATGTTTTGTCAGCTCTGCAGGGGCAGGCCGAGAGGTGGTTGACGCCACGGCAGCTTAAGCCAGGAATGGTGGTTTGCGACAATGGCACCAACCTCCTCTCCGCCCTCCGACAGGGACAACTGACCCATGTGCCCTGTGTGTCTCACGTCCTTAACCTGGTGGTGCAGCGGTTCTTGGGCAGGTACCCGGGCTTAAAGGATGTCCCGAAGCAGGCCAGGAAAGTCTGTGTGCATTTTCGCCGATCATTTAATGCCTGTGCTCGGCTGGCTGAGCTCCAAAAGGAGTTGAGCCTGCCCAAGAACCGCCTTATATGTGACATGCCCACCAGGTGTAACGCAACGTTGGCCATGCTGCAGCGGCTGCACACGCAGCAGAGGGCCATCAATGAATACCTGTGCGACTACGGCACCAGGACAGAGTCAGGGGAGCTCAGTTTTTTCTCACCACGCCAGTGGGGCATGATCAGGGATGCATGCACTGTCCTGTCACCGTTTGAGGAGGTCACAAGGATGGTGAGCAGTGACAGTGCATGCATCAGTGACACTGTACCTCTTGTCCACCTCTTGGAGCATACGCTGCATGGAATAATGGACAGGGCACTTGAGGCAGAACAGTGGCAGGAAGAGGAGGACTTCCTTGCCTCTCAAGGCCCCTTTTATCCAGACAGTGTTCCTGCTGTGCCACCCATCACACAGGAAGAGGAGGAGGAGGAGGAGGAGGAGGAGGAGGATTGTGTCAGCATGGAGGTGGAGGCTGGCACTCAGCATCAGCAGTCATGTAGGGATGATTTACTGTCCCAAGAAACCCGTGGACTTGGACGTGGCTGGGAGCTGTGAATCATGTTTTCCTTAGTAACCCAGAAGACTCCAGACCGAATGCCTCAGCTAACCTATGCTGCATGGCCTCCCTGATCCTGCAAAGCCTGCGGAAGGATCCTCGTATTCTTTGGATCAAGGAGAGGGACCATTACTGGCTGGCTACTCTCCTTGATCCACGGTACAAGGGTAAGGTTGACGACCTTATCTTGCCATCACAGAGAGAACAGAGGATGAGACATCTCCGGGAGGCCTTGCAGAAAGGTCTGTGCAACGCTCTCCCAGAGACTGGGAGGTTACAAACTCCTGGACAACGTGTTGCTGAGGCATCGGTCAGAAGGAGCGGTGGAGAAGGTGGCCGCCTGACCGATGCGTTCAGTCAATTTTTTAGTCCGCAGCCCCAAGGTATGATCGGTTCCAGCCACCATCACCAGCGTCTGATTTACATGGTGCAGGAATACCTAGGGGCAAGGTCAGACTTGGACACCTTCCCCACCGAAAATTCTCTGGCTTACTGGGTCTTGAGGATGGATCACTGGCCAGAGCTTGCACAGTATGCAATTGAGCTACTGGCCTGTCCTGCATCCAGCGTTCTTTTGGAACACACCTTCAGTGCTGCTGGTGGCTTTGTAACCGATCACAGAGTGCGCCTGTCCACCGACTCAGTTGACCGACTGACCTTCATCAAGATGAATCAGTCTTGGATCACCCACAGCTACCAAGCACCTGAAGCTGATGTAACCGAATAATTTTTTTTTGAAATATCACATCCCTTCAAGACTGCCTATGCTGATGCTGAGTGACTGTCCTGTTATGTTGATTGTCTATCCTCTTCCTCCTCCACTGATCTGTTGGAAGAACATTTTTGGTTCTGGGTGATGCCATCAGCCCAATTTTTCAGCCCGTGTTAAACAGGGGCTTTTAATTACAATTTTTGATGCAATGCTTTGCAGCAGGGCTCATTCCTGTACCACAACTAGAGTATACGGGAGAGGTTGCAGTGTCGTGGCACCAGTGCCTAAGGCCCAATTTTTCAGCCCCTGTTTAACAGGGGCATGTAATTACAATTCTTGATATAATATTTCACAGCAGGGCCCGTTCCTGTGCCCACCGAGAGTAACTATGAGGACTTATAGTGTTGTAGCACCAGCACCACAACCACCAAAGGCCCAATTTTTCTACCACTGTTCAACAATGGCATGTAATTACAATTCTTGATATAATCGTTCAGAGCAGGGCACTCCAGCGCCCACCAAGAGTCACTTTGAGGGCTTACAATGTTGTGGCAAAACCAACACCTTGTTCCGCCATTTCTGCAGAGAATATAGGGCAGGCCCCTACTTTCAAACATCCAACTTACAAACATCTACTTGCAAACGGAAGGAGACAACAGGAAGTGAGATGAAAAAAGACGGACGACAAAACAAATTATACAGGGGTGATAACCCTTCCCTATGTTTTCCAAAAAGCTTAAAAATAGATTTTTTGACTGGAGCTACACTTCAAAAATGTACCAGTTGAAAATTACAAACAGATTCAACTTAACACAACAAACCTACACAGTCCCTGTCTTGTTTGCACCGCCTGTATACTGCTGTTCTGAGTATATAGGGCCTGGGGGCCACACGTATTTCCTTTTTTTAATATGGTTATGGGGTTCCCCTTAATATCCGTACAAAACTCAAAGGGGCTGGTAATGGGCGGGGAGGGCTACCCATACCATTTTTCTCAATGATTTTCACCCGTATTGCCGGAACCAGATATCACATAAAAAACGCAAGCAGTTTTAAATGACTTTGTTTTCCGTTAAATGTCATTTTGTGCAGGGACTGTTCTAAACACGGGAAACACGTGGCACTTCACAGGCATACTACAGACACCCCCCAGGCACCACATTTAAAGGAATATTTCACTTTTTTTATTCACTTTAATCGTCATTAAAATCAGTGCTCCCGCCAAAACGGCCATTTTTAAAAACATTTTAGGCATTGACCCATGTCCCCTGAGGCAGGAGTCAGGTCCCCAAACCCTTTTTAGGACAGTATCTTGCATATTAGCCATTAAAATTAGCACTTTTTATTTCGAACGTTCGAGTCCCATAGACTTTAATGGGTTTCTAACGTTTGTACGAATTTGCGGTCCGTTCGAAAGTTCTGATGTGAACCGAACCGGGGGGTGTTCGGCTCAACCCTAGTGAGGAGCACAGCTGTATGTTGGTGGTGAAGGATCTTTACACACTTTAAATGAAGATATGTCTGGATTTGGTGGACAGTGGACTTTAATGTGACGTTATCTGAGTTGATCGTATTATCATATCACAAGTTTCATTTAAAAGGGATAAGAACTGTTTCTGTGTATTAACCCTTTCACTGCCAGGTCCATACGGCTTATGGACCTACAGCACCGCTTTCAGCTGGCCAGGTCCATACACCGTACGGACCTGACATTCATCCTTCTGCTAGTGACCAGGAGCTTATAGCACAACTGTTTAGCAGATGATCAGCACTAACTAAAATGTCCCCCTCCTCCCCTGCCACCGCCACTTCACTGTCATTTCTCCCCCTGCTTTCCCAGTACAATTCAGCTAAACTGAAAGCGGTTCTGCACACATTTTTGTATCCTAGTGCTATTGTTTTTCCTAACCTCCACATATTGCACAATGCCCCTTCATTTTTATTTTTATTTCTCCTACCTTTCGTTCTATGCACTTGTTTTCTTCTTCCCCTGCGGCTATGGGCGGGGTTTATGCGGGGATCAGCATCACTTCCGCTGATTCCCGCACTGTCTCCTGGGATCTCGTCCGAGTAATCCCAGGAGTCATTGCGGCTAACACTTGCGAAATCTCGCGAGATTTGGCCGACGTGACGTCATCACGCCGGCCACGCTTGGCTTCACATGAGAACGGGGGCGGTAATTTGCTATGTTGGAACGCACGGCGCGAGTGTTTGGAACGCATCGCGCATGCGCAGTACGCAATTTCTGGCGGCAACGTCACTTCCGCAGCATCCTGTGATAGGCAGCAAAATGTGACACTACACCGCCCGTTGTCCTAACATTCTTGAATTACACCGCTCGTAGCTGTAGCTACTGAGCATGCACGGGAACCGGCAAAGCATGCTGGTTCCTAACAAAGGAAGAAAGGCGGAAGTTATTGCTTGTGGGCTTCAAATGCCCACAAGAAAAATGACATCTGCCGAACAATAAGAATAAAAAGCAAACTTTGGACTAAAAACGGACATGCTTCACTGACAAATGCAGGAAAAGTAAGCGGTTTTATTTAAAGAGATACATTTTAAAGCTTAAACATAAAAAATATTTTTTTTTCCTCAGTGCAGAACCACTTTAAGTCCTCCCCCTGACGTCACTCCTATTTCCCCCTTACCACCACACTGATCCCACAGCACCATTCACAACTCCCTCACACCTATCCCACCCTCCCGCAACACCGATCATTTGTGGCTTCACTGCCGTTGCCTTCCCTCCTCTGCCCCCCCCCCCCCTCGGCTTTAGGGGAGCCACAAAGAATAATCAAATAATATTTAATCCCCCTCCCCATTCTCACCACCACAGACCCCCCCCTTCACCCATACCCCAGCACCCCTCCTGGCAGTGCTGCTGGCCATCTTTCCCTCCTCCCCCCTCCCTCTGGCTGAAGCTGCTGCTGGGTCGGGAGATAAGTGTCAGGATGGAGACCTCTATTCATTCAAACGCAGTGTAACTGAGGCTGCAGAGAAAGGGACTGCTGACTGTCTTCAGTCCCTTTCTCTGTCACAAAAAAGAGACATCATCTTTAGACCCCAGATATCTTTCCAAATTCCCCCAAAAATGTATAAAACAATAAAATTGAAAAATACATAGTAAGGCCTCGTTCACACAGGGCATGAATGAATGAATGAATGACTTGTATAACGCTGCAAATGCAAACTGAATCGCCTCAAGGTGGTTGGTCTGTCCTGTGTTGTCCTGCTTCTTAGAAAAGGTGGGTCTTGAGTTTTTTTCTGAAGGCCCGATGGTTTTCTTCCAGGCGGATGTTGGTGGGTAGAGCATTCCATAGCCGTGGTCCTTGGACTGCGAATCTTCGTTTTGCCCTTAATTTGTAACGGGACTTGGGGATGAGGAGGCGATTTTGGTTAGTTGATTAGAGCTTGCGATTGGGTGTGTAGTGTTTTATTTTTTCGCATAGGTATTGAGGGGCGTTTCATTGTGTACATTTGTGGTTGAGGCAGAGGGTCTTGAATGTGATCCTATCCTTTACCATTAGCCAATGGAGGATCCTCAGGGATGGAGAGATGGATTCCCAGGGTTTCTTTCCCGTGACTAGTCTTGCTGCCGTGTTTTGGACGGCTTGTAGGCGTGCAATCTGGTATTTGGGTAGTCCTATGTAGAGGCCGTTTGCGTAGTTGAGTCGTGATTTGACATTTGTTCCAACTACTACTGCTTTCTCCTCTTCTGGAATGAAGGGGATGAGTCTACGTAGCAGGCGGAGAAGGTGGTGGGATCCACTGACTACTGATCCTATTTGTGCATCCATAGTCATCTCTGAGTCGAAGATGACTCTGAGACTTTTGGCTTTGGTGCTTGGGGAGATGGTCTATCCAAGGATGGTGGGTGGTTGTCCATGGGGTCTTAGTTTTTGTATTTCGGTTTGCGTTGAAAAGAAGAAGCTCTGTTTTCGATCCATTGAGTTTGAAGTGGTCATCCAGTCATTTATCAATGCGATGCATTTTTCTAGTTCCTTATATTGGTCTTTTTGTCCGGTGATGCGGAAGTAGGATGGAGTGTCGTCAGCGTATGAGTGGAAGCATAGATCCGATTTGCTGATGATTTTGAGGAGTAGACGGATGTAGATGTTGAAGAGCACAGGTGATAAGGGTGATCCTTGAGCGGCTCCATAAGAAATTGCCCAAGTTTCCACAGTGTACACCCTTGTGAGGCTGTGTTCACCCACACAGGGACACCCAGATGTTCCATGCATCCCTGTAAAGCTGTAGCACCTGCACAGGGACAAAGGCTACTCCCAATATGACAGCTATATGGGTCTGGGTGCATGTCCCTGAGCTCACACTGTCTACATTTGGAGTCCTGCCCCCACCCCCACACGGGTTTCAGGTTGGGAGCGGTGCCTGTGCAGCCCAATTGAGGCGAATGGGACTGGATGGCGGGATGCACATAACACCTGGACATCCCCAGGCTCAGAAACACAGCCCTCCATGGACATACACTTTAGTACGCCCCACGTGAACGAGGCTTTAGAAGGAATTTAGCAGTAATTGTGTAAGTTGTGAAAAATATCAATTTGATAAACATTTGAACAACTATTACGGGGCCTAAAAAATTTGTAGCACATTTGTTTTATTCTACAGGTCATGTGCTGTCACGAAATGTCTGGTTTGGAGGATCTTTTACAAACTCTGAAAGTTGTAAGTGAAAAATGATAAACTCAGATTTTTAAAGTAAATTGTTTATTCAGTTTTGCGCACCTTTCCGTTTTCACCATTTCACAAAAAGGCACAATTTGCCTAAACAGTTCATTAGTTCAATCGTTTATAAGAATTTTTCTCTTGCCTGCCATCTTTGCTTGACCAGTCCATCCTTTATGATTCATAAGCATATATAAAAATTGTAACTTGAATAAAAAGTCCACTTTTCACATATAGCAGCGCATGCACACTTTTCCCAAAAAAGTGAGTTGATCAAAGTTCTATTCAATGCTCAGGCCCTCTCACTGTAGTCCTCAGGTCAGGGGGAGGAGAGAGGCGGGAGGTCATGTGACCATCGGGCTGTCCGCTCAGGCCCTCTCACTGTAGTCCTCAGATCTGGGGAGGAGAGAGGCGGGAGGTCACGTGACCATCGGGCTGTCCGCTCAGGCCCTCTCACTGTAGCCCTCAGGTCAGGGGGAGGAGAGAGGCGGGAGGTCACGTGACCATCGGGCTGTCCGCTCAGGCCCTCTCACTGTAGTCCTCAGCTCGGGGGAGGGGAGAGGTCATGTGACCATCGGGCTGTCCGCTCAGGCCCTCTCACTGTAGCCCTCAGCTCGGGGGAGGAGAGAGGCGGGAGGTCATGTGACCATCGGGCTGTCCGCTCAGGCCCTCTCACTGTAGTCCTCAGGTCAGGGGGAGGAGAGAGGCGGGAGGTCACGTGACCATCGGGCTGTCCGCTCAGGCCCTCTGACTGTAGTCCTCAGCTCGGGGGAGGAGAGAGGTCATGTGACCATCGGGCTGTCCGCTCAGGCCCTCTCACTGTAGACCTCAGGTCAGGGGGAGGAGAGAGGCGGGAGGTCACGTGACCATCGGGCTGTCCGCTCAGGCCCTCTCACTGTAGTCCTCAGCTCGGGGGAGGAGAGAGGTCATGTGACCATCGGGCTGTCCGCTCAGGCCCTCTCACTGTAGTCCTCAGGTCAGGGGGAGGAGAGAGGCGGGAGGTCACGTGACCATCGGGCTGTCCGCTCAGGCCCTCTGACTGTAGTCCTCAGCTCGGGGGAGGAGAGAGGTCATGTGACCATCGGGCTGTCCGCTCAGGCCCTCTCACTGTAGTCCTCAGGTCAGGGGGAGGAGAGAGGCGGGAGGTCACGTGACCATCGGGCTGTCCGCTCAGGCCCTCTGACTGTAGTCCTCAGCTCGGGGGAGGAGAGAGGTCATGTGACCATCGGGCTGTCCGCTCAGGCCCTCTCACTGTAGACCTCAGGTCAGGGGGAGGAGAGAGGCGGGAGGTCACGTGACCATCGGGCTGTCCGCTCAGGCCCTCTCACTGTAGTCCTCAGCTCGGGGCAGGAGAGAGGTCATGTGACCATCGGGCTGTCCGCTCAGGCCCTCTCACTGTGGTCCTCAGCTCGGGGGAGGAGAGAGGCGGGAGGTCATGTGACCATCGGGCTGTCCGCTCAGGCCCTCTCACTGTAGTCCTCAGCTCGGGGGAGGAGAGAGGTCATGTGACCATCGGGCTGTCCGCTCAGGCCCTCTCCCTGTAGTCCTCAGATCGGGGGAGGAGAGAGGCGGGAGGTCATGTGACCATCGGGCTGTCCGCTCAGGCCCTCTCCCTGTAGTCCTCAGATCGAGGGAGGAGAGAGGAGGGAGGTCACGTGACCATCGGGCTGTCCGCTCAGGCCCTCTCCCTGTAGTCCTCAGATCGAGGGAGGAGAGAGGCAGGAGGTCACGTGACCACACACGGGGCGATGTAAAAAAGAGCAAGGTGCCCCTCCAGACTATGTGTGTACATGGTGGGGGCTCAGCGCAGCCATAGAGGCTTTCATATACTGTTTTCCTGGTAATACATTATATACGAGGCACCTCATGTACTTCTATTGCTGCTCTCCTATTGGCTTTGCAACAAAATGTATGCCCTACCATTTCCATCCATAGGTGGATATGCATGTCCCCCCTCCAGCCCCATCATAGCCGCCCTGACCTGTGTGCTCCCAGTTGGGAATACAAAGGTTTGGGAGCGCCCAGCTGGAGCTGTATTAAAGTGCACACACAAGGAATGATGGGGAATGTAGTGCCAACACAAGATGCCGCCTGATGCTATTAGAATGGGCACACATACGCATTATGGACTAGTTGCACAAGGAATCATGGGACACGTAGTCCCAAAGCAGGATGTTGCCGATGCTATAAGAGTAGGCACACATATATATATATATACGTATTATGGGCTGGCTGTGAGAAACTATGGGACATGTAGTCCTGACACACTGTATTGGCTCCTGCTATCAGTGCAGGCAAGCATAGCAATTATGGGCTAGGAATCATGGGACAGGTAGTCTAGACACAGGAGATTGGTGCAGGGACACATAGGCATTATTGGCTGGGTGCGAGGAACCATGGAGCATGTAGTCCAGAATAAGGACACTGGTGCAGGCACACATACCCCATTATGGGCTGGGTGTGAGGAACCATGGGACAGGTAGTCCAGATACAGGAGATTGGTGCAGGTACACATACCCCATTATGGGCTAGGTGCAAGGAACCATGGAGAGCATGTAGTGCCAACACAGGTGAAGGGTTACATATGTATTATGGGCTGGGTGCAAGGGACCATGGGACAGGTAGTCCAGACACAGGAGATTGATGCAGGCACACATACCCCATTATGAGCTAGGCACAAGGATTGTTGAAGGTACACATGCGCATTATGGGCTAGGTGCAAGGAATCATGGGACTTGTAGTCCAGACACAGAATACTGGTGCAGGCACACATGCACATTATGGGCTGGGTGCGAGGAACCATGGAGCATGTAGTCCAGACACAGAACACTGGTGCAGGGTTACATACGCATTATGGGCTGGGCACAAGGCATCATGGGACATGTAGTCCAGGCACAAGAGATGGGTGTGAGGAACCACGAGACATGCAGCTCACCTGATGCAACAGTAAGCACTTTCTAATCTGCAACTTTTGTGAAAACGTCGCTATAAGGTAATGAAGGAACCATCTTGTTAGAGACATCCATTTTGGGCAATGGAAAATTACTGATAGTGTGACATGGAAACCTATTGCTTAAGGCCATATGTGTTTTTGCTTGTACAAGCTATTAGAATGATCACAAGATCAGCTATCTGTGCAGAACAGATGGATGCGGTTAAGCTACTTCCCTCTCTAAGAGCAGAAGTAACTTTATGGCGTTAGACCGCAGGCCTATCTTGCATCACGCCTAGAACATTCTAAAACTATATATATATATATATATATATATATATATATATATATATATTTAACTTTTGCTTCTAGGCAGAGATATTGCTTATGCAAAAAGCCATGATGACGTAGTAAAATATTCAATCTTGTATATTTTATGTGGCGATCCCTGATTGGCTCAACCACAGGGCTGCGCTTCAGCTCAAACTGCATAAAACTACTGTGTATGCTTCAATAAACTTGTAATCATTCTTCACGTACAACTGTGTGTATGTGTATTGATTATCCACCGGTGATCGGGACCTCCGCTCCTCCACCCTAGCCTAGGCTTTCAGGGTATAGAAGAAGTTGAGCGCCTAACAGTCGCAAGATCAGAAAGTATGTCATTCGAGTCTCGGGGGGGGGGGGGGGCACATGGGCGGCAGCACAGACATGGACAGCCCAGACTTCATACAAAAACATGTTTATGGCTCCAATGTCACCCGATACAAACACTCCAACCAGCACCCCCCCCCCATTTCACATTGTTGGGGACGAGACTCCCGTATGAAGTGTCACCTCGATGCCAATTATCCTGTACAGAACAGACATGCCCAGCAATACACAGACATCGCTCTCTGATCCAATCTCACACCTCGCTCACAACACTTACCAATCAATCATCCCCGATCATTAGAGGCGGCTCCGACCTCACACCTTCCACACTATACAAGAGAAATCTCTCCATTGCCTTCCAGAAGGACCCCACGCCTGCCTGCCGGACCCCCCCCCCTCCACGTCTGCCCGCCAGACCCCCCCCACCTCCAAGCCTGCCCGCCGGAGCCTCCCCCTCCACACCTGCCTGCCGGACCCCCCCCCCTCCACGCCTGCCCGCCGGACCCCCCCCTCCACACCTGCCCGCCGAACCCCCCCACCTCCACGCTTGCCCGCCGGACCCCCCCACCTCCACGCCTGCCTGCCGGACCCCCCCACCTCCACGCCTGCCTGCCGGACCCCCCCTCCACACCTGCCCGCCGGACCCCCCCCTCCACACCTGCCCGCCGAACCCCCCCACCTCCACGCTTGCCCGCCGGACCCCCCCACCTCCACGCCTGCCTGCCGGACCCCCACCTCCACGTCTGCCTGCCGGACCCCCCCCTCCACACCTGCCCGCCGGACCCCCCCACCTCCACGCCTGCCTGCCGGACCCCCCCCCTCCACGCCTGCCCGCCGGACCCCCCCCCACCTCCACGCCTGCCGGACCCCCCCCCCCCCATCACGCTTAGACAAACATTTGCATTTCTTAAGGAATTAAAGCAGAACTCTACCCGTAACAACTTGATTTAAAAAAACAAAACACAAATGTTCTAGGAAGGAATAAACTTTACACATAATAATAATAATTCTGACACCAATATCGGTGTGTGCTGTGACTTGCCTTCAGCATTGCTTCCGTTTCTTCTTGCTGGAGACGGCCATTTTGCTGAAGCCTAGACCCCCTAAGCAGGAGATCAATAATCTGTCAGCAAAATCAGCCTCTACAAATTCGGCACAGTGCCTAAAAATAGAGAGCAACTGAACTGAGCATGTGCAGAGCAGGACACAGCGTATTAATGTATAGGCGCTTATTTTTTTTTTTATGTTTTGCACAGATATACCTGCAAAAGGGGCCGGTGTCTTATCATATGAGGTCCTCCATCCGATAGTGTCCTCTGTGTAGTGCGCATGCGCAGTACACACCAACACAGATTCCGAAAATTGCCGAGGATGAACGGCGCCTGCGCCGTGAGTCCAGGTTCCATCCCCACCATCCACGTGGACATAGAGTAGGAATATAAAAGAGCCGAGCGCAGCGAGGCCGAGCCCGAATCATGGCGAGCGAAGCGTGGCGAGCGAAGCGTGGCGAGCGAAGCGTGGCGAGCGAAGCGTGGCGAGCGAAGCGAGGGGCCCTCTAATATTCACAACCCTATGTCCGCTTGGATGGTGGGGCCACCACCTCCACTCACGGCGCAGGCGCTGTTTAGCTTCGGAGATTTTCCGAAGCTTCGTCTGCTCCGTACTGCGCATGCGCAGTGTGGGGCGGACGCTATATGATGGCCGGACACTATATGGCAGAACACTGGCCTGATTTCATCCAGCAGGACTTAAAATTTGTGACTAAAGTTCTTTAACCCCTTCAAGCTTTTTATTTCTGTTCTAAAATTTTGTAAACAAGTAATTTCTCTTCCTCACTGGCGAGCCGCACTGGGCGGGCACATGGCGAGGCCACACTGGGCGGGCCCATGGCGACCAGGCGAGCCCATGGTGACCAGGCGGGCCCATGGCGAGGCCCCACCGGGCGGGCACATGGCGACCAGGCGGGCCCATGGCGAGGCCCCACCGGGCGGGCACATGGCGACCAGGCGGGCCCATGGCGAGGCCCCACCGGGCGGGCACATGGCGACCAGGCGGGCCCATAGCGAGGCCCCACCGGGCGGGCACATGGCAACCAGGCGGGCCCATGGCGAGGCCCCACCGGGCGGGCCCATGGCGACCGGGCGGGCCCATGGCGAGGCCCCACCGGGCGGGCCCATGGCGACCGGGCGGGCCCATGGCGAGGCCCCACCGGGCGGGCCCATGGCGAGGCCCCACCGGGCGGGCCCATGGCGACCGGGCGGGCCCATGGCGAGGCCCCACCGGGCGGGCCCATGGCGACCGGGCGGGCCCATGGCGAGGCCCCACCGGGCGGGCACATGGCGACCAGGCGGGTCCATGGTGACCGGGCGGGCCCATGGCGAGGCCCCACCGGGCGGGCCCATGGCGAGGCCGCACCGGGCGGGCCCATGGCGAGGCCGCACCGGGCGGGCCCATGGCGAGGCCGCACTGATTATCAGTGTAAACAATGTACCGACAGCCTTGCCAGTTATTGTCTCTCCTTTCCTCACACAGACACAGCGCGCGAGGCAAGAAGACAACAACCGGCAAGTCTGTTTACATGTGATAAGCTGTGATTGGACGCATGTGATCACATGATAAAGGGTTGGTGTGATTGGCCCTTTACCCCCGATCTGTGATCAGCTCCGTCTCAAGGACACGACAGTCACAGAGTGTGCCCCCCAGGGGCGCAGGGGCTGAGGTTCTGGGAGGATTTCCATGTATGACCTCCCAGAACTGCCGTGCCGCGCTGTGCCCGTCTTCTGGCTACAGCAAAGCACTGAAGAGGTTCATTACAGACGTCACGAGGAATTCCTTCTCAGCGTTGAATCTGCTTCTATCAGTTTTTCTCAAACAGGGTGCTGGGGCATTCCGGGGTGAAGTCTGGGTTTTGATGCCGCTTCCAGACAAGTACATATACACACACACCCCGATATATATATATATATATATATGGGATATATATATATATATATATATATATATATATATATATATATATATATATATATATATATATATATATATATATATATATCTATCTATATATATCCCATATCTCTATATTACACACACTGGGAAGTGATTACAGCAGGGGGTCTCCAACTAGCAGCCCCCCAGCTATTGCAAAATTACAAGTCCCACGAGGCGTTGCAAGGCTGACAGTTACAAGCACGACACCCCCAGTCAGAGTCATGATGGGACTTGTAGTCATGCACCGGCTGGGGGGGGCGCCAGTTTGAGACCCCTGGATTAAAGGCCGGTGCCAACTTCCACAACGTTCTAATGAAAAAAAAAGAAAAAAAGTCAGACTGAGTGTAGATACGGCTTCAGTCCAGCTCCATCAAGGACATGCTCCACCCACAGGGCTCAGTAATGGAGGTCCTTCCATGACTAAGCCGTGTGTGGGACGAAACGCGTCAGTGGGAGCATGCTCTGGATGGAGTCGAAGCATTATTTACCGATTTTTTTTGCAGGGGCTGAACTTTTTTCGTCCTAGGAGCGAGTGCACACAGCCAGGAAGAACTGATAGTGCCGCCTGCACCCGACAAGTCAAGAGTCGGTGGATCTTCGGAAGTTTATCCACAGCGGCGCCCCCCCCTAAGCTATGCAACATGTTACACTCGGATTTAGGGTGTAGCATATGCTGCGTGTTCCACCCTAAATCTGGGTGCCATATATATCACGTGTTAAAAAAAACAGGACACGCCAACCGTTTTTGGTGACGGCAGACACTCTGGAGAACTGCGTGTAGTGTGAACCGGCCCCCCCAAACGTAACGCAAAAAATGCACTGTAAACGTCAAAGGGGTACTTTTATTTTTTTTTGTGTTTGCAGCACATTTACAGTGCTATCAATGGAAGCATTTGGGGAGTGGTAAAAAACTGGGCTAAGCTAACCAGGGTGGATAAAAATCAGTGATTAAAACGAAACAAATACATTCAAATTCGGCATGCAAATAACAAAAACAACGACAAACACAACAAATAAATAAATAGGGCCCAACACAACGATACCATCGATCATCATTCTCCTATTGGATATACTCGTCCTTGTATATCTATTCCATATGGACACCACATCATTTCCCCTTATCCTTCCCTACCCCCCCCCCCCCCCGCCTGTACCTGCCAGTCATATACCTACAGACGGAGAATATCGCCCCCTAGTGATGGCGGATAACACAGAAATCCGTAATAATAAAACCGAAACATTCACACTTCTAATCTTCTCCCTCTACCCTTCTTCCCGTCTCCTTCCCCTCTAACTCTACAGTTTGGAATACATTGCGGTGTATTGCCGGCGGTTTTAACCCTTTCACGGCCGCTAGCGCGGGGGGGGGGGGGGTAAAAGCGCCCCGCTAGCGGCTGAAATGCGCCGCAAATCCGGCGGTAAAACGGCGACGCAATGGGCGGTGTGGTGTGAAAGGGGTCTTAGAGAGAGGAAAAAAAAAAAGGTCTATCAATAATAACGTATCTTAAATAGAAAACGAATCATTTAGATCATTCAGCATACAATGGAGCTCAGTTATAGCATGAGGTTGTATATTCTGCAATATTAAAATTTTTTGGTAAACTCATTCAATGAATCCAAGCTGAGATAACACGCACTGCACTGATGCATCCACACAATGTCACAGTAATCACGAGATAAAACAAAGTTCAGGAAGATTCCTTCATCCCCATTGTTTTGCAAATCTATGTACACTACAAACTGTATGATGTCGCTGTTTTCCTAACCTGACGGCTTATTATTCTAAATAGAATCTTTAATATTTGCAAACAAAATGAAGGCGTCCCAACTACCGGCAAGTACAAGTCCTTACATTTAACCACTTGAGATCCGCGCTATAGCCAAATGACGGCTACAGCGCGGATCTCCTTTTCCGGGACGACGTCAATAGACGTCATCCCGTGCACGAGCGGCCTGCGCGCCCCCGAGGGGCGGGCGGGCGCGGCGCGCTCTGTGATCGGCGAGTCTATGAGACTCGCCTGATCACGGATCCGAGCAAGGGGTCGATCCCGACCCCTTATCACGTGATCAGCTGTCAGCCAATGACAGCTGATCATGTGATACAACGGAGCCGGTAATCGGCTATAAAAAAAGCCGATCACGGCCAGCCCTGCTAGTGCCCACCTGCCCGTGCCACATTAATAAACAGTAAGTGCCCCCCGTCAGTGCCACCCAGCAGTGACCACAATCTGCCTCAACAAAGGTGCTGCACCCCAGTGCCACATATCTGTGCCCATCAGTGTCATCTACCAGTGCCCAGCAGTGCCGTCCATCAGTGCCACCTATCAGTGCCCATCAGTCCCATCTATCAGTGGTACCTATCAGTGCCCATCCGTGCCACCCTTCCATGCCACCTTATCTGTGCCCATCTTTGCCGCCTTATCTGTGCCTATTAGTGACGCCTTAACTGTGCCTATCAGTGCCCACCAGTGCAGCCCATCAGTGCCCACCAATGCAGCCCATCAGTGCCCACCAATGCAGCCCATCAGTGCCCACCAGTGCAGCCCATCAGTGCCCACCAATGCAGCCATCAGTGCCCACCAATGCAGCCCATCAGTGCCCACCAATGCAGCCCATCAGTGCCCACCAATGCAGCCCATCAGTGCCCACCAGTGCAGCCCATCAGTGCCCACCAGTGCAGCCCATCAGTGCCCACCAATGCAGCCATCAGTGCCCACCAATGCAGCCCATCAGTGCCCACCAATGCAGCCCATCAGTGCCCACCAATGCAGCCCATCAGTGCCCACCAATGCAGCCCATCAGTGCCCACCAGTGCAGCCCATCAGTGCCCACCAGTGCAGCCCATCAGTGCCCACCAATGCAGCCCATCAGTGCCCACCAATGCAGCCCATCAGTGCTCACCAATGCAGCCCATCAGTGCCCACCAATGCAGCACATCAGTGCCCACCAATGCAGCCCATCAGTGCCCACCAATGCAGCACATCAGTGCCCACCAATGCAGCCCATCAGTGCCCACCAGTGCTGCCTCATCAGCGCATTTCAATGAAGGAGAAAAATGACCTGTTTGCAAAATTTTATAACAAACTATTAAAACATGATTTATTTTTGCACCTTTTTTTGTTTGTTTAGAAAAAAATAAAACTCCGAGCTGTAATTAAATACCACCAAAAGAAAGCTCTATTTGTGGGGGAAAAAATGATAAAAATGTCATTTGGGTACAAAATGATAAAAATGTCATTTGGGTACAGTGTTGTATGACCACGCAATTGTCATTCAAAGTGCATCAGCGCCGAAAGCTGAAAATTGGTCTGGGCAGGAGGGGGTTTAAATGCCCAGTAAGCAAGTGGTTAAAGAGCATCTGTCATTTCAGATCCATCAGCAGGGATGGCAGGAGGAGGAGCCAATGGCAGAGAAGGAGCCGCCAATGACAGAGGAGGAGGAGCCGCAGCCCGACGGCAGAGGAGGAGGAGCCGGCAGAGGGGGAGGAGGAGCCGCCGACGGCGGAGGAGGAGCCGCCAGAGGGGGAGGAGGAGCCGCCAGAGGGGGAGGAGGAGCCGCCGACGGTGGAGGGAGGAGCCGCCAGAGGGGGAGGAGGAGCCGCCAGAGGGTCAGAGATGACAGTTGCCCTTTAAAAATGATGTTTTAAATCAAATCCACGCTGATGCTAATAAACATGTGAAGGGCGCCGGTCGCTGCAACGCACACAATGGCAGGCTTTGGTGGAACGTCAACAACACTGAAGACACGCCCTCATTTGGAGCTGGTATAAGCCTGGCCTTAGGATTTCCATCTGCTTTCATCTCCTCGGCACTTCCTCCCCGGTCAGTGACCACCATACAGCTTTTACATAGTGGGGGGGGGGGGGGGGCTCTCCACATGGGTGGGCACCAATCCCAGGAGCTGCTTCCAGTGCAACTCCTCCTCCGCCGGGGCCGCCCATGTCCCAAGCACATCGTACTCCAGCAGAGTCCTGCATTGCAGTAAGAACACAACCTAACTACAACACCCTCCATCCATCCATCCATCCATCCAATGGGGTCCTGGGGGTTGCACAGGGATCAGTGAATGGCTGCCAATCCCAGTATGAAGAATTACTGACTATGACACCACGCCTCCATCCTTGCCCTTGGTGATCGCTCAGTGCTCCTCCCGGGGGCCTCATTGGACGGGACGGCCGCTCGCTCTGTCATAAATGTTAGGAGTGCGCCCGGCTTTCTGAGGCTGCACCTCCCGGAGGAACTACAACTCCCAGAATAACCCAATAAAACCGTCACTGCCCTGTAACCCAACCTACAGATCACCGCAGGACCCAACATCACATGATGTATGAGAATTACAGGATGTCTTCATGAGGACTACAACTCCCACCATGCTGCTCTGCTCCCCCCCACCCCCTGTGACCTACAGTATCTCACAGAAGTAAGTACACCCCTCAGTGACATTTCTCCTCTCTTCTCATGTGACAACACTGAAGAAATGACACTTGTCTACAATGTAAAGTAGTGAGTGTACAGCTTGTATAACAGTGTAAATTTCCTGTCCCCTCAAAATAACTCAACACACAGCCATTAATGTCTAAACCGCTGGCAACAAAAGTCAGTACATCCCTAAGGGAAAATGTCCAAATTGGGCCCAATTAGCCATTTTCCTCCCCGGTGTCATGTGACTCGTTAGTGTTACAAGGTCTCAGGTGTGAATGGGGAGCAGGTGTGTTAAATTTGGTGTTATCGCTCTCACTCTCTCATACTGGTCACTGGAAGTACAACATGGCACCTCATGGCAAAGAACTCTCTGAGGATCTGAAGATAAGAATTGTTGCTCTACATAAAGATGGCCTAGGCTATAAGAAGATTGCCAAGACCCTGAAACTGAGCTGCAGCACGGTGGCCAAGACCATACAGCGGTATAACAAGGACAGGTTCCCCTCAGAACAGGCCTCGCCATGGTCCACCAAAGAAGTTGAGGTCACGTGCTCAGCGTCATATCCAGAGGTTGTCTTTGGGAAATAGACGTATGAGTGCTGCCAGCATTGCTGCAGAGGTTGTAGGGGTGGGGGGAGGGGGGTCAGCCTGTCAGTGCTCAGACTATACGCCGCACACTGCATCAAATTGGTCTGCATGGCTGTCATCCCAGAAGGAAGCCTCTTCTAAAGATGATGCACAAGAAAGACCACAAACAGTTTGCTGAAGACAAGCAGACTAAGGCCCCATACACACGAGGGGACTGTTCGCTCAACCTTGTCCGCTGAACAGTGTTTCAGCGGACAGTTTCAGCGGACAGTTTGACGAACAAAGTTTTTCGGATTTCCGAAAAACTGTCCGCTGAAACTTGGTTTGAGCGAACAGTCCGCCCGTGTGTAGGCTTGTTCGCTCAACTTTTGAAATGAGCAGACTGTTCCCGCACGGAGAAAAGTCCGCCCATTTCGAGCGCGTGTCCAGGTAGGCGGGGCCCGCGAAGGAGACGTCGCTGGCACCGCCACCTGGAATGAACTTAAAGGGACACCCAACGCCGAAAAAAATCGGCGTGGGAGTTCCCCTAAGTCCACAACAGACCCTTGTCCGAGCACGCTACCCGGCCGGCGAGGAAAGGGGGGCGAGCAAGCGCCCCCCCCCTCCTGAGCCGTACCAGGCCGCGTGCCCTCAACATGGGGGGTGCCTTGGGGAAGGGGGGGCCACGCGGCCCCCCCCACCCCAAAGCACCTTGTCCCCATGTTGATGAGGACAAGGGCCTCTTCCCGACAACCCTGGCCGTTGGTTGTCGGGGTCTGCGGGCGGGGGGCTTATCGCAATCCGGGAGCCCCTTTAATAAGGGGGCCCCCGGATACCGGCCCCCCCACCCTATGTGAATGAGTATGGGGTACAATGTACCCCTACCCATTCACCTGTGAAAAAAAAGTACAAAAAAAACACAACACAGGATTAAAATATTTTATTGCACAGCTCCGGGGGTCTTCCGGGGTCTTCTCCGGACTCCTCCGCTATCTTCTTGTAGCTCTTTTGCTAGCGGAGGAGTCCGGCTTTCTTCCTCCCCGCCGCCGGCCTCTTCTCCCGACTTCGGGGGTCTTGTCCCCCTCTTCGGTTCTTCTGCCGGGCCACCACGCCTTCTTGTAGCTCTTTTACAGGCGGTGGCCCGGTCTTCTGTCGCCGCTGTCGCCGCCTTCCGTTCTTCTTCTTTTTCCCCAGGAGATGTTGACTCGACGATCTCTCCGGCCGGAATGCCAGAGCCGCGCTGTGCTGCCACTTATATAGTGACAATGGGGCGGTGTCACATGGTATATGTCACATGGGTTGGTCACATGGGGACTATGACATCGTAAGGGGGTGGGGTCCCCATGTGACACCGCCCCATTGTCACTATATAAGTGGCCGCACAGCGCGGCTCTGGCATTCCGGCCGGAGAGATCGTCGTGGAGGAGGAAGAAGAAGAAGAAGAAGAAGAAGAAGAAGAAAGAAGAAGAAGAAGAAGAAGAAGAAGAAGAAGAAGAAGAAGAAGAAGAAGAAGAAGAAGA